>NC_057843.1:32650277-32966805 GCF_910594005.1 Cervus elaphus | reverse complement strand
AAACCCACTATCTCCAATAATTATTTACATAATTGAGTACTAAAACATATGCTTAATTTATATTTTCATGACAAAAAAAGATTTTGTAGATTTCATGAAAGAAATTAACAAAAATGTGATTGTGAAAATGTTTAACTGAAATGTCTTGCATAAATGTCTTGCACAAAAATGAATATATTTTTATAACCCCACATACTTGGAAAAATATGCTCCTTTAGGTGGCCAATTAAGATCTCCACATAATTCTGTCCTAAAAGTGTCATTAAGGATAAAAAAGACATATGCTTAATTTCCTTTGTTCGTTTTTATATGCAAAGTTCCATTTTTTTATTCATAGACTCATTTTACTTTTTTTAAAATGATAGCTGAAAAACTGATTTTACTTTTTCATATTTTTAAACAGAAGTAAACATAGAAAATATATTTTCAATGAACTGTGACATCTCACATTTCAGGTGAGACTATTTCATAAAACTTTTATATCACAAAAAATACTTCCCATAAAGCAGTGGTCTCTTTTCTGCTGGTAAATTTCTAGCAACATATTAAAACAATGAATTTTAGAGACTGGTCTTATTTTGCAGTTTCATTTCTTTGACATCAGCTATAGAAATTGATATTGGAAACTGAAATTATACAGTACAAGAAATTTACAAACTAGTTTTCACATATAAAAACATGTTAAAAACTTAAAAAAGAAGCAAAATCTATTAATAAATTAAAATTTAAAAGATAGTTTAATATTAGAAAATCCACTAATATAATGAATCATTTCAGTGAATCAAGAGAGAAAAACTGTTATGGTCCAAATGATAAATGCCCACAAAACAATATTCAGTATGTATTCCTAATTTAAAAAATATCTTAATTGGAAACCAAATGTTAAAAAAAATAAGTCAATATTATAAGGTAAAAGTCACTGTTACACTTAACAATCAATCACTATAAGCAAATAAAGTCAGAAACAAGGGTGAAATAATACAAGGAAAACAACAAAAGCAGCGGGATGATGAAATATCTGTATATTCCTTAATATGCTGCCGCTACTGCTAAGTCGCTTCAGTTGTGTCCGACTCTGTGTGACCCCATAGACGGCAGCCCACCAGGCTCCCCCGTCCCTGGGATTCTCCAGGCAAGAACACGGGAGTGGGCTGCCATTTCCTTCTCCAATGCGTGAAAGTGAAAAGTGAAAGTGAAGGCCCTCAGTCGTGTCCAACTCTTAGCGACCCCATGGACTGCAGCCCACCAGGCTCCTCTGTCCATGGGATTGTCTAGGCAAGAGTACTGGAGTGGGTTGCCATTGCCTTCTCCTTTCCTTAACATAATATGTTGCTATTTAGACCGAAGAAATCTTTCTATCAAATGACTGGGGACTAGAGACCTTTCCTTTAATCTCAAGAGAAAATAAAGTTGGGAAAAATAAACCTTATTTTTTTTTTTAACATCCTTCTCAGATGTTCTAAAATTATTATTCAGGAAAACAAAATTTTAAAAATATATGTTTATACTCAAAAGAGGAGAAGTATATATATTAATTGTTGATGACATGATTTTCAACTTGGGAAATCGGAAAGAAATAACTAAAAAACCTATTAGAACGAATCTACACAATAGCATAGCTGGATTGAAAAAGAATAGACAAATCAAAAATTCTAATATATAAATGATAAGCAGCTAAAATACAAAATAAGGAGCCATATATAGTAGCCAGATAAAGTATGAAATCTAAACAATGAGCTAAAATAAATTTCTCAGAACTTTACACAATAAACTATATGAATTTTCTAGGGAATATAAAGGAAAGATGCAAATGAAGATGCAAATAGTCTTTCAATAGAAAGACCAGAAAAAGAGTGATAGCAACATTTCTTAAATTAATCATATATAAGACCATATTGAACTCAGAGAAAATACCATAAATTTGATTAATTCTTAACATCATCTGGATATGCACATTCTTAGAAACACTAAAGCTTGGAAAGAATTTTCTCACAATTATTAAAAAGTTTATAAACATATTAATAAAACAGACCAGCAACAGCAACAGAGATAGATCAATACAATAATGATGAAACGTCAGAAGTAAAGATAATTATACATAAAACTTAGTGAATGAATCTTAAATAGGCACTTTAAATCAATAAGACAACCAAATGGATTAATCAATAAGAGGTGGCAGAATAAATGGTTAACACCAGAAACACACACACACACACACACAGAGCCTATACCATATTTTATACCAAAATAAATCACTGATGGGTTAAAGACTTATGGTTGTTTTCATTACACTTAAACTTTAATCTTCAGTGATTTATTTTTCTAATATCCAATGCTAGTAAATGAGGGCACTTTCATGTACTGCAAATTGAGTGTGAATTATTACAAAATTTTTGGAAAGTGACTTGGCAATATGTGTCAAATATCTCAAAAATATCCATAATAAGTGACTTAGTAATTTCATGGCTAAAATAGATGTTCTTAAGTATTTGATATCATTTAGAAAGTTCTTCATTATTATATGATAATAGCAAAACTTGCAAACACTGAAAGTATCATTTAATATGAGATTGATTAAATTAAGCTAGGGAATATTTAAATAGGTAATTGGTCTGTGGTCATTAAAATAAGGTATTTTATTTATGTACATAGAATATTCAAAAAATATATATGTGTGTGTATATATATTGGAGAAGGCAATGGCACCCCACTCCAGTACTCTTGCCTGGAAAATTCCATGGACAGAGGCGCCTGGTAGGCTGCGGTCCATAGGGTCGCTAAGAGTCAGACACGACTGAGTGACTTCCCTTTCACTTTTCACTGTCATGCATTGGAGAAGGAAATGGCAGCCCACTCCAGTGTTCTTGCCTGGAGAATCCCAGGGATGGGGGAGCCTGGTGGGCTGCCATCTATGGGGTCACACAGAGTTGGACATGACTGAAGTGACTTAGCAGCAGTATATATATATTTTTGTACACATCTACATTTGTTGGCTTCCCCAGTGGCTCAGCGGTAGAGAGTCCACCTGCCAATGCATGAGACATAAGAGATGTGGGTTCGATCCTTGTGGCAGGAAGACACCCTGGAGGAAAGCGTGGCAACCAGCAGTGTTCTTGCTGGGAAAATCCTATGGACAGAGAACCCTGGTGGGCTACAGTCCATGGGATCACAAAGAGTTAGATACAAATGAAGCAACTGAGCACACATACATATGTTCACATACAGACAAACATATGTACCAACACACAAATTGAAAAAATATGTACCAAAAAATTAATAGTTGTTAGCAATAACATCATTAAAATTTGTTTCTTTTTTGTTATACTTGCATTTTCTTAGTTTTTATTTTCTCTGTGGGTTTTTCATAAAAGAGCTATTCTTAAATTTTGTATAAACATATACAAAGATAATTCTAACTATAATTTAGCTATTTTGCATATATCATTTTTGTTAATTCTACTTGCTTTGATTGATAATTTTATAAAGATATCTGTGACCCTAATCAGATTGTAAACAGAGTCTTAATGTCTTATACATCTTTATATTCCCCTAGGTGTCTGTAGTTTTCCTATACGATTAATAAACATTGACTATATTGCTATCATTTTAAAAGTGTTCTCTCAGTGTGGAAAATATGGAGTTTAATAAACATGAACTCATAGTCCCTACCTTTAAAATCACATCAAATATAAAATAATAGATGTAGGATCAATTAATATAGCATGAGTATGGCAGAAGGTCATGCAAAGTATTCTGGAGAAACAAGTATCAGAACTCCATTGTCAAGAAGACTTAGAACTTAGCCAGGTGAAGAAGCCTTCAGAAACAGGTCTGTTACTGAGATAAAACATGATGTAAAGAGACTGAGAGACAAGGAAAATCGGCTTAAAATTTTTTCTTTTGAAAAGTTGATTTATTGGATGCAGGTTGGAGTTAGGATTTCCAAGGGTTACATGTGGGTAGTAAAGAGGTCTAGATCTGAAAAAACCTTTGATGTTGTGTTAACAAATTAAAATTTTATCTTTAAAGTAATGAAAACCTTTGATGTACATTAAATGGGAAAAGAGGAAATGGCCCATAGCATTAGAAAACATTTTGAGGCACAGTTCATGTAAGATGTGATAGTCCTTTGGAGACTTTGGTAATATACTCTGGCCTATGGTATACTAGAGTTTTGAGACTGATAAGATCTAATGCATCTACTTTAAGTGATATACAGTATTTAACATATAGCATATGCATATACTAGAATAATTTTTTTCAGAGGGACAGATATAAAAAAAGATTTTCTCAAAATAATTCTCTGATACATGTTGGTCATCTTTCACTACATGTGCATTAGCCTTAAAGTATATTTTAAACACACAAAGACAAAATTAAAAATATCTTCGTAAGTATCGAAACTTTACAAAACTGATGGAATAAAATATAGACAAATGTATTTCTTACATATGTAGGGAAAAATATGAAAGGCATAAAATAGAAATAATTAAAAAATAGTGAGACTGTCATAATTAGGAAGTCAAAGGATACCTGGAGTAACAGGTGAGCTTGACCTTGAAGTACAAAATGAAGCAGGGCCAAGGGAACAGAGTTTGCCAAGAGAACACACTGATTATATCAAACACCCTCTTCCAACAAAAAAAGAGATGACTACACACATGGACAGGAACAGATGGTCAATACCAAAATCAGACTGATTATATTATTTATAGCTCAAGATCAAGAAGCTCTATATAGTCAGCAAAAACAAGAACCTGGAACTGACTGTGTCTCAGATCAACAGCTCCTTATTGCAAAATTCAGGTATGACTTAAATCAATTCCCTCATGATTATACAGAGGAGGTGACAAATAGATTCAAGAAGATTAGATCTGGTATACAGAGTGCCTGAATAACTATGGACAGAGGTTCATGACATTGTACTGGAGGCATGTACTCCAAGGTCAAGCTCACCTGTTATGCAAGGTGACAGTATACAGCTGTGACATACTATCCCCAAGGACATGAAAGAAGGAAAAGAGTACGTCAAGGCTGTATATTGTCACCTTGTGTATTTAACTTCTATGCAGAGTACATCATGCAAAATGCCAAGCTAGATAACTCAGAAGCTGGAATCAAGATTGCCTGAGAAATATCAACAACCTCAGATATGCAGATGCCACTCCCCTTAATGGCAGAAAGCAAAGAGAAACTAAAGAGCTTCTGATGAAGGTGAAAGACGAGACCAAAAATGCTGGCTTAAAACTCAACATTCATAAAATGAAAATCATGGCATCTCATCTCATCACTTCATGGCAAATACATGGGTAAAAAGTGGAAACAGTGACAGATTTTATTTTCTTGGGATCCAAAGTCATTGTGGACAGTGATTGCAGTCACAAAATTAAAAGGCTCTTTCTCATTGGAAGAAAAGCAATCACAAACCTAGACAGTATATTAAAAAGGAGAGACATCACTTTGCCAACAAAGGTCTGTATAGTCAGAACTATGGTTTTTCCACTAGTCATGTACAGATATGAGAACTGGGCCAGAAAGAAGACTGAGCATTGAAAAATTGATGCTTTCAAACTGTGGTGCTGGAGAAGACTCTTGAGAGTCTCTTGGACTGCAAGGAGATCAAACCAGTCAATCTCACAGGAAATCAACCCTGAATATTTATTGGAAGGACTGATGCTGAAGCTGGAATTCCAGTACTTTGGCCACCTGATGTGAAGAGCCGACTCATAAGAAAAGACACTGAGAAAGACTGAGGGCAAGAGAAGGGGGTGACAGAGGATAAGGAGGTTGGATAACATCACTGACTCAATGGACATGAAATTGAGGAAACTCTCAGATATAGTGGACAACAGGGAAGCCTAGCATGCTACAGTTCATGGGGTCACAAAGAGTCAGACACTACTTAGTGACTGAACAACAATAATGTCACAATTAAAAACTTGTTTATAGAAGGCATAAAAATCTGGCAGGTAGAAGATAAATACAGCCAACAAAAATTTTAGTTAGTAGAACACATGCATAAATCATTCATATAAAAAGAAGGCAGGGCCAAATATATATATATATATAAATGAAAATAAACAGTACAAAGAAGAAACACACAAATAACCAAGAAATAAATATTCTCAGTCTCCCAATAATCAGCATAACATAATTAAAAATTTTTATCAGATTTCCTTGCACATCCATCAATTAGAAAATGCTCAAAAGTCTAACCATATCAACTGACAAAGGATTAGGAAAGCAGATTCTTCATACCAATTTGTTGGAAGTATAAATTACAGCAACTGAATATATGCCAACAATCCACTATACACACAACATGCCACTCAGAAATCTCACTTCTAAGAAAATCTCTTGCACAAGTAAGATCAGAGATACATGAGACATTACTTGAGTCATTCTTTTAATATATTGGACATGGAGATGGATGACATCGGGGAAGTCAAATAAAAGCTCTATTGTATATTCATGTATTATACATGACTTACTATATATACACCACTTAAAATGGACGGATTAGAATTTACCAACCTTAAAAGATGTTGAATAAAGAAGCAATTTACAGATGCATGTGTGTAATGTGCAAGCACATGATTTTTATAAACGTAAAGCCATTTATATATAAGTAGTAAAAGTATCAACAGAGCCGAGCAATAGAACAAAGCTGTGGAGTAATGGTGTTTGGGGATGGAGAGAAAAGGAACGTGGCAGACGAACACAGGGATTTCAACTTTTATTTCTGTAAAAATAAATTAAAAATACATCAAAATGACAGCCATTTTCATTTGTTTACTTGGAGAGGTGAGTAGATGGATGTTACCTTAGTCCTTGCAATTTTCTGTTTTATAAAAATATCATTTTGAGAATATGGTTGTGTTAGGTAGAATAGGAAACAGGAGTCCAAAACGGCGGTGGCTAAAAGACAAGGAAGAGAAAAGCCCACAAAAATAGAACAAAGAAAGGTCAAAGGAAGGTCCGAGGACTGGAGTGAGGACCTCAGGTAGAACAAACAGCACTCCCGGCTAGCCCAATTTCCATAGGGCAGGCCCAGGGGGAGGGAAAAAAAACATATAAAAAGAGGAGCCAAAGGGCTGGGGCTGTCTCCCGCACGCTGGCACACTCCCGCACTCTCTTCTCTTCGTGTCTTTGGGTGGGCATGCCCTAACGACTCAAGGATGGATTTTACTGCTATTTTCTTAATAAAACAGAGCTGTAGCACAGAGCTGTAACACCGATCTGACTAAGAGCTATAACACGGTTTGTCCAAGACTCGAGAGCTGTGACGCGCCGAAGGCGTTAATGTTTATCACTCCAAATCTTTGTTGTGATGAGACAAAACCAAGGAGAATACACTCGCCTGACACTAGTATAACTGACTGTATGTTTCCAAATACAAAATATTATGATAGTGCAATCAATATATACATACACACAAGTACATGCATACATGTACACTATATTTGACTGATGAATCTAGCAAGCTGCTCATAAATAATGCAACTGTTCTGCAAGTATTTTGGGCCAAATGATAGGGAAGATGGACTGAGTCCTAGAAAACTGTGAGGACAAATGTCAGGGAAGGGTGATAAATAGTTAAGTTCTAAGATTTAAACCTCTGCACCCGGACAAGCTGAACTGTATATAGTGGAATAAAAGGGGACCAGAAGAAACTGAGTGCAGATGGAAAAAAAAAAATTGAGAGGTAGGAATCATAACATTGGAGTGTGCTGCCCTGAGGAATGCTTTATCTTGGTCAGCAACCCCAAGTCAAGCGAATGCTATTTTGGAAGTCAGTAGATAAGGATTTTAAATCTGGCTATTCTACTACCCAGTTCTTGACCCTGGGCCAATTATTTTCCTTTTCAGAGTCTTGGTTTCTCTCTATGTTCTCGAATCTCTATATTCCTCCAAGATATCATAAGACCTTTTAACTAGTTTTCCGTGGTACTCGGGGATTACTGTTAATGAACTGTAGCACCTTGTAAGTTCACCTATGCCATGTCGGCTCCCCATCTTGGTTTAAATCTTTTTCACCATAGCATTACTAAAAGTTAGCCATTGCAAAAAAATTTAATCTATCAATGGGCTAGACTCCCAGGAATGCATGGTATGGGCTGTATATTCTTGTGAAAAACTGTTTTCTTTAAGGCATCCTACATCTTGGTCATCTACAACCCCAGGGTCAGGGGAACAATTTTGGCCTTACAGAATTGTCATCTTTCCCTTCACTTTCTTAGTACTTTCCCCACAGAATTTTTCCATTATGGGTCTGATTCTTATGTAAATGCCACCTACTGGTAGAGTATTATTTGGATAAATACTAAGAACTAGTTCAACTTAATGGAGAGAACAGCATAGGTATCACTCAAGTATGGGGCATAATAAAAGGACAAAAAAGTGTTCAGTCCAGTCACAACACCCAGAAGAGAGACTAGCAGCATTTTTCAAAGTAGATGCACAGATGTACACTTATGGACCCCCGAAAGGAACATCCTGAGGTTTACAGTTGGAAATGTTAATATCTGAATGAATATGGATTATCTCAGACGTTTAGGATGCTCAACTGTCCCCTCCAAGTGTCACCACACAGGTGCAATTCAAGTAGGTTTGATAAATACTTGCTGGAAACCATCACACAAGCACTTTTGTCAATCTCAGGGTTATATAACTTAAAATACAACTAAAATGAGATTCAGTACAGTTATGCCTGAGCATGGGCCTCTGTTAACACAATGTTCACAAACTGAAACAGTCTAGTCAGGACAGTTTTCTGAATTAAAAGCTATATCATTAGTGCAAGGGCCAGTTTCCCAAACATCCTTGGGAGTCATAACTATTATTACTTAGTCATACTTAATATTTCTTAGTCATACTTAGTATTGAGGGACTGTTCAGTTCAGTCACTCAGTCGTGTCTGACTCTTTGTGACCCCATGAATCACAGCACGCCAGGCCTCCCTGTCCATCACCAACTCCTGGAGTTTACTCAAACTCATATCCATCGAGTTGGTGATGCCATCCAGCCATCTCATCCTCTGTCGTCCCCTTTTCCTCCTGCCCCCAATCCCTCCCAGCATCAGGGTCTTTTCCAATGAGTCAACTCTTCGCATGAGGTGGCCAAAGTGTTGGAGTTTCAGCTTCAGCATCAGTCCTTCCAGTGAACACCCAGGACTGATCTCCTTTAGGATGGACTGGTTGGATCTCTTTGCAGTCCAAGGGACTCTCAAGCGTCTTCAACATCACAGTTCAAAAGCATCAATTTTTTGGTGCTCAGCTTTCTTCACAGTCCAACTCTCATATCCATACATGACCACTGGTAAAACCATAGCCTTGACTAGACCAACCTTTATTGGCAAAGTGATGTCTCTGCTTTTTGATATGTTATCTAGGTTGATCATAACTTTCCTTTCAATAAGTAAGAATCCATCAACCTGCCTCATAGTCTATCCTACCCAGTAGCAAACTCAAATTCAGGAAAGCTGGGGCCTGAAGCATATGGTGATCCTGGAACCTTCACTGGTACAAAGTCATGCTGCTGGTCCTTTTATTGCAGGGCATCAGGTAAGAAAACACAGAATGATAACAACAGAGGAAGTCAGCTAGGCTGGAGAAGGGAGAAGTGCTAGGGAGGGGGCAGTCCTAATGAGGACATCAATCCAAATAAGACCCCAAGTGTGTAATCTAAACTGCAGAGTTAAGGCAGGTGGTCAGCGGATAAATGCTCTGGAAAGCCATGGCTAGAATCCTGTGAAGGATTCTGAGTACCCTGAAGGGAAAAGATAGCTTGGACTGCCTAGCACATAGTTAGGTAAACCTTGGTTAGGCACTGCTCTATCTGCAAGCCTTCTTTAAAAATGTGATTATAAAATGTGTGATCATGCATGTACTTTCTCTAGAAAAGACAGATGATAAGTAGATTAAATAGATGATAAATGGATGAATAGATATTCATGGAATTACACACAAAATATTTTTCTTTTATGTGTATATCATGAGTTACTTTACTATCTGAACTATATTAAAAAGCATTAACATGAAATACTTTCAGTCAGGAAGTCCTGCCAAATGTTTGCATTGTTAATGATGTGGCCAGTGAGGTGTTTAAAGATTCAAGTTCTATGGAATCAGAGAGAAATCCCAGAAGACTCAAAATTAACTGTATGGTATATTTTAACATGTGAATGTTTCTAAATATGTATTCAAAATTCTTATGGACTGACTATCCCTCTGATAACTTCTTAGAGTAATCCTTAGTGTTGCAGTAGAAAGTGTTGACTTTGGCTTTAGACAGATCTGACTTTAAATTCTTGTACTGATGTTTTCTAGGTGTTTGATCTTGGTTTGTTATTCTAACCTTGTCCCTCCTGAATTTACTTCATCTACAAAGCGGAAGCACCAATGTCATGGTCACAGAGTTGCTATAAAAATTAGTGAGATGATTCACATAATGCATCTAATGTGTGCTTGTCACATAAGAGATGCTCTATAAATGAATTTTTATGACTTCCAGAAAAGGTAGATGGCATTTACAAGTGAACAATGGGATGGGAATTACACAATCATAGAACTAAAATGATAAGCCAAATAATAGGAAATGTAATTTTATATATAAAGATATGAGGGACACATAAAAAATAGAAAAAAGTCTTTAAATATATTCTATCTCACTGTTTTAACACAAATTACATCACCAGGTCTAAAGGACCATGGTTCTCTAAATATTGTGAATCACTAAGTAAAACAATTCATTAAAATTGTATTTTAACATAGCTTTGTTATAAATATTATCTGTTCTTTGCTATTTCTTTATTATACAAGTAACATATATAATTATAAAAAAGTGATGAGTAAAAGTATATTTTCATAACTCACCTGTTTTTCTACTTCTCAAAGATAACTACTGCTAACATATTGTGAACAAATTTCTACACCATATGTACATGTATTTATGTGTATAAATACACATACAGATACAATTTCTTTTAAAAATAGAATCATATAATAATGCTAAAATATTCTTTCCTATCATTATTATTCAACTACATATCCATTTTCTTAATATTCTTAATAACTTTTCAAATAAAATATTCTACAGTATTCTGTTCAATATGGTGACTGAACAAAACTGTAGCTGTTCTAAAATACAGTTATAAAGAAGCTGCTCTAGAGACCAAAGGCTTCTAGAAGCTGGGTTATAACTGCATTTTATAGAATAGAACATCTTGTTCTATTTAAGCTTTTCACCTTATCCTAAACCCATATTTGTATTCCATTTTGAGACTATGACATATTAGTTTATAAAAAGCCTTGTGCTCTTTCATTGAAAGTGCTGAATATTATTATAACCATTTATCTTCACACGGTAGAAACCCTTGACTGGAAAAGGCATTATTTTATTTTCCTGATGCACTAGGGGAAGTTGTTACATTTTTGGCTCCAGCTCTTGCTATTAATTCCTTAACTTTTATGACCATGAACCACCGCCCTCAAATTCTTTTCTTCCCATTTTCATCAATATAGCTATATATAATCTTGCTTTAGCAATGAGAAAACATAGACCAACAGTGCATTACAATTGGCAGGCTTATGCAAAATTTAATATTACCTGTTGACTTGAGCAGGCCTTTATACCAGCTCTGAATTTATAATAATTTTTCATATGGAACCCATCCATTGATTTAGGTATGTGAAGACAATCAGTAAGCAATAATATTAGCAGCATGCATTTTCTTTATAAATAAGTAATAGGAGCAATGAAATTCTCCATACTTTAGCATTCAGTCACACAAGCTTAATTAACAATGTCTTTATATACATAGGATGCATGGCAAATAGATCTGTGTTGGAGGAGACTCTTGAGAATCCCTTGGACTGCAAGAAGATCCAACCAGTCCATCCTAAAGGAAATCAGTCCTGAATATTCATTGGGAGGACTGCTGCTGAAGCTGAAACTCCAATACTTTGACCAGCTGATGTAAAGAACTGACTCATTGAAAAAGACCTTGATGCTGGGAAAGATTGAAGGCGGGAGATAAGGGGATGGCAGACGATGAGATGTTTGGGTGGCATCACCGACTCGATGGACATGAGTTTGAGTAAGCTGCGGGAGTTTGTGATGGACAGGGAGGCCTGGCATGCTGCAGTCCATGGGGTCGCAAAGAGCTGCACATGGCTGAGTGATTGAATTGAACTGAACTGAACTTTGCAACCCCATGGACTGTAGTCCACCAGGATCCTCTGTCCGTGGGGTTTCCCAGGCAAGAATACTGGAGTGGGTTACCATTTCCTACTCCAGGGGATCCTCCCAACTTAGGGATTGAACCTGTGTCTCCTGCATTGGCAGGTGGTCCCTTTACCACTGAGCCACCAGGGAAGCCCACACAAGCGTTTGTGTGTGTATATATACAATAATTGGTATTTAAAGCATGTAAATACAAACTGTTGCTAAAGAATTTTCATCACCTGTCTCTACTTTGTCCTATCCTCCTTGGCAATAAGTAGGTTTTCTACACCATTACCATTATTCTGATTATTTTCTTTGTTCCAACATAGGTCTTATTTTTTCCTATGGCCCCTTTTTCATCAATTACTATTAGTTGTTAAAATACTAGACTTGCTGCCTAAATCTTAGTGTCCCTTAAAAAAAAAAAGGCAAAGAGCTAAGTGCCACATGTGCTGGGAAGATAACAGAAAAACATCTACAAAGAGATGACAATTTTATAGTGGGTCTGAAGAGAACGTGATAATTTTATTTACATCGTGGTGGCTAATATCATCCTCATGCCTTCTGAATGGCAGTGTCATTGATCAGTGTGTTGTAGTAGAAAAAAAAAAAAATCCATGCTAATGCAGCACAGGATATTCAAATTTTCCTCCTATCTCTGCTATATAGATTGAAGCCACAGGCAGAGGTAGTAAGACCTTAATTTAGAGACTGACTCTCATTTATTTGTCATGTGCTCTGGAAAAGCTTCTTTTTCTTTTTGTGTTAGTTCCCTCATTCCTAATATGGGAAAAACAAGACTTCTTGCAAAGCTGCGGGGAAGACTACAACTGCTGCATATACTATCTATACTAATTCTTAGTACCCAATAGCTACTCAAGGAAGGGTAGCTGTAATTATAATAGTTGTTATTAATCACGATCCTCAGATTGTCCAAGAAATAGACTGGAAAAACCTTATTTTCACACCTACCCCTTTACAGATCCTATCTGCATTTTAAGATAGAAGCATTTATTACATTTGTTAAGGCAATTGAATGCAATAGAAGAAAATAGTAGAATCAAATACTTTCTATAGAAAACATTTGATTGGACATCTTTAGTAAAATCTCATTCTCTCTCTTTCTCCTCCCTCCCTCCTTTTCTTCCTTTCTCAGTTTTACTTTTTTTTCTCTCACTTTTACTTCCTTCTATACACACATATATTCTCACCATTTACTCCAAATCTATTTTCTTATTCTCCGTTTTGCATTTATAGATATTCTGAAACTTCTTTAGGAATTTTTTTTTGCTTAACAGAAAGAATATCAATGTCTCTGACTAAAATTTTTGAAGAACCAGTACTTTAGGCTTATTAGAAATTTGTGTATATAAAATCTCATATAATAGTCTCACATAAGCAAAAGTATAAAATTTTAATATAAAATATGATGAAGAATGTCTTCAGTCAATTCCTGATAAATTCTGAGGGTAACTTGATACACATGTTCCTTAGGAACCATTTTCTAAGCTACTATAGTGGTGTGATGAGATTAAATCAATGTATATATGTTTAAATCCTTAGGGTCTGTTCAGATATTTTTTATAAAGGTCCTCTTACTCATATGAAAGGATCTGCTTTCACTTTTCTCTCTCTATTCTGTTCCTTCTTAATGTGAGGAGTGGTATTTCTGAACTATGCACATTCTATTTTTGAATTAAGAAAGAGTTGTCAGTCTATTTATGGAATCCAAGTTTTTTTTTTTTTTTTTTGCTGTGTTCTTTACTCTAGTGACACAAAACTCCCCAAATAGGTTAAAAATATGATGCTTAGATTCCAAAATCTATGATGATTAAATAATCAGTTGTGATGATTAAGTAATGGCAGCCGTTTTCTGCCTTCTACTCTCCTATCTGATGTCAGCTTTGAAATTTGTTTTGAAGCCTCTGAATTTTGATTGAAGCTTCCTTCATGGGTGTTGGGTATTTAGATGTACCATGAACTGAAAGAAAACATGAAGAATGAAATCTTCTGACTAATATGCTTCCCAAAGTTGCAACATCAGGAATCACAAAATAATATACTGGGAGAATGTGGCAGTATCACATTGTTTCACAGCATCTCAAACTGTCTGAATTGTAAGTGATATTCAGTGACCTCAGTTTGTCCTTGAGTCTCTAGCAAAAAGATAGTGTGGCAGTTAGAGCGCTAGCAGTGACTGGAGCCACGTTTAAAATAAAGAATGTTGCTGTCTTCTATCTTTACAAAACCAAGCTAAAGTATTAAAATGATTTTTGGTAATGTTCTGCCCTTTTATGAAACAATGAATTATTTTCTATCAACTAGATAGCAACTAAATAAGCCTGTGTGCTTTCAGATATTCAAATAGACTTGGAAAACCCCTTAACCTTTTTGGATGCAGCCTTCTATTGATGAGATTGGATAAAGTAAGAGACCATTAAAAAGACTGACAACTCCCAATGTACTGGTTGGAAGAAAAAAGAGAGATGGTTTGAACCTATGCTTATCCTTGATTTACTAGACCTTGTTCTAGCTTTTTCAAGGGATCAAAACAGAAAAATCTATTTGCATCCTTTAGAGATTAATGTGAGTTGAAGGAAATTTTTTTTCTCCTTTTTAAGCTTCAAGTAAAATGAGTTGTTAATATGGATAAAGTGTATCAAAATAAACAAACTAGTTAATAGAAGCTGAGGATCCATAATTCTAATATAAGTTTATTATAATTCCTACCTAGGAATATGTTCCTTAATGAAGTTAAAGATAAAATTCATATATATCCTTATTAAATTCATATTATTTTTATGACATGTGATACTCATTTAAGAGAAGTATCTTTTGAACATGGAAGATATAATTATTTTCTCATTATTAACTTTCAGTGATGGAAATAATCAAGATATTTTAACCAGTCATTCAGAAAACTCTCAGATTAAATTCTGTATGCAGATTAGATACAAAGTCTTTGTAAAACAGAATTCTGCATTTAAATATATTGGAAACACTTGTTAATAGAGTTAAGCTAGCTCTTCCACATTTACCTTGAAGTTACTCCCCATTTAAAAGAGACTTGAAAAAACTAAGCTATGGAAATAGAAAGGCAGTGTATACGTATTTTTAGTTGCAAGGTAATAACTCAGTGAGATACATGTTATTGACTGAGTTCCTCTAAACTATTGTTTCTTAGTTTTGTTTATGGATTCAAATGTTATTGTTCAATATATGCAAGAGCCGCATAAATTATTGTAGTGCACAGGCAGTATGAAACCACCAATTTACTTCACCTCACCACAGCATTAAATGTCAAAGTGTCAAGTTGTCCCTTCAGGTTTCATTGGAAAACATAAATTATTGCTAATAGAATGCACCAGTGAAATTTCTGAATAACAAATGACCGCGCAAAGCATCACTACAAGGAGGAACTATAGAACACTTGAGATAATTTATGATACAAATATGTTCCAAAGCTGGTCTGCCTGGAAGGTTGATTTCTAAATGTAAAATAAATAACTGACTGAGTTTCATGTGTTCAACTCATCCTCCTACAATTTCTGTCAAGTGCATTCTTAAAGAAGTAGTAGCTCTGATTCTAAAACTGCAGTGCCCTTAGAACACCAATGGTACAAAGTGGAAGATTCAGCTTGAGATTCATAGCTTGAGTTCTTCCGAACTTTCCCTTTTTTACGGATTCAAATGTTATTGTTTCATAGAACATAAGGTGTCTGTTTTACCTCCTCAAATACTCTTAACTCAAAAAGAATTCCTGAAACTCCAATGAATGAATAAACTCTGAATTTATTCATTTTGCTGTTCTGCTTCCTTCTCATTTTTATGAGGAGCATATCAAGGGACAAAAAATGTACTTCTACATATTTAAGAATGACAATAGAATTTCTGGCAAACTCATTAACTGTTTTAGAAGATTCTGAAGGTAGTTACTATGAAAAAAAAAACTTACAGATAAAATAATCAGTTAAAAAAATCTATGATAAAAAAACAACAACAAGAGATATTCACCATTTGCAATAGGAACTTGCATATTTCTTTCATTTTGGCTCAGACAGGGCAATATTTGGGCAGGTTAAATACAAATACAACTGAAAGAATCACACAGGCCTGCATACTTCCTCTGTAAATTGACTTTCCCTTCTCAGAAGCTTGTATCATGAAAGTGTAAAACTAGGATGAGGCTAACATGTGAACACTGATGTAAGTATCAATATTTTTAAAAATGTTTTTATTTAAGAAGGTATCATAATGGTCACGCCTACACATCTACATGGGATATTAGAAGTAAATGGATTAGGAAATATTTTGAATATCTCAACATTTATACTTTATTATTTTCTGTTTTTGCAATTTTTCTCATTCATTTAGTCCTGAATATTCATGTACTAAAACTCAGTTTATTAGTGATTTTCAGAATAGTTGTCTTTAGAAAAAATAAAATAAATAAAATAGATTATCTGGAATAAGAAGTAAAAATGCTCCATGGCTTCAACATATAAAACATTATGATTCCTCTCAATGTAGAAACACATTCTAAAAACAATATAAGTTAACCTGGGAAGAAGGCCTTTGGAAAAATGTTTTAACTTTCAAAATTTAAGTTCAAAGTTTAATTTAACAATTTTTTTCCTATTAATCCTTTGCACAGAAAAGCAAGATTCCTTAGACTTGTATTATGTGACCATAAGTTTGGTCTCATAATTTTATTGTTTAATAGCATGTTAATTTTATGCTTAGTCTCTTTTTTCTTTACAAAAAGATAAATTTGGCTAAATATGTAGTTCTAGATCTTATGGCAGGGTTTCTCAAAATTTGTGGAGCATAAAAATCATTTGGAGGTCTTATTAGAATGGAGATTGTCCTCTCCATCTCCAAATATTCTAAATTATGCCCTAAGTGCAGCATGAGGCCTAGAAATAATTTTAAAAATTTTTAATTTTTTAAAAATTAAAAAAATTTTAAAAATTTAAAAATTTTAAATAATTAAAAAAAATCCCATTTGACTCAGTTGTCAGTGTTGCATGGATCACACTTGGATTAAAAACAGCTTGAGATATCACTTGGCAAGATCTCAGAAGTTAAAATTACTTAATATTCTTAATGTTATTCGACCGTTGAATCTGAAATTAAGAATGAGGGGATGCAACCAGAGGTAAAGAATTGTGTGAACTTTGGAATCAGATATGCCTGGATTGAAATTCCAGCTCTGTCACTTACTAGCTGGGCAACCTCAGGAAGTAATTTTTCAAACAACAAAACTAATAATAACTACATCGAAGAGTAGTTATGAAGGGTAAATTAAATCTTTGTATATGCATCTAATCAACAGTAGAGCATCTGTACTCCACTGTAAATGCTTCATAAAATCTGTAATTATCTTCCTTTTTCCTTTTGTAGGAAAATATGCAATGGTTATTTGGTTATCCTAATAAATAAGTATACCCTTCTACTTGCTAATTTATTAAATTAGCTATCAAATCCACTTGCTTCTTTCTAAAGTCAGACCATCATTATTTCCTACCAGGATTTCTATAAGGACTTTCTAATTATTTTCCTTAACTCCAATTTTACCCCCTTTTCAATCTGTTCTCTGCAGTGCATCCAGGCTGATTTGACCAAGATCCAAAGCTGGTGAATTTTCTGTCTTTCTGGTACTTTAAATTAGCAATGACTTCCTTTTATACTCAGGAAAAATGTCAACCAGCTGAGTCTTTCGTGATATGAACATTGCTTATTTCTCCTATTTTATTTTGAGTCATTCCTATTTACTTGCTACACTCTAGCCATAAAGAAATCGAAAATTCCATTAAGGATCTAAGTTCTCTCTTACTTATCCCCCTTACTCTATCCTTCACCTGGTTAAACAATACGTGCATTTCAGGCCTCACATTAGACATATTTTCTTCTTGGATGTTTTTTGTTTTCCTAGACTCTCCAGTTATACTTTTTCAGAAGTCTTTCTATAACATTTATAACAAATATCATACTGTATTGTAGTTGCTACATTTGCTCCTCTCTTCAACAGACCATAAGCAGTCCCTTGAGAATATGTAATACATGTTTCTTTAGTTATCAGATTCCAGTGTCTAACACAGTGCTTGGCACATAGTACCTCCCCACAAACTTATTTATAGGGAGAATGAAAGCATGTATATAATGACCTTATTAAATTCTACAGTGTCAGAGGAATAGTTCCTAGCTCTAAATTTATCATTTAAAAGTGACAGATATGGTAAATAGGGGAAGGAGTTAAAGGCTAATAGGAAACGGTAAGACAATCAAGCTTCTAGATAACGTGAAGGGGTTTCCCGAAACAGAGGCACTAAAAGCTTTGCAATGATACTTGCAAGATGAAGCTAGGTGCATTTTGCTGCAGCACATCAGCATGGTCTCTGTCCGCATGTGTTTCACAGTGTCTTTCTACCTCTGAAGTAACAAGGGCTAGTGTCTTCAGTATTCTGCATTTCACTACATCATGCACATGCTAACATTAAAGGAGAAAATGCCGAAATTCAGAAAATAGAGGACCACGAGCTCTTTACTAACTGGAGTCATATTTTCACTCTTTTTAAAAATTAAAATCATTTTAATTTAAGCCAAAGTTTTCTCTAATGTATTAAAGACACTATTGAACTTGGTTGGAAATGTCACACATATGTTTAATACGTGCCTAAAGATTTTATTTCACCAAAACAAAATACAGCCCTAATTTTTTACTAATTTTTGTCATTGTAGATACTAATGTCAATATAAGCAATGAAGAAAAGCCAAAACTGTTCTAGGCACATGTGTTTGTGACACTCATAAATTTACATTCAGTACAAGTTGTATTTTCAGCAATTATTGCAAAGCATTCCTTATACCTTTTACTACATTTTACTTTGAGGCAATTTCAGGGTGTTGTAAATTGGATTTGATAAAAGACAGTATGTACATTTCTTTGTAAGGGATTTTTAAGTATAAAATTTACCAAGTCTTTATATTTGGAGGTATTCTATGCCTAACTAAAATACTAAATAAATAGAAGGAGAATTTTGAATTGTTCAAACTTTTTATATCAGAATTAGTGTTAAGCCATGTATCTGATTACTATTGTAATGCAAATCAGTAGGTGCATTATTATGATGATGACGATGATTTAAATCCAGTGGGCCATACAGCATGCAGATTTACAAAATGCCTAAATACTGAGAATATATTTTTCTATAATTTTAGTATAAAAAGGAGAAGATATAAACATATATTAAATACCTGCTATGTGTCAGACAAGTGCTAAAACTTTAACATTTGCTATTTAAGTCACACAGATGTTGTGAATATTAAATTAATGCTGAAAAATGCACAAATTACCTACTAAAGTATTTGGAATACAGTGAGTAATAAATTAAAATATGATTATTTTATTCTTTACAAGCAGGTTGAAAGAAAAAAAAAAACTGTCCCACATTTGACAGATGAGGAAGATGAACTTCAAAACATTGTTTCTTGTCCAAATTTGTTTTACTTACAAGTAGCAAGCCAGGAAACAACCCATTTCTGATTGCTTTTGACTATCTTATGCTAAAATCACGCCATTAAATCTGACCCTTTGGACTAAGGAGTCTTGTTAATACCTTCTATAAAAATGTAATCAAGAGTTTATATTTCCTTATGCAACAATCTTTTTTTTCTGAAGCATCATTCAGTTATTTTTCTTGCATAATGTAATACCTTGATTTTCAAGAGCACTTACAATTTGTTCAAAGAAAAGACTTGACGACACATTGCAAACATCTCAGTGTTCTGTAATACAAGAAATCAGAAGAGTGTCAAAAAGTACAGTGTCAGTCATTAAGGAAGAAATCTCATAGACATGAAGAAAAAAATAGGTAAGTTAATTATGGTAAAGTTTTTTGTATATTAAAGTAAGAATTTGGATCTTGGAAGAGAATAGTTTGGTTGAAAGACTATATATATACACATGTATATATAGTCTTTATTTATGTGTATGTATACACACATAGATGAAAACTGGCCAAATGTGAAACGATAGAACAATAGAAAATACTACTAATATTTCCCACTATAAAGAAAGTGAAATTGCTCAGTTGTGTACAACTCTTTGTGACCCCATGGACTGTGGCCCACCAGGCTCCTCCATTCATGGAATTTTCCAGGCAAGAATACTGGAATGGGTTGCCATTTCCGTCTCCATGTCATACTATACTCAACAATAAAAGTTAAAGCATAATATTCATTTTTTCTTCCACTTTAATTACATTAGGCACTGGATAAAGGGTATGGTTCAATAGCAGTTACTTTGAAAAAAGCTAGGAAAATATATATATATATATGTGTGTGTTTGTGTATATAAGTATATATACTTATACATACAAATAGTTAAACCAATTACTAACACTTTAGTGTTATGCTTTTAGCTTAACAGCTAATAGTAGAATATCAAGACAGCTAAAACCATAAATGTACCCATAATCTCTCTTAATCAAGACAAGGAAAGCAAGAATTTCCCCGAACTTCATCAGGGATATTGTATTGTCCAATATTAAGGTGTATATCAGTTAAAGAGTTGAAAGACTGAGACATTTTTGGCTTTGGAAAGATGAATTTGGGATGATTAACATATAGATTGGAAGAATTACCTAAGGAGTTGATTTCCTTGTATCATATGATTGGCCAGAAATGGAACTAAATAGGAAGAGAGTGATGAAGTGTATTTTTGTTCAACATATGAAGAATTGTTCTAGGCATTGACAATAAGTAATAATACTTTATGAACTATACAGACTTCTATTCGCACACATTTTCAAGGAAAAGATGGATGCTTTCCTGTCAGGTACATACAAAAGGCTCTACTATATCTGAATAGATTAGATGACTTTAACTTCCTGTGAACTCTGAGATGTGTGTTTAAATGTAGCTTTTGCCTTTCAGTTCAGTTCAGTTCAGTTGCTCAGCTGTGTCGGACTCTTTGTGACCCCATGAACCGCAGCATACCAGGCCTCCCTGTCCATCAACAACTCTTGGAGTCTACCCAAACTCATGTGCATTGAGTTGGTGATGCCATCTAACCATCTCATCCTCTGTCGTCCCCTTCTCCTCCTGCCTTCAATCTTTCTCAACATCAGGTCTTTTCAAACGAGTCAGCTCTTCGTATCAGGTGGCCAAAATATTGGAGTTTCAGCTTCAACATCAGTCCTTCCAATGAACACCCAGGACTGATCTCCTTCAGGATGGACTGGTTGGATCTCCTTGCAGTCCAAAGGACTCTCAAGAGTCTTCTTCAACACCACAGTTCAAAAGCATCAATTCTTCTGCGCTCAGCTTTCTTTATAGTCCAACTCTCACATCCATACATGACTACTGGTTGCCTTTAATTGCCTTTCTATTTCAGAACATGAAATCCTCTTTCACCAATAGTTTAGGATGTAGCAGAGGTTTTTTTTTTTTTTTTTTTTTTTTTTTTTTTAACCTTAGAAAATAAATATCTTGGCTTTACCTTACTATTAGCAACAAAACATCATCCACGGATGACATTTCTTTTCAGGGCCATTATCTTTTAAATAGTTGTTTGAGAGTTAGTTTTTAAAAAATATTTCTGGAACAGTGTTGATCCCAGTGTTTTACTTATTTATGTCTTACCTCTTAAATCCATTCATGAAACAATTTCCCTTTTCTATTGATAGGAATAAATATCAATATTTATTTTTGGATAGTTTTTATTTGGATAGTTTAATGATGAGGTGGGCCACTGATTATAAAAGATGCTTTGATCAAACAATCTTCACTAACAGCCTAGAAAAGAAAAGTTTTCAGTATCAAGAGTTAAAAGATGCTGAGCTTCTTTAGGGCAAATATCCTATCTAGAGAAAGAAGATTGTGGCCATTTATTGTAGCAATCGTAAATACAGTAGAGACTTGGAAAAAAGTTATCATTCAGTTTTAATCAGGTTACTCAAATAGAACAGCTGCAAGCAGAGATTGCTATTTAGGCTGAAAATGCGAAAGACTCTTTCTTATAAAGTATAGTGCTGTAGGGTCATATATGAAAAATGGAACCATTCTCTGCCCTTCCCATAACAAAGCATAAAAGCATGTTTTAACCGGTTTGGGGTCTAACAGGCTATTGATTAATATCACCAAATAATAGCCCAGATGTACTTTCAAGGACAAAGGTGGATAAAATAATCAATGTCATCACAAAATGCATTCCTTTCTATACATCTTACTTTCTTTGGATTAGGATTTCTAAATTATTAAAAATCATAAAAATTAGAAGTATGAGTGAAAGATTCTTTGAATCTCTAAAATACCATCTTAGAGGAAGGTTCTATGGTTTGAAGTTGCAACAAAAAACAAAAGGTGCTTCTAAAGTGAATCTTGCCTAAACACTGAAGTTTCTAATCCTCATTTTTTTTCTTCTTTGGGGTTTAAGTAGAGAAGCATGAATTGACTCATGATGTTCTTTTTTTTTTTTTTTTTTTCTTTTCAATGAAGAGTCAGAAAATTAGAAAAAAGCCTGAAAAATTTCCATCATAATTTAATTAATATTGATCTAATGAAGTGATATGTAAATCTCAATTTTCTTTAGCAACATCAAAGCGATGCCTAGGTTTAATCCTGCAAGTGTTAAAAACTATATAAGCTATGATCAGCTAAGATTTTTTTCAATAAATTGAAATAAAAAACACTTCCTTCACCTACTCATCTTTTGAAGCATGAAAAGAATCAAACTAACTGCTCTGGAGCCATAATTGGCATTCATAAATAACCTGCTGTCTACAGACACTGCCCTTCTTGTTTAGTTGATTCTCCCTGTCTTCCTAGAGGCAAGAGAGAAACTTTCTGTAGAAGGAATAGTTTCAGTGCATAATAATCTTCATCTCAACAACGCTGCTTTTCACTCCAGAAATTATCTGGATGTATTTGCCACTCTTTGCTGGACAGCACCTGATCACAACTGCCGTGGTATGTACAGAAGTGGCAGCCTTTTTCTTCTTCTTCAGTACAACCATGGCGCATCATTTGTCATTTTGGTGTAAACTCTTGGAGCTTTTGAAACTTACAAAGCAAAAAATTCTGAAAAAAATTAATGTATTTTAATAGGCTCTAATGGACTAGAATAACCCAGTTTCTTTTATTTCAAGATTGTCCTATCGATATTCAGGGTAACATGTATTGTAGAACAGAGAACAGGTAGAAAGAGAAGCTGCCGCTGCTGCTGCTAAGTCGCTTCAGTCTGGACAAGACTCTGTGCGACCCCATAGACGGCAGCCCACCAGGCTCCCCCATCCCTGGGATTCTCCAGGCAAGAACACTGGAGTGGGTTGCCATTTCCTTCTCCAATGCATGAAAGTGAAAAGTGAAAGTGAAGTGGCTCAGTTGTGTCCGACTCTTAGTGACCCCATGGACTGCAGCCCACCAGGCTCCTCTGTCCATGGGGTTTTCCAGGCAAGAGAACTGGAGTGGGGTGCCATTGCCTTCTCCAAGAAAGAGAAGACTGAAGGTCAATTAAAAATGTGTGTGCAATGTTGTTAAGATTTGGAATACATGTTTTCCAAATACATGCTTATGCAATATTGGTGCTAGTGTAAGTCTGTGCAAATGCCTGTCTTGGGAACATATTTTCAACTAAGAAAAAACCTCACTCTTCCCTTCTTAATGCTTTTCACACTGGCTTCACTGACTGACTCAGTCTTCATCACCAGTCCTTAAGAGTTAGTCCGAAGTCAGGCAGGTTGATTCCTCCAGTTCCATTCTTCTTTCTCAAGATTACTTTGGCTATTCGAGGTTTTTTGTATTTCCATACAAATTGTGAAATTCTTTGGTCTAGTTCTGTGAAAAATACCGTTGGTAGCTTGATAGGGATTGCATTGAATCTATAGATTGCTTTGGGTAGAATAGCCATTTTGACAATATTGATTCTTCCAATCCATGAACACGGTATGTTTCTCCATCTGTTTGTGTCCTCTTTGATTTCTTTCATCAGTGTTTTATAGTTTTCTATGTATAGGTCTTTTGTTTCTTTAGGTAGATATACTCCTAAGTATTTTATTCTTTTTGTTGCAATGGTGAATGGTATTGTTTCCTTAATTTCTCTTTCTGTTTTTTCATTGTTAGTATATAGGAATGCAAGGGATTTCTGTGTGTTAATTTTATATCCTGCAACTTTACTATATCATTGATTAGTTCTAGTAATTTTCTGGTAGAGTCTTTAGGGTTTTCTATATAGAGGATCATGTCATCTGCAAACAGTGAGAGTTTCACTTCTTCTTTTCCTATCTGGATTCCTTTTACTTCTTTTTCTGCTCTGATTGCTGTGGCCAAAACTTCCAACACTATGTTGAATAACAGTGGTGAGAGTAGGTACCCTTGTCTTGTTCCTGATTTCAGGGGAAATGCTTTCAATTTTTCACCATTGAGGGTGATGCTTGCTGTGGGTTTGTCATATATAGCTTTTATTATGTTGAGGTATGTTCCTTCTATTCCTGCTTTTTGGAGAGTTTTAATCATAAATGAGTGTTGAATTTTGTCAAAGGCTTTCTCTGCATCTATTGAGATAATCATATGGTTTTTATCTTTCAACCACAGTCATCAAGACAGTATGGTACTGGCACAAAGACAGAAATATAGATCAATGGAACAGAATAGAAAGCCCAGAGATAAATCCACGAACCTATGGACACCTTATCTTTGAAAAAGGAGGCAAGGATATACAATGGAAAAAAGACAACCTCTTTAACAAGTGGTGCTGGGAAAACTGGTCAACCACTTGTAAAAGAATGAAACTAGAACACTTTCTAACACCATACACAAAAATAAACTCAAAATGGATTAAAGATCTAAATGTCAGACCAGAAACTATAAAACTCCTAGAGGAGAACATAGGCAAAACACTCTCTGACATAAATCACAGCAAGATCCTCTATGACCCACCTCCCAGAATATTGGAAATAAAAGCAAAACTAAACAAATGGGACCTAATGAAACTTAAAAGCTTTTGCACTACAAAGGAAACTATAAGTAAGGTGAAAAGACAGCCCTCAGATTGGGAGAAAATAATAGCAAATGAAGCAACAGACAAAGGATTAATCTCAAAAATATACAAGCAACTCCTGCAGCTCAATTTCAGAAAAATAAATGACCCAATCAAAAAATGGGCCAGAGAACTAAACAGACATTTCTCCAAAGAAGACATACAGATGGCTAACAAACACATGAAAAGGTGCTCAACATCACTCATTATTAGAGAAATGCAAATCAAAACCACAATGAGGTACCATTACACACCAGTCAGGATGGCTGCTATCCAAAAGTCTACAAGCAATAAATGCTGGAGAGGGTGTGGAGAAAAGGGAACCCTCTTACACTGTTGGTGGGAATGCAAACTAGTACAGCCACTATGGAAAACAGTGTGGAGATTCCTTAAAAAACTGGAAATAGAACTGCCATATGACCCAGCAATCCCACTTCTGGGCATACACACTGAGGAAACCAGATCTGAAAGAGACACGTGCACCCCAATGTTCATCGCAGCACTGTTTATAATAGCCAGGACATGGAAGCAACCTAGATGCCCATCAGCAGATGAATGGATAAGGAAGCGGTGGTACATATACACCATGGAATATTACTCAGCCATTAAAAAGAATTCATTTGAACCAGTCCTAATGAGATAGATGAAACTGGAGCCCCTTATACAGAGTGAAGTAAGCCAGAAAGATAAAGAACATTACAGCATATTAACACATATATATGGAATTTAGAAAGATGGTAACGATAACCCTATATGCAAAACAGAAAAAGAGACACAGAAATACAGAACAGACTTTTGAACTCTGTGGGAGAAGGTGAGGGTGGGATGTTTCAAAAGAACAGCATGTATACTATCTATGGTGAAACAGATCACCAGCCCAGGTGGGATGCATGAGACAAGTGCTCAGGCCTGGTACACTGGGAAGACCCAGAGGAATCGGGTGGAGAGGGAGGTGGGAGGGGGGATCGGGATGGGGAATAAGTGTAAATCTATGGCTGATTCATATCAATGTATGACAAAACCCACTGAAATGTTGTGAAGTAATTAGCCTCCAACTAATAAAAAAATTAAAAAAAAAAAAAGAGTTAGTCCTTTTAAAATATTTTCACAGAACTAGAACAAATAGTCCTAAAATTTATATGAGATATTATAAAGCCCAGAATTGTCAAAGCAAACCTAAAGAAAAAGGAGGCAAAACCCTCCTAGACTTTAAACAATATCACAAAGCTACAGTGATCAAAATAGCATGGCACTGACACAAAAGCAGGCATATGGAGCAGAACAGAGAGCACAGAAATAAGCTTACACACTTATAGTCAATTAATTTTCAGCTTAGGAGGCAAGCATATACAAAGAAAAGACAGTCTCTTCAGCAAGTGGTGGTTGGGAAGGCTGACAGCTGCATGTAAATCAATGAATTTAGAACATTCTCTCACAGCAAATATATAAATAAACTCAAAATAACTTAAAGACTTAAATACAACACATGAGACCATCAAAGTCCTAAAAAGGAACATAGACAAAACATTCTCTGGCGTAAATTGTACCAATGTTTGCTTCAGACAGTCTCCCAAGGCAATAGAAATAAAAGCAAAAATAAAAAAAGGAGACCTAATCAAAATTACAAGGTTTTGTATAACAAAGGACATGATAAACATAATGAAAAGACAACCTATGATCTGAGAAAAAATATTTGTAAATATGACTAACAAGTGATTAATTTCCACAAACAGTTCATACAACTCAATAACAAAAGAACAAACAACTCAATTGAAAAATGTGCAGACGTCCTAAATAGACATTTCTCAAGACATACAGATGGCCAACAGGCTTGTGAAAAGATGTTCAACATCATTAATTATTAGAGAAATTAAGATCAAAAGTAACACAAGGTACCAACTCATACCAGTCAAAATGGCTGTCATTAAAAAAAAAAAATTCTACAAATAATAAATTCCAGGTGTGAAGAAAAGGGAACCCTCCTACACTATTGTGGAAATGTAAATTGGTGCTGCCCTTATGAAAAACAGTATGAGAATTTTTCAAAAACGTAAAAATAGAGTTGGCATATGATCCAGCAATACCATTCCTGGGCATATATCTGGACAAATCTATAATTCAAAAAGATACACACACTGCTATATTCATAGCAGCACTATTCACAATAGCCAAGACATAGAACTGACCTAAACATCCCCCAACAGAAGAGCAGGTATGGAAGATGGTGTATATATAGACAGTGGAATACTACTCAGTCATAAAAAATGAAACAATGCTATTTTCAACAACCTTGATGGACCTAGAGATTATTATACTAAATGAAATAAGTCAGAACGAGAGACAAAGAACACATGATATCACTTATACGTGGAATTTAAAGTATGACAAAAATGCAAAACAAAAACAGATTCAAAGATATGGAACACAGATTTGTGGTTGCCAAGGGGGAAGAAGGTGAGGGAAAGAAAGATTGGGAGTTTGCAGTTACCCAATGTAAACTAGTATATATATAAAATAGACAACAAGGTCTTATTGTATGGAACAAGGAACAATATTCAATATCTTGTGATGAACAATAATAGAAAAGGATATGAAAAAGAATATATCTATATATGTGTAACTGAATCACTTTGCTGTATAGCAGAAATTAACACAGCATTGTAAATCAACTTCACTTCAATAAAATTTTAAAAGAATTATTTTCATTTTATAAGAATAATATATTAACTAGTTCCTTATTAACAAACTATGAATGTATTATTGCCATATTATAATAATAAGAGAGTGTTACAATGCAAGACTTCAAGGAAATGATGCAAGAGAAGGACACTTGAAATGCCCAATATTTCATAGACACACTATGTAAGCTGCCTGAAGATTTTTCCAACTGGTGAGTCAATTCTCTTGCCAGCACAAAAATGAGACACACCTGCAAAGCAGTAACAGAACTAGGACAGATGGGAGAAAAGGCCCAAAGGTCAATTTAGCCATTCATTATATGTGGATATTTGGAACTCTAATTTGGCCATTGAATTTGTGAATTGAAAAAAATATGAACTATAAGAAGAATCTTCAACATTTTATACCAATCATGAATTTCTTCATTTAGTTGATACATAAGTCAAAAGTATAAAATATACAACAGAGGAAAGACCAGTTGATGCTAGGATATGCAATGGGTCAAGATTGGACTTACTCATGGGGAGCTTGTAAATGCACACAATTAGAAACTTCTTGGGTCTCTCACCCAAGTGCTAAGTCACTTCAGTCATATCCAACTCTGTGTGATCCTCTAGACTGTAGCCTACCAGCCTCCTCTGTTCATGGGATTCTCCAGACAAGGATACTGGAGTCGGTTGCCATGCTCTCTTCCAGGTGATCCCAAATCAGGGATCAAGCCCGTGTCTTTTATGTCTCCTGAATTGGAGGCAGGTTCTTTACCACTAGCTCCACCTGGGAAGACCCAAGAACACATAAGAAAAGCTGCTTAAATATGGAGCAGCAAGAATTCAGGACCCTGAGTTCAGACACCAGATTTTGAATTATTGTTTAATGCAGTAAACAGAAATAAGAACAGAAAGCAGAAATAGCAAAGTTATTTATGGGTATTTCAAGACCCTCTAAGCAGGAAAAGATAAAAAACTAAGGAAGTCTAGTTTGGGATGCCTAAGATACAGCTTAATGCTTCTTGTTGATGTTACTTTATTTACTTCTCCCTGAGGAGTAGAAGATAAATTATGGGACTTCCAATTGTTGCCTTTGTCTATGTAGTGCTTGTATGCTTTTGATTCAAAATGAAGATTGTTAGCTGAACAGATTTATTCTGTCAAGTATTGCAGTTAAGCCACTCTTTCACACTTGGATTCAAAAATGGAAGCATAAAACCAATAGACTTCCAAAATATATTGGTAGGAAGTAATTGTTATATGAACAGGCATTCATTGTTTAGGGTTATAGAGATTTGACAGAACTAGGACACCTTCTGTAAACTGGATTCATGTTTTGGACTTCCCTGGGGTTCAGTGGTAAAGAATCTGCCTGCAATGCAGAAGACTTGGGTTTGGTCCCTGGGTCAGGAAGATCCCCTGGAGACAGGAATGGCTACCCCCTCCAGGATTCATGCCTGAGAAATCCCAAGGACAAAAGAGTCTGGAGGTCTATAGACCATGGAGTTGCAAAAGAGTCGGACACAACTTAGTGTCTAAACAACAAAAACAATTCATGTCTTAGCAGGCAGTGTGCCTGATATAAATTTTCTTGTATAAGTGTTTGAATTTAAAATTCTTCAAAATTATATTACAAAATAGTTAAGTAAATAGTTTGGGGCAAACAATAGCAGCAGCATTTGGTGGAGTCTGGAACACATGAGAATAGTCAACAAGCATATCCACCCCCAGGTCACTCCACCTCAAAAGGATAATGTCTGTTTGCATTTCCTGTATCCTGGGCCCCGCCTCTCATTCCTCTTCCACTGGGTACACTTGTCACTGTAACAGATCTCCTGAGCTGGAGAACAGAGGACCTGCTCTTGGTATTGGGAATCCTGGAGAGGAAGGGCAGGAGATTCAGTCTCAACCTTAAGTATTCTTTTGATTGAAAAAGTCTCACATTTGGGAATCAGTCTCCTATGTCATTTTTTATTCAGTGGTGAAGGTAACGACAAGATATTATAAGTGACTATGTTCCTTTTTCTCTTCCCCTAAATCTCTAAGCCCTATAGAGACTGTTGTGGCTTCCTGGATGGAAAGCAACTGAAAAGCATCTCTGGAAGGGAATTCAACCTAACAGTTCTTCCACATTAACTACTCTAGATCAGTGATCCCCCAACTTTCATGGAACCAGAGACTGATTTTGTGAAAGAATTTTTCCATGGACTAGGGAGGTGGGAAGGCTTCCCAGGTGGCGCAGTGGTAAAGTATCTACTTGTCAATGCAAGAGACGAGAGTTAGATCCCTGGGTTGGGAAGATCCCCTGGAGTAGGAAATGGCAACCCACTCCAGTATTCATGCCTGGAAAATTCAGAGGAGCCTGGTGGGCTACAGTCCACGGGGCTTCAAAGAGTCAGACACGACTGAGCACAAACACATACAGGGTAGTGGGAGACAGTTCAGGTGGTAATGTGAGTGATGGGGAACTTCAGAAGAAGTTCTGCTCACTCACCTGCCGCTCACCTTCCGTTATGCAACCCGGTTCCTAACAGGTCACAAACCAGTACTGCTCTGTGGTCCCGGGGTTGGCAACCCCTGTTCTAGATCCTCCCCAGTTTGTCCCTATTCACTCAACCATCTGGATGATTTTTGTCCTCCTTGCACAGTCTTCTAGATAGTTCTTTCCTTTTCTAATAATGATTCCTAGCTTTTTACCTATTATTTTCACCCAGATTTCAAAAATAATTTTTTAATTTAACTTCCCATAGACACCATACTGAGCAGTAGTGTCTTGGAGACTAATGAGTGTCACCTAGAGGAGGCTGTGCCTCCTACTAAAAATCTATCGTATAACTTTCTGAAGATTCTGCCCAGCCTCTGTGACGGCCTGCCAGTTCCTCAAGCTGCATTGTACCAGGGCCTCCAGACTCTATAGACTTGGTTTTCCTTTCTTTGATCATTTCCCCTCTTTTCCTTGATTTGTTGCTGTCGGTGCTCCCACCTATTTATAGGATATGCAGAGAACTACTCTTATCCCGTGGGTGAATGTGTCCCACCTCTGGATATTATAACCAAACTCCCTCCATGCCCTGAAACCCTGTGTGCTTCATGTTGGGTCTATCTATTAAGCAAAATCTTGAAATCAACACCAGCAGTATTATTTGTTTCAAGTCAGAACGCATATAAAGAAGGATTATATGAGTCTTCTCTTCACTTAGCTTGCTTCACAGAAGGTACTTGGGCCAAAGTAGACCTGTACGGGTGACATGGCAGGATTCCAGAAAAGATTCCCTCATTGTTGTTTTCCTTAACAATGAAAACCAGAATTAGTGTGGTCTTGCCACTGGGGGATGGATATTTAGGGCTTGGCCACTGTAGTATAATAGATGTGAAACTATACAGCCCAGATTCTCTTTAAGGAAGAGCTTACAGCCTGGGTATAGGGGATGTGGTCCAGAAACAGCATCTAGCTGTCAGATCCTTTAGGGTCTGCCTCAGCTGAAGAGAGCCTTCTCAGATGAAGTCGCACCCTACTTGCCTCCTGCAATGTGAGACGAAGCCAGGGCAAGGGAGAGAAGCTCAGGGTAGGACTAGGAATGCCATTTAGCTCATTTGACTCTAAGGAATTTGAGAAAATTCTAAATTCAAACCTGGCCTTCCATGTCACTATATAAGCTAACCTATCAAAATGGAAATACAGAACATATTTAAAATGTTTAGCCAGATTTAAAATATTTATACATATGATATTTTTAGTCGTGCCCCAAGTCAAACAGTTGGATGGTAGACAGGGAGTTGGTGCTGGACAGGGAAGCCTGGCATGCCACAGTCCATGGGGTCACAAAGAGTCGGACAGGACTGAGCAAACGAACTGAAAGCCAAGCAACTGCACACTTGGACACCTGGTGTGCAAATGAAACACTGAAATGATCTTCATTTCAAATGTAGATATGTTTGAATATATATCATCAAAATGTAATAATCTTCTTCAGCAAACTTCTAGAGCATAAAGCAGTCATACTTCCATGTTTAGTATTTGAGAGAGCAGTTTGTTTTTTATTGTGTATATACACTTTTGAATTTTTCATGAATGACTTGAGAGAGCCTGAACTCTGATTATTAACTGTTGTCACTGTTGAGCAAAGGTTTCTGGCAACCGTAAGGAGCATCACTTGATATACAGACTGCAGTTCACAGGCAGAAGGATTGCTGGGTCCAAGCGTCTTTCTTTCTTTGTCATTCCACGGAAAAAAATGTGGGCTGTGCATGATCAGAGGGACCCCCATCTCCCAGTTCTCTCTGTGCATGGCTCTATATGAAAGAGGTCTTGCATGGGGGGGACTATGCATTTTGGGCTCAGACATCAAACTGTCTGAGATCATATGTCAGATAATTCAGGAAGACCTTGGGAAAGAAAACTCCAGCTTCCCCAAACTTAGAAACCTTGGGAATTGCACTTCTTGTGGAGAGATGAGCAGTCTGGGAGCAGTCTCTGTGAAGGAGGGAGGGGGCTGAGTCTTTGGCTCCAGCTGGCTTGTCACAGACAAGGTGATGATTTGGATCTTATTTTTTGTATGGTCTATAGAATGAATAAACAGGTAAAAATGGAACTCATGTTTCCAATAGTAAGAAGTTGATAGGTAAAATGTTTACAGAAAAGGATAGGGGTTGTGTTCCAGAAGCCAGTCTAAATTGGTGTTGTTTTCTCTTCGGTTTAGTAATGTATTCATGTGAATAAGAAATATAATTCCCCTAAATTACAATGCGGTTTTCTGCTTACCTATAACCTCTATGTAAGTCCAAGACAAAATTAATTTTATGTTAAATATTTAAACTTCATGTTTTATAATTCTTAGGGAAACACAGTTTTAGATCTGAAGTTTCTCTAGTGTCCATCTGAAGTTTCTCTAGTGTAAATCTGTGTCTTTTAAATCTTAACTGCTTCACATATTACGTACATTTGTTGAGCCAAAGTATTTCTATGTGTGTGGGTGTGTTAGTCGCTCAGTTGTGTCCGACTCCTTGCAGCTCCATGAACTGTAGCCTTTCAGCCTCCTCCATGCATGGGATTCTCCAGGCAAGAATACTGGAGTGGATTACCATTCCCTTCTCCAGAGGATCTTCCTGACCCAGGGATTGAACCCAGGTCTCCTGCATTGCAGGCAGATTCTTTACCATCTGAGCTACAGGGAAGATCTCTATAAGTATTTCTATATGAAACATTTTTATATGATTAAAGTAAGAGGTAAAATTTAGTTCACTCATATTCATTGCTTAATATAAGCATTAAAAATCATAACTGCAAAAGTGAAACAAAATATAAATTTTAAAATGGAATATCTCCTGTTGACAGCATAGATCTATATTTAAATAACAAAACTACTTGATACAATTCTAAGAAAAAAATAACTCTCATTGTTCAGATGGCCTCTAAAGGTCCAATTTACTTTTACATAGACATTTAGTTTTCTAATGACTCAGAAGACTAATCAAGAAATACTCTAATGGATTTTTAAATATCATTTTTTTTGCTATTCTTAGTACACTTCTGGTTTTTCTTCTAGGAGGCATTAGTGGAGCACACTAGTATTGGCTCTTCCAAATTTTTGAGCCAGTCTTCACAGAAGCAAATATGCTAGTACATTACATTCAGGAAAGCATGAATACTCTTTAAAATTGGAGCCTAGACTCCAATATCTGGCTCTTGCTTATCTTCTCAATTTTCTTGAGGCAAATTAGAAGGGGTTTAAAGTCAGCGAGGGTCCTTTTGCTGTCATTAATGCCTGCTTCAAGGCAGTACATAGTACAAGGGCTAAAAGTGAGGACTCTGGGTAATAACTGCCTCAATTCATGAGCTGGTTCTATGATTCACTGTTAGCATCCCCTTGTACTCCCAACAATTCATAGCACAGTTCCTGACACATAGTAAGCACTAAATAAAAGTACTTTGAGTCCACAAATCAATATTATATCTTAGACTAGATTTTAGGTACACTGGGCTTAACTTTCAAAGCAATTAGTTCCTCTTCATTTTTTGTGAGGTCCTGCAAATAATACTTATGAAAATAAGTATCATAGTCAGAAATTTATGGGTTGTTTACTAAGTTACCCAAACAAGTTGTTTTATATCCTCTCAGAGCCTCAGTCCTCACTCTTTTCAAATAAAGATAACAGGAATGTATATTTTGAAATTAAAAGAGATTGTCTATGTAAGATAATGTCAATCCATGTTAGTACTCAGCTAGGATTATAGGATCCAACCTAGTCCAGCCCAGCTCGTTCTCTTGACCCATCCACCCCGCTAAAGCATGCTGTGTTGCCAGTAAGTTTTGTTATTAATCTCGGCAGTTTCAAAAATCTACAAACTATCTTTTATCTTTATCTCTCTAATAAATTGGAAAGGCATGTTTGAAGTCTGAAACCTATAAATTTTAAATACAAACATTTAGTTAATAACAACTATTCTAATTTTTAGTTTTATTTTACCACAGAAAATCAAATATTTTCATCATAATAATAAATATTTGTTTTATACATTAGCCAATTTCTTAATGAGATTTAAAAGATTTTGTTTATGTTTCCCTCCACCCTGAGGCTATAAAACCATTTCATGACACTAAAGTCAAATTTTTAACTTATAGTAAGATGTGAAATGCTTATTTAATGAGGTGCTAAATACTGGTCTAATTAAAAAAATGATGCTAGTCACCATTAACATTAGCAGTCTACAGTAGCTTAATATGTTACATATAATTAGTATTAATCTTCAATCATTTGGCATTTAAAGGCATTAAAAGCTACTCAAAGTATCTAGCTAAGAAACTGCTGGTAATTGATAATATCTACCTCCAGCTTTAGAAAAATATCATCTCAGCTGAAAGTCTCCAGATGGGGTTAGTAAAAAAAACAAAAAAGTTTCTTGTTGCTCTCAGTATAGTCTGCACTTCATATCAAACACAGAGAAAGAATATGAAATGCTAAGAATTAAAAACTGAGTTTGCCCATCACTTTGTTATGCTGATATTTTCATTAAATTGGCTGAAAAAAATGAATGGTGCTGCATTTGGAGGAGAAATAAAGGAACTGCTCACATTAATTTTTCTAGATAAATGTTAGCTCTTCCAATTCCATAACTAGTAATTTAATCCTAAAACATTCTTCTTAACAATAAGCAACACTTAGGTTATATAGGAACGCAGACTTAGAGGAGATGAAAATGTCTTTGTAAATGTAGATGGAATCAATGAAACTCAAAGATTAATTATCAAGATGTCACATTTGCAGGAAGTCATTAAAAAATGACTGGCTTAAATTCAGATTTTTTAATTTCTGGTGCTCAGTCTCTTCAGTTGGATCTGACTCTTGCAACCCTGTGAACCAGAGCCTCCCAAGTTCCTCTCTCCCTGGGATTCTCCAGGCAAGAATACTGGAGTGGTTGCCATGCCGTCCTCCAGGGGATCTTCCCCACCCAGGGAAGCCTCTCGTATTTTGCATTCGCAGGCAGATTCTTTACCACTAGCACCACCTGGCAAAACCATCCTTTCCCCAGAGTATAATATGCAGATGATATTTAAATAGAGAAAACCCAAATTTCTCTATCATAAAGCAAATGATACATTTAAGCTTCCTGAACTAAAAGTTGGTAATTCTCTAATTACTAGTCTTAGGCAAGATAATGCAGTTTTGAAAGCCTAAAGGGAATGCTGAGACTTTAAAGAAAAAACCAAATTCATCATTCAGTTGTGTCATTAAAGCCTAAATGTGCACTCAGGAAATAATTTCTAAAATGATTCAGATAATTATTTCATGGGAGTCTGAAACATTTTAACTGGAAATTAGTTATAAAACAAACAAAAAAAAAAACCGTTCTCTTGTGTATTTTTTCTTTCTTTATTCCAGGATATACAGAGGACTACTTAATAAGTGGGGGAAGGGAAGAAAAGGAGGAACACAGCAGGATTGTTCAGGATATTTTTTTCCTCCCATGCATAAAAAGCTGAGTAAAATAAAAACTAAAATCTTCTAAAGAACGGGACTGTCCTGTCCCTCCTGCCCCCACACTCCAGTTTATCTTAAGCCCTTCATCTGAGAAACCTGGAGATAAAAGGAATTGGTTATCTTAGTAGATAAAGGATGTCACTGGAGAAAAACTTAAATAAAGATTTAGAGATGGTCAAAACTGTGTGGAATGGCAAAAGGACACCTTGACAGAATGGTCTTGTAAAGAGTGTCAATGAATTTAGTGAAAAAAAAAAAGATAAAAAAAGAGGCTTACAGATGATTTACTTACACCAAGCTCTAAGATTTCCTTTTCAGAGGAAAGTTTTCATAGTCACTATTGTAAACTTTCTCACTTAACAAATTGGTTCTTTTGTAATGTGTCATTGGAAACATTTTACATGAGAAATGCAAAATTCAAATATAAACAAATATTAGCTATGTTGCCAAATTTCTCCCATATTTCCTTTAATCACTTATTGTGTTTCACTTCAAAGATTGCCAAACTGAATTAGTCTATGAACTAAAAAATATTTGAAAATATGAAATATTAATCTAATTCTGTGATAGGCAACAACTCCTAACTTGTCTGTAATGCACTGATTATAAGAACATAGCTAAAAACCAAGATAAGGAGAAAAAGGACTGTATAAGCAATCAAAGCAGATCAAACGCCTTCTAAGTATTTCATTCTAAAGAGAGCTTTTCAGAATATTGAACACTTTTACATCATATACAATTCAAATACACATTATGGCTAGTTCCTCAATTTATAGAAAATAGAAGGTAACACAATTTAAATTAGAAGGTAGGATTCCCATTGGGAAGTTCCTAGACCTTGATCCAGCAATACCATATCTAGAAGCTCATTATGCAGATATATTGTTTTGCAACTGTGTAAGTATAAAGATGTTTACCACTTATCCACCACTCCTCTACTTTTTTCAAGTAGTGAAAAAAAAATGTAAACAAATCAATTCCCATTCTGAGGTTTAAAAAAGGATGGTTCATTCACACATGGAGTATAGTGTGTGCCTATTTTAAAAGAAAAATGATTGTGTTCTGTCATACTAATATGGAAGAACTGAAAATTTGTAAGTGAATTGGTAATTTTTTAATGTTTAAATCCATAAATATTTCTGAAAGATTATACAAGAAAAATGTAATTACTTATGTCAGGAAAATGAGAATAAGGGTGAGAAGGGGCAGTAGAAGACATTGAAGCTCAGAGAAACTACAGAAATAGTAAAAGTTCTCCTGTTTGAATTCTGTATTCAGCATTAAGGATTCCAGTTCCAGAGCAGGTGCATTTAATCATTTCATAATGTTGCTTTTAATGAGAATAAAAATCAGCCTGATAATATATGATGTATATCATATATTAAAATGCCAACTTGATAACTAATGCATTTTATTCATCTAGACTCATATTTTATTCAAGATTCACTTTAAAACAAACCAAACAAAAACATGAAACAACAAAAAAATAATTCTCATTGTTCAGATGCTCATCTCGATGTCAATGTGTGAGTATTTGTGCATTTTACAAAATATTCCAGGGTTATATAGTCTTTCACAAAATAACTTTTCCCTCTGAAATTCCCAGGCACACAGTGTCTCGAACTGCAGCTGGTGGCAAATGCAGTGATCTATGAGTAGAAACAGGTTTAAAGGCCATTCACCAGAGCTCAGCAATCAGCGCTAACTACTATAGGATTCAGAGTGAAATTCATATATTGATTTTACTTTATAAATCCTCTTCTGGTAGCCTCCTGCATTGCCTTACAGATTACCTCCGTACCTGTAAATCATCCCACAGCTGAGATTGGTTGTACCACTCATAAACCTGATTCTTTGATTTAAATGTTAGGGAACTGGAAGCAGATATTTTCATTAATCTTTTATGTACTTTTTTGTTACACATTTTTCTTCAGGATAGTATGAAGATAATTATATAGTTTTAACCTTCCTTGATTTATAATTTAAGATATTTGGCTCATAGATATTACAATGTAAGAAAGGTTAGCCCTGGGCTAATTTGTGAAATACATATTTTTAGAAAACCCAATGTCTTCGAGTTCTTTCTTTCACCTTCTATGACTTCACTCCCTCAGGCACCTACTGCTTTGATTTAAACAATTTAATATCAATTTACACTGCTATAAATTGCATGCAACTACTGCAAGTTTTTAAATGTTATTTCCACCCTAAGGTTTAAACATTGACAAGTATCAGCTACTTTAAGGGAAGCTTTAAGATTACCTTAGGTTGAAGATGCTTCATGTCAGGTAGCCAACTTTTGGAACATCTACCACGTTCATAATGTCTTTAAATATCTTTCAGGTAGTTGCTGGTAGAGCTATGAGAGCCTTATTTCTTCTATCCAACTTTGCCCCAGCTACAGCCAATTGGATGACCATTTGATGCTGGTTGGTCCAAGAAAGTTCTTTCAACAAAGAAGCTTCACTTGAGAATAAGAGTTTCTAACTGAGATTGAATAATGATATAAAATCTCAGAAGTTGTGACTCTGCATTCAACTGCTCAGTGACAGAGTATGAGAGAAATCAGGCCTGCAGAAACAAAACATGAAGGTTTTAATTGAGAATAAGAAACAAGAGATGGAGAAACACACACAGTTCAAATGTCCTTGTTCCATTCTGACTCTTGAATTCAATAGGGCATTTTTATTTTCTTGTGAAAATTAGCCCATTTCAATTAAGTTACACCAAACTGGTTTTTGTTGTTTGTGAACCAAGTACTCCAACTGATGTATGACACTTGTCATCCCTTTCCCTTTGGGGATAAGATTATTCAATATTCTCTGAGGAAATGAACTTATTTCACCCACAGTCTGTGGGGTCAGATAAAACTGCTTCCACTTTTAGATCCAGGGCTTAGCTTTTGATCTAAATTAACCAGGGCACCCTGGTTTCAGCAAATATGACTGGTTTATGGATGGATACATGGTACACGGAGAGTCAATGGAATGAAGGGCAACTTTCCTGGAATTTCTGGGAGAACCTCACTTTTCCTTTGAAATTTGAACCTGTAAGTTCATAATTTAGAACAACTTGCACACTCTTGCTCTGAAGAAGAGTCAATTTATACTAAATCAAGTCAAGTCTAAAGAAGTGTCACCTAGCAAGAAAGAAAAATATATATAACAGTGGCTTCAGCAGAGTCTCAGGTTCAAACTCTATTGTATGTTATATACTCTGTACTTTTCAACCAAAAGCCTCTTAACTGATATAAAGCTACAGAGATAGAAATGCTACAGAGATCCTGTTGCCTTTATCTAAATTATGTCTTATTTTTTTCAAGTAAAAGGTAAAATTCAGATGCTAGGATCATTATATTTAAATATATGTTTTCTATAAGCAAAAAGAGCATTGTTTTAATTTTAATTAACTTTTATAGCAAAGGCAATTTATTAATTTTGCATTTCATCTTTCAAATTATAATATTTGGCAAATGCTCTGTATCACATAGAGAAAAAGCAACAGATGGGAGATAAGAAGACCTCAGTTTGCCCCTAATTTCCTATACACTAGCTATTTATAAACTAGGAAATCTGTTTCTCTCTTTCTTGCTGTCATGAAATAGATAACACATATACCCAGGTAATCCATAAGGTTCCAGGGGAGATAAAAGTGACAAGTTGTACACTCAAAGCTCCTCAGAAATATCTGTAGCGATATATGTATGCACTTGTGCATTCTTCAGAAATTAAAATATAAATCCTTAGATTTGTAGGATGTGCTTTTCTTCCAAAATAAACATCTAGCATACATATAATGTCAAGTTTTATGTAATCTCAAATATCCATCCTATACTGGAGTTAAGGTAGGACTTTTCTCTTGCTTGAGTGGGCAATACTCAAAAAAGGTGAGTATTGCTGGAGGAGTAGTCAGTGACTCATTGATTGCTTATGGAGCACCAGTTGTGATAAGTTGCTTCAGATGCGTATGACTCTTTGTGATGCTATGGACTGTAGCCCACCAGGCTCCTCTGTCGATGGGGCTCTCCAGGCCAGAATACTGGAGTGGCTTGTCATGCCCAACTCCAGGGAACCTTCCCGACCCAGAGATCAAACTCATGTCTCTTATGTGTCCTGGACTGGCATGTGGATTCTTTCCCACTATCGCTCCTTGGGAAGCCCAAGTATTGCCCTAGTTCAATATTATGAGTCAGCTTGCTTGAAGAAGTATAACTTCCAGAGTACTGGCCCTTGGAAATGTGCAATACTTAACAAGCAAGGGATCTTTTGGCTCTAGCAGCTTTCAATCATGACAAAGTTTTTATTTTTTTTATTTTTTTCAATCATGACAAAGTTTTTAATTGTGACAAATTTTTTAATTGTGAGAAAATAAAAATGCATAAAGTCAAGGAAATTATCTTTTTAGCCTGCAATTAATAGCACAGTTCTTTGAATTACTGAGACTATTTCTACTCATTTGTCAAAACTTAGATAAGGCTAAGTTTTGTTGCTATAGGGTATATTTTCAGAATATTTGCTTTTTAAAAAAACTGAATATAAACTGAGTATATTGAAAAGTCAAAATACTTTGATTTGATAAATTATAGAGTAACAGTTTGTATTCCTAAGTTTCTTAAAACTCTCCTGGGTACAAAATAAAATCTGATCACTGAAAGATAGACATGAATTCACTCAACAAACAGTTGTAGAACTATTAAAGGCTAGACACTGGGCTTATAAAATAAAATAAGATTTTGCTATGTAGGAAAATCAAAATAAATAGCAGAAACAAATAGATAAAACCCTGAACAGAATACTATTCCAATGGTGCTCTAATTATCAGCATCATGCATTGTACTTTTGTTATGCTATGATACTCATAATTAGAGCACTTCTGGAGTAGTATTCCATTCAGCATTTTATCTATTCATTTCTGCCATACATTTTGACTTTCATACATGGCAAAATCTATGTTTTAATTATTTTAGAACCCCAGTGTCTAGCCTTTAATAAGCCTAATAACTGTTTGTTGAATGAATGAATTTCAAAGATTGCTTATAGAGTATCTTCCTGGATATCAATAAGCCAATTACATCAAGCTAATCACTTGGTTGATTGACTATTAGTGCTACTAATAGTCTTTGAAAATTTCAAATAAACTTATTCATATATTAAGGAGAAAGGTGGATTAGATTTGTAATGGAATACAGTCAAGAGAATTTTAATGAGTTTTCTGTTCATTAATGTTCACAGGGAAATGAAATAGGACTGGTATCAATACTAAAATTTACTTTAAAAACTGATACTTTTTTCCTGAATTAAGTATGACCATATGTTCAAACTTTAGCAGATAGAGAAACTGTAAGGAATAAAATTAAGAGAATCCCATATATAACCATCCCAACAATAGTTGATGGTAGTTATTAAACTGTTTACACTATTTTTCACACATACACACACATACACACAGAGAAAAGCACATATGTTGTAAGATGCTCACTGATAAAAACTGAACAACCCATGCTTTGGGACATATTTCAGCCACATTTATTTTTGCTATTTTCTCTTAGAATTCTGGTGGCTAGGTTCATTCACTGCCAAATTTGCAGAGAAATAGCTGATACTGACACAAGAATACTGTGATATTAATTCCTATGAGGAAAGATTCCTGAGCCTTTCCTCAAATCCAGTCTTCTGGCAGAGGTAGGATTTGGAGGAGGGTGGTATTTGATCCCAGGATTCAGAAGACCACCCAGTGGAGGGCATGGCAATACATTCCAGTATTCTTGCTTGGAGAATCCCATGGACAGAGGAGTCTAGTGAGCTATGGTTCATAGGGTCACAAAGAGTCAGACATGACTAAAATGACTTAGTATGCACTCACACACAAATGGTATTCAAGGTAGGTGGCCAGGTTGCCTGGCCCATCCAGGAAAGGATGGGACTCCCAAAACTACCTTTTCCAGTGATAAAGTGATTGGAAAGCCTCTGGCCTCCAGCTACTTTGGTTCATCTCTGTTCTCACTAGACTGGTAGAAAGAGGTCTGCTGGCAACTGAGTTTAAAAGAGGGATCACTAGTACATTGCTGCTGCTGCTGCTGCTAAGTCGCTTCAGTCTTGTCCAACTCTGCGACCCCATAGACGGCAGCCCACAAGGCTCCCCCATCCCTGGGATTCTCCAGGCAAGAACACTGGAGTGGGTTGCCATTTCCTTCTCCAATGCATGAAAGTGAAAAGTGAAAGTGAAGTCGCTCAGTCGTGTTTGACTCTTTGCGACCCCATGGACTGCAGCCTACCAGGCTCGTCCATCCATTGGATTTTCCAGGCAAGAGTACTGGAGTGGGGTGCCATTCCCTTCTCCGTCATTAGTACATTCAGTTCAGTTCAGTTCAGTTCAGTTTAGTTCAGTTCAGTTCAGTCGCTCAGTCGTGTCCAACTCTCTGCAACCCCATGAATCGCAGCACACCAGGGCTCCCTGTCCATCACCAACTCCTAGAGCTTACTCAAACTCATGTCCATTGAGTCGGTGATGCCATCCAGACATCTCATCCTCTGTCGTCCCCTTCTCCTCCTGCCCCCAATCCCTCCCAGCATCAGGGTCTTTTCCAATGAATCAACTCTTTGCATGAGGTGGCCAAAGTACTGGAGTTTCAGCTTCAGCATCAGTCCTTCCAATGAACACCCAGGACTGATCTCCTTTAGGATGGACTGGTTGGATCTCCTTGCAGTCCAAGGGACTCTCAAGAGTCTTCTCCAACATCACAGTTCAAAAGCATCCATTTTTCGGTGCTCAGCTTTCTTCACAGTCCAACTCTCATATCCATACATAACCACTGGAAAAACCATAGCCTTGACTAGATGGACCTTTATTGGCAAAGTAATATCTCTGCTTTTTAATATGCTATCTAGGTTGGTCATAACTTTCCTTCCAAGGAGTAAGCGTCTTTTAATTTCATGGCTGCAATCACCATCTGCTGTGATTCTGGAGCCCAAAAAAATAACGTCTGACACTGCTTCCACTGTTTCTCCATCTATTTCCCATGAAGTGATGGGACCAGATGCCATGATCTTAGTTTTCTGAATGTTGAGCTTTAAGCCAACTTTTTCACTCTCTTTCACTTTCATCAAGAGGCTTTTTAGTTCCTCTTCACTTTCTGCCATAAGGGTGGTGTTATCTGCATATCTGAGGTTATTGATATTTCTTCCGGCAATCTTGATTCCAGCTTGTGCTTCTTCCAGTCCAGCGTTTCTCATTAGTACATTAGGAGGTCCTATATCTGATTCTAGTGAATATCAGAGTCTTTGCTCTCCTGACAGGTGGCAAGAAATGAACTAGTAGTAAACTGATCAGTGGGTCAGTGCAAGTAAATACTAGATTTCCTTGGGTATATTTGGAGATGAGAAGTCTCTAAGAGGGGAAAAGGTACTCCTGTTAAATTCTATACATGGAACATTAAAGGTAATGTAGCTTTAGTTTGACCTCAACTTGTAAAGCTCTTTATATAGTGACACATTTAATATTTTGTCTGAAAAAGTACACGTTGAAAATTAGTTTTCTAATTTTTCCATTGTTAATTTTATAGGATTCTACATAAGTTTTGCTTTTTGAATTAGTTTGAATTATTTTTTTTAATTAGTTACATCTACATCTTATGGTTTCTTATTTTGCTTTTACGCATTGAGAAACCTTTCCATTTCCTTTTGTTTCCTTTTAAGAGGCTCTTTTTTTAATTAATGAGGTTTATGCTTAAATAAGTGATAAAAGTAACATGTTATTTGATTTTATCCATGAGTAAAATGTAAGCAATGATTTTGTTTTTATCAAATCTCTGAAGATCTATCAATTATAACTACTGACCAGTTGAGTAAAATTACAGAAAATAAATTTAATATGCAAATTTTCCTAAAATGTTAAAATATTTTACTGGTAAATCTTGATTTCTTTGAGTGGTCTGTTACATATCTGAGGTACTTATATCTATCTATACATCAGAATAAATTTAGGACATACTATACATTTTTACCTCATCTTTCAAGTGAATGAGAATCATCATCAGAACAGACAAAAATGAGAGCATCCCATGACCAACAAAATCATTGGTGAAGCTTAAAATGTGAGCCTAAAGATAATAAGCAAATATTGGATTTCTTGGAAAGAAATAAAAAAATGCATTGACTAAAGAGCTAAATATTGTCAATAATCTTATTGAAATGGAAAAAAAAAAAAATGGTCATACTAACTATCTGAAGAGCAGTGAGGGTGCTTAAAGCCAGGCCGACATGTCCCAGGGTGCCTTGCAGGGGCGGTCACCGCCCAGCTCCCCACCCAGCCTGCAGTCTTCCTACTCTACACACCTGTGCTCCCTAATTGCGACCTGGTGGGTGGGGCCACCCGTGGATGGGGGGCACCAGTCTTCCCTGGAAGAGCCTGTGCTCCCTTGCTCCCTCAGGCGGAGACAGCTGAAGGGGAGGGTTTGAAAGGTTTTCTGCAGAAGTCGAGGCAAGAGGGGCTCAGTCAGCTGGACTGTCCTGCACTGTGTGGCCAGGGGAGGCCAGGGAGCCCAGCCTAGCCAGCCCGAGACCTCCAGAGCCTGCTCCACTGACATGAGTTCCTCAGATTGAACCTGGGAAAGAAGGAGAAGCAGCTCCTTCCCCGGTTCACCCAACCTCAGACACCCAGGAAATGGTCCCAACCAGGGGAGGCTCTTGGGGGCACTGGAAGGGTGAGTGTATGCAGAAAGGAAAAGTGAGCCACCATGATTATAAACAGGGGCCAGAATTTCTATGGGGGCTTCCCTCGGAGCTCAGTTCCTAAAGAATCCGCCTGCAATGCAGGAGACCTGGGTTTGATCCCTGGGTCGGGAAGATTCCTTGGAGAAGGAAATGGCAACCCACTCCAGTACTCTTGACTGGAGAATCCCATGGACAGAGGAGCTTGGTGGGTTACAGTCCATGGGGTCACAAGAGTTGGACACGACTTAGCGATTAAACCAACCAACAAACCAACTATATGAAATCAAGCCCTTTAATTTAATTACTCAGAGTATAGAAGCATACCTTCCTAGAGTAAGGAGTAAGAAAAGCAAACTCTTGCGTAATGAATGATTCTATCAAGGATTTTTGAAACAAAAACACAACTTATTCTTACACATAAGTAATTATTCTTTCAACAATAGTATAATGTAAATATCAACATGCAAAATAATATATATGGAGTTATACTGATATAGCCAGGCATGAATTAAAAGTTAATTTAAAATGAACACATTTTAAAGAAAAGTGACCACTCATAGGCTTAAAGGCATTTGAGTGTCTACATATTATTATGACAAGTGAAAATATAAATACAATAGATCTTTATTTAATACAAATGAGAGAGATATAACCAATTCTCATATAAAAATGTTCTTTAAACACAGATAAGCTAACAAAAATGATTAGCGGTAACAATACAAAGGTATGTATATGTAAATTATCTTCCTTTTATAAGCAATAAACTTTATCGCACGTTATTTATAATGTGTATTTTGTGATGGAAGTTGTGTTAATATTATGATGGAAATATTTATAGTCATTAATGTTTTATTATTTAATTCCCTGGTATGTACTTGTTAAGTCAGTTTAGTTGTGCCCGATTCCTGTGACCCCACATACTGTAGCATGCCAGGCTCCTGCATCCATGGGATTCTCCAGGCAAGAATACTCAAGTGAGATGCCATGCCCTCCTCCAGGGGATCTTGCCGACTCAGGGATCAAACCTGCCTCTCTTTTATCTCCTGGATTGGCAGGTGGGTTCTTTACCGCTAGCACCAACTGGGAAGCTCTAATCCCCTGATACAACTCCTCAAAATATTTTACAAACTTGTTTTCCTCAAAAATCCAACTGTCCCCTGTTTTCTCTCACTCTCTGTACATAATTGTACTTCCAAAAATACTGATTCATCGTAGAAAAATGTCTGAAAATCCCTGAATTAATATTGCATCTTTTCAAATTGTCTTCCTATTTTCACTCACCCTAAATGTAAAAAACTTTTACTCATTTATCTTTGCTATATTCCTTGTTATTCTTTTTTTAAGGTTCTATCTTCATATGCATAGTCAGGTTTTCTCTCTTCACGGTCTTTAGAAAAATATCCAAGTACTTGCTCCCTTGTATGCAAGAGACTGGCCTTGTGTAGTCCTCTCCTAAGTAGTATCAAGCTTGGCCTGGGTAACCAATAACATTAAGTGGAAGTACTAGAGTGTCACTACAAATATTAAGCTATGATAGAATGTGCCTTCCATTTTGAACGCTCTCCCGTTTACCCTCGCTTTGTCTCAGAGAACTTGCTGGAGGAAGCCGGCTGCCATGAAAGCCTATGGAGGCACTCTTGTGATGAGGATCTGAAGCCTCTTCCCTGAAGCAACTGAGTGAACTTGAAAGCTGATACTGCAGCCCCGCAGCTGACTGCTTGACTGTTTCCTCATGATAGACCCTGAACTAGAAGCATCCAGCTATGCTACTCTAGAATTCCTGACACATAGAAAGTATGTGAGATAATAAATGTTTGTTGTTTAAGCTGCTAAGTTTTGAGATAATTTGATAAGCAGAATACATAACAAATGCAATCCCCAAATGACTCTGTATGTTAGCTTATTTATGGACTCTCCTCTGTTTCACTGGTTTATTTTTCTCCCTTTGCAGCATTACTACACTGAATAATTGTCATAGTTTCAAAATAAATCTTTCTATCTGGTAGTGTAAGTACTTACATGCTGTTGCTGTTCTTCACGACAGCCTTGGCTATTTCTGGTCATTAACATTTTCATATACATCAACTCCCACACACACATAGGTGCACACGGGCATACACATACACACACAGGATACCCACAGTGATTCAGATTGGGGTTTAATTGACTCTGTAGATCAACCGGGCAGAATTGACAGTTTCATAATACTAAATATTCCAAACCCATGAACACTCTTCAATACTTATCAATATTATTCAGTGCTATACACTGCAGAGGTTGTACACATTTTCATTTAACTTGAAGTTTGTGATGTTGTGTTTGTCTGCTGCGCTCAGTCACTCAGTTGTGTCTGCCTCTTTGTGAGCCCATGGACTATAGTCCACCAGTCTCCTCTGTCTATGGGGTTCTCCAGGCAAGATTACTGGAGTGGGTAGCCATTCCTTTCTCCAGGGGATCTTCTCTAGCCAGGGTGTGAACCCAGGTCTCCTGCATTGCAGGTGGATTCTTTACCGTCTGAGCCACCAGGGAAGCTTATACAGGAAAAAAAAAAATCTGTATGCAATTCAGGATCCGGGTTTGACCCCTGGATTGGGAAGATCCTTGGAGTAGGGAATGGTTACCCACTCCAGTTTTCTTGCCTGGAGAATCCCCTGTATAGAGGAGCCTGGTAGGCTACAGTCCATGTAGTCAGAAAGAGTCGCACTGGAATGAGCGACTAAAGGTTTTGATGTTACCTAAATAAAAATACACCAGATTTTTTTCTATTGTTTATTGGAAATACAAGTGTATTCTCTTACCTTAGTAATATTATTAATAATTCTAATAGCTTTTCTTGTAAGTTCCCTTGGGTTTCCTCTATTGCAGTCACATTATCTGTGAAAAGTGACACTTTTAGCTTTTCATTTCAAATTATTATTCCTTTTATTTCTTTATGGCACTGCGAGGACCTTTGTTCAATGTGGAATAGAGGTAGTTATATTACATATCAATTTATTTCCTTTTATCACTGTTATGTCTTCAACCTCAGAGGGGACTCTTTTAACCCATATATAGGATGCTTGATATAGTTTTTTTTTTTTGGTAGATCTTCTTTATCAGATTAAAGACATTGCCTTTTATTCTTACTTTTATGAGAATTTTCAATCATAAAAGGATGTTCAGTTTTGCCAAATAATTTTTCTGAATCTATTGAAATTATCATATAAATGATTCTCTTTCCTTTCCCTATATATAGTGATGCATTTCAGTGGTTGATGATTAAAATTCTATATTTTTAAAATAGTTTCATAAAAACCCAAATACAGATAAGGTGAGATAATTTTACAGGGAACACACATATTAACAGCAACCACAACTTGTAATTGTTAAGATTTTTCTACAATTGTGTCATCACATAATTATCCATCTCTCCATGCACCAATCCATATTTTTTTAAAAATTATTACTAAATCCTCAACCAATCCTGAGCCAAAATCCCCTTGGTTTTTTTGTATGTTATCTTTTCTTTTTCAATATTTCTGGGAAGACATCACTATTTTGTTAGATACTTAGAGCCATCTTTGGAAATTGTCTGTATATTTTCTTTCTTTCTTTCTTTTTGTAATGTCCTTTGTCAGGCTTTTGTATGCCAGGTATATTAATCTCATAAAATGAATCATCAAGCATTTCTCTTTCTCCTTGTTGAGAAACTTTCCTTGGTGAGGAAAGTTTACATAAGATTCTAGGATTCAAATCTTTTTTAAATTTGGGGGACAAGTAAGTAATATCATTAGCTGGGACTAGAATTTTCTTTCCAGGAAGGTTTTCACATGGATTCAATTAATTTAATAAATATAACTATTTAGAGTTTCTATTCTTTGTGTGTGTGTTTTTTTTTTGTTTTTTTTTTAGTTTTAATAGGTCATGTTTTTCAAAATATTTGTCCTTTTCTAAATCATCAGCTTTAATGGAGAGAAGTTATTCATCATTTCTTTTGAGTTTTTAATGTCTGCAGTATAGTGAGACTACCATTTTCTTTCTTGTTTATAATTTATGCTTTCTTTATTTGTTCATGACTCATCACACTATAATTTTATCAATTGTTTTAAGGAAAAAATATTGGAATTGTTCTTTAGTTACCTTTTGTCTTCCGTGTTTTTGATTTCTGCTCTTATTTCCTTCTATTTATCAGGTTTGAGTAACCGTTTTTTAATTCATTTATTAAGAAGCTTTGTTTCTAATAAGTGTATTTAAAACTATAACTTTTCCTCTTAGCACTGCTTTAAATGTATTCTATGGGTCTTGATATGTTCCATTACAATAATCCAATGCAAAATACTTATTTCCTTTCTGATTTCTTCCTTAAAAAATGGGCTATTTTAAGCTATACTGCTTAATCCCAAATAGTTTGATATGATTTTGTTTCTTGTTATTGTTCTTTATTTCTAATGATTGATAAAAATATTCTGAATCATTTTATATTTATTAGGCTTTTATTATTATTCATCTTACTGGCCGTTTTGGTAAGTATCTCATGTAAATTTCAAAGAATATGTATTCTGTTATGCTGGGGCAAAATACTCTTTAAAATAACTAAGTAAAGTTAGTTAATTATCTAATTTTTTTTTTTAACAATTTCTGTAATCTCATTATTTTTTGTTTGTTTGCACTTGAAGCAATATTTTAATACATTTTTCAGATTTTGGATTTGAGCTCCCTGCATCATACGTAGATTTCCACTGGCTATACAATTTTACATATGGTAATGTACATGTTTTATTGTATTCATGCTGTCATCCTCTACTTCTATACATTTTTGCTTGATGTATTTTGAATCTATAGCATTTGATTGTGCTTGATTTAGAAATGCGTAACTTTGTCTGGTAGAATGATCTTCTTCCCATTTTGATATATTTCCTTTAGTCTCCATTAATAACACTTTCATTGAAGTCAATTTTAATATCGGCATAACTTCAACGAATGCTTGTTTTGTTGGTAGATTTAAGGGATTAGATAAAAAATTCAAGGGATTAGATCTGATAGACAGAGTGCCTGATGAACTATGGACAGAAGTTCCTGACATTGTACAGGAGGCAGTGATAAAAACCATTCCTAAGCAAAAGAAATGCAAAAAGGCAAAATGGTGATCTGAGGAGGCCTTACATATAGCTGTGAAAAGAAGAGAAGTGAAAGGTAAAGGAAAAAAGGAAAGATACTCCCATTTGAATGCAGAGTACCAAAGAATAGCAAGGAGAGATAAGAAAGTCTTCCTCAGGGATTAATGCAAAGAAATAGAGGAAAGCAATAAAATGAGGAAGACTATTGATCTCTTTAGGAAAATTAGAGATACCAAGTGACCATTTCATGCAAAGATGGGCACAATACAGGACAGAAATGGTATGGACCTAACAGAAGCAGAAGATGTTAAGAAGAGGTGGAAGGAATACATAGAAGAACTATACAAGAAAGATCTTCACGACCCAGATAGTCACAATGGCGTGATCACTCATCTAGAGCCAGACATGTTGGAATGTGAAGTCACGTGGGCCTTAGGAAGCATCACTATGAATAAAGCTAGTGACATGATGGAATTCCAGTTGAGTTATTTCAAATCCTAAAAGATGATGCTGTTAAAGTGCTGTATTCAATGTGCCAGCAAATTTGGGAAACTCGGCAGTGGCCACAGGACTAGAAAAGGTCTGTTTCCATTCCAGTCCCGAAGAAAGACAATGCCAAAGAATGCTCATACTACCAAGCAACTGCAGTCATCTCACACACTAGCAGAGTAATATTCAAAATTCTCCAAGCCAGGCTTCAACAGTATGTGAACTGTGAACTTCCAGATGTTCAAGCTGGATTTAGAAAAGGCAGAGGAACTAGAGATCAAATTGCCAATATCCATTGGATCATCAAAAAAGCAAGAACTGGACATGGAACAACAGACTGGTTCTAAATAGGAAAAGGAATATGACAAGGCATATTGTTGTCACCCTGCTTATTTAACTTATATGCAGAGTACATCATGAGAAACGCTGGGATGGAGGAAGCACAAGCTGGAATCAAGATTGCTAAGAGAAATATCAATAACCTCAGATATGCGGATGTCACCACCCTTATGGCAGAAAGCAAAGAAGAGCTAAAGAGCCTCTTGATGAAAGTGAAAGGGGAGAAAGAAAATGTTGACTTAAAAAATGGAAACAGTGACAGACTTTATTTTCTTGGGGCTCCAAAATCACCGCAGATGGTGACTGCAGCCATGAAATTAAAAGACGCTTACTCCTTGGAAGGAAAGTTATGACCAACCTGGACAGCATATTAAATAGCAGAGACATTACTTTGCCAACAAATGTCTGTCTAGTCAAACCTATGGTTTCTCCAGTGGTCATGTATGGATGTGAGAGTTGGACTATAAAGAAAGCTGAGTGCCAAAGAATTGATGTTTTTGAACTGTGGTGTTGGAGAAGACTCTTGAGAGTCCCTTGGACTGCAGGAAGATCCAACCAGTCCATCCTAAAGGAAATCACTCCTGAATATCCATTGGAGGGACTGCTGCTGAAGCTGAAACTCCAATACTTTGGCCACCTGATGTGAATGAAGAACTGACTCAATGAAAACGACCTTGATGCTGGGAAAGATTGAAGGCAGGAGGTGAAAGGTATGGCAGAGGATGAGATGGTTGGATGATATCTCTTACTCAGTGGACATGAGTTTGAGTAGGCTCTGGGAGTTGGTGATGGACAGGGAAGCCTGGTGTGCTGTAGTCCATGGGGTCACAAAGAGTCAGACAGGACTAAGTGACTGAACTGAACTGAATTGATCTTTGCATTACTGTTTCCAAATCTATACTTTTACTTATATTTTGATTTGCACAGAATATTACTGTTATAGTGTATTTTTATTTCTTATTTAAATTTGTCCGTGTACTTCCTCTTTGTATAATATTCCATCCTTCCTGAATTTGAGGTTCCTGCTGATGGTATTTTTCTCTGCGTTTAGTATTTCTTTAGTAAAGCTATGCTGAAAACAAATGTTCTCAGTTTTTGTTGCTGTTGTCTGTTTTTTGGTCTGAAAACACTTTATTTTGCCACCTTTATGAAAACTGTATTTTCCCTGGGGATGGTCTCTTGATTGGATTTTCCAGATGCCTTAATATAACATTCAATTTGGTCTGCTGCAAGCAAAAAAATACAAAACAAAAAACAAACAAACAAAAACTAAACTAAAATAAAAATCACCAACAATCTCATCCAATTTTAACTTTTCCATCACGTATTTCTCCTTATTCTCTTCTTTACCAGAAACTGGAAGCTTTACCTGTTTCCAAAATTACCTTTCTCATCCTTGCCTTTACACTTTGCCTACATTCCTTACTTTCTTTACAAAGTCCTTTATTAATATTTATTTTTGACTGCTTAGTATACATATATCCCTTTTTTTTCTAGTAATAATGTTCTTATTCTCTTTAATAGAATCCTCTTTCTTTTCAAATAACTTGGGTGGGATGTCAATCAAAATGAATCACCTTCTCTCCACCCAGGATGCCTACATAATCCAATCAAGGCCAGATATTTTTTTTTTTTTTTGAAATATGAATCTTGAGCTAGTTGCCTGAAGACTGAAAATGATTAGAATTGATTCTTCCTGATGATGATACATTATAGAAACATTATAATTGTCCTTGTGGCCTTCATATTTCCTACTTTTTTTTCCCCACAAACTAATGCCTGTACATAGTAAGTAGAAGAATAAAAGCAATATATTTTCCATTGTAAGGTGTACTATAGAATTTAATTAACAAGTGAATATAGAGGAGTTTCTGTAAGAGAACAACAAACAGGTTGATGGGACTTTAGTCCATGATATTTGAAGACTAGGCAAAATATTTAGGACCCCGAGACCAGAACCCCAAACTGCTGTCTTCTGAAAAGGTACTCCCTTTTGCGTGTTTATATAGTCAATCCAAAGATGTAAAGGAAACTGATACAAATTTTTAATATCTATATTATTTTTTCCAGAAAGCAAACAGATTTCTAGATATAAGGAAACATTATTATTACTAATAGCAGTGAATCTATCAGTTCCCTATACTCCATTCACTTCTTTTGGGAAACATAATGAAAGCCAGATGGATGGGCATAAATATAAAGGGGTTATTTTAAAATTATGAATCTGGAATTGATATAAAAACTACTGGTGATCTGCTTTAACCCCTCCTGCCAATGGGAGGGAAGCCTTATCTCCCTAATATATTCTCTTTGAAGAGAAGTCAGTCCCTAGCTTGCAAATCTTTTGAACATAAATGAATCACTCCTGGTTTTATTATGTTTTGAAATGTATATCTATGGTTCCAGGTAGTGACAAATCTCTCTCTCTAGAGGCCTCTATCTATTTTATTAACCTTTTAGCCTCCAAATATTTTCCTTTACTGCAGGTTCCAGTTTTCCATGTTCATAAATTTCCAATTATGCAAAAACATGAAAACATTTTCTCTACAGTTGCACAGTTACTGCTGCTTTGCCATATCAGTTAGAGGTTGATTAAGGAGAGAACAGGCTCCATATGACTATATTCATTCAAACATGAGGTCAAGATGATATTTAGAAGATAAGTTATAAAGCTATAATGGGGATTCAAGCCTCTAACATATCATCAGGATATGGCAAGAAAACAGAATGGCACACACAAATAGGGATACTGCCAACACTTTAATGAATAAACTCTTTGCAAAAGCATGGTTAAGTCAAAGAAAAGCTAATAAGAGATGGTAGAGCATCTTGGGGCTAAGAACAATGGTGAGCCATAACCAACCTGAAGTTGAAGGAGAAAGAGGAATGATGGGTTGCCAGAACTCAGAGATCTCTATCCCTCCCTCTGTGGGAGAAGGTCACACAACAGGAAATAAGGCCTGATATGGAGAGCATATTGATGGTTTCAAACTGTGGTGTTGGAGAAGACTCTTGAGAGTCCCTTGGACTGCAAGGAGATCAATCCAGTGACTCAGAAAGGAAATCAACCCCGAATATTCATTGAAAGGACTGATGCTGAAGCTGAAGCTCCCCTACTATGGCCACCTGATGCAAAGAGCCAATTCATTGGAAAAGACCCTGATGTTGGGAAAGATGGAAGGCAGGAGGGAAAGGGGGGAGACAGAGGATGAACTGGTTGAATGGCATCATGACTGAATGGATATGAGTTGAACAAACTCTGGGAGAGAGTGAAGGGCAGGAAAGCCTGGCATGCTACAGTCTGTGGAGTCACAAAGAGCCAGACATGACTTAGCAACTGAATGTCAACTGAACAACAATGGAGAGCATAGAGAGAGAAAGCTGGGAAATTAAATACCTTGACTACTCTCTGATACCCTCAGCCTCCCAACTTCAGCCTTCTGCTGGTGATCTTCATATGCATAACTCATCAGGAGACCAGAAGACAAGAGAGCCCAGTTAACTGAATTCACAAAGGCCACCAACACATTCCATGCATAGACTCTTCTGGTAAGAGAATAAGGCACCAAGTATGCAGCCCAAACACTTGCAGGAACATGTAAACTTAACCCTAAAAGTCTCTGATTCTTTGAAAGATTACTCCTAATCCATTCTTTCAAGAAAAGTCTCACAGCCTGAAAGAAACGCTTGAAGAATGGATAATCAATTGCTGTATAGAAATGGATATTTAGAAGTCAACCATTAGATACAAATTGATATGACTTAATGGCAAAGGTTAAATAAACCTTTTCTGATGGAGAAGGCTAAGCTTTATTTGTTCCTGGTTCCTTTGATCCATACATGCTATTCTTAAATCATCAGTATAGACCATCAGCCAGTTTGCTTTCAATAGTTTTCTTATCTCAGGCAGACATTTCAAGAGTCAGGGATCCATACCATCTGGGCCAGATGAAAGGAGACCCAGTGCTGGGTGCCAAGAGCACACTGCTGACACTACATTATGAAACATCTCACTCTTTCCCTGTGAGGCTTCACTGAAAAGACTTCACAGACAGTACCATATGTCAGTGAGAACTGCAAAATCTAGTCAAGAGTTTGGAGAAGCAAGTGTAAAAGCTACTAGCTTCTCGTGTTATTTTGTTTCAAATCTATACTCTACCAGTGATAGGTATGGCTGATTTAAAAATGCTTTTATCTGTCGTTTTTTGTTTCATTTCAGATTTTGACTGGCAGTCAATAGTAATGCAATCCAAATTTGCAAAGCATTTTTATGCTGCCTTCTGTCATAAATTAAAATGTTCCATTAACTAAACAAATTCTCAATGGCATAAATCAGCCCACACTAAGTAAATCACAGTTAGTGAAAACCAAATTGTAATTCCATAAAAGTGATTAAGTGCTGGCAAGACATAGTGAGATATATTATCTGTAGTGGAAAGCATGATTATTCAATATCTGTATGTTGTATTTTAGACTGGCTAATTTCCTCCATGATAGGTATTCTTTACTGGAAATATTTAAAGAAAAATATATATCACATAAAATTTTGTATTTTATTCTTGTTTTGTAATGTTTTGTCATTGCTCTTCATTAGAGCATACTTTGAAATATAGTTGATGATTGGTTTACAAATTTGAAAACCAATAATGGATAACATATTTACCCTAAAATGTAAACAACCTTCCTTCAGTAGAGTTGATCATTTCTAAATTACAAAATTTATTATCTTGAATGTGTCATGAATGCTATTGTATATCTTATGGACACTACTGGACTCCTTTTAGTTATTCCTTTTAGAAACTCGTCCCCCACCCCCCAGTCAGTTTGCTAACTACATAAAGTCTGGGGATTTTATAAATTAATATGTGAAGGTGGTAAATTTATATTTGATAGCTTCTAAGAAATATTGATACAGTTATTATATTAGATGTAAAACACAACAGCAAATAATTATAAAATACTTCTTTTGTGCAAAGCATTAAATTTGTTTACTTTTGATGAACTTTGACAAATGTGTCACATAGGCTATTTAAATACCAAACCTAAGTAATCTTGTTTCCATGTTTAACATAAATATTTTATTCTTTACAAAACAATCCGAGCAATCAATTTTTAATGAAATGTAGATGAGGTCATAGTATTCTTCACTCAAAATCCTCTAACGGTGGTCCATTTAAATTAACGCAAAAGAGAGAATCCTTATAATGCTACATCCTTCCTGCTTTCTTCAAGGCTCATCCGCTCCTACTCTCACAGTTGCTCTGTGTGCTTCTTATGCACTCTTACATGTTTACTAAAAGTTCACACATAACAGACATGTTTACCTTTCTGTAGCTCTGACCCATTCCTCAATACTCTGCAAGCAGAACTGAACACATTAACCGGGATAGCATCAAGTCCAAACTGTAGACAGCCATCCTGAGAGAGTTTTAGAATTGGCTCTAGATTTTTCAGGCTACTAAATTGTAAGGCACAACATGAGATTTCTCATCTGTTAAACTCTTCATTACCCAGGATCATATTGTTGGGGGAGTGTGTAGTTTCCTCTGTTCTGTCTCACTGCAACAAAAATTTGAAGTGATGAACCAGTGTTACAGCCATCAGATGGACCAGGGTTACAGCTCAGTTTTATTTAGAAAGTAAATAAAATACATGCTCAAGGCATGAGGGCATGCCAACCCAAAAGACGCAAAGAGAAGAGAGGCCCCTGACCCAATTTTGTCTTCTCTTTTTACATGCATTTTTCCTGCTCCCTGGGCCTGCACTATGTAAATTGGGCTAGCCAGCAGTGTTGTTTGTTCTACATGAGGTCCTCACTCTGGTCCTTGGACCTTCCTTTGTTCTTTATTTGTGGGCGTTTCTCTTCCTTATCTTTTAACCACTGCCATTCTGGACTCCTTTTTCCTATTCTAGCTACTTAAAATCCCCCCCTCAAGAGATGGGAGGTGCAATTCTTTGGGACTAGGGGTCTCGAGATCTTAGTGGCTACTTCCGGCTGAACTGGGATGGCAAGGGGCAATGAGCCTCCCCCTCTTGTTAATCTCAAAGCTCAGAGTCCATATATTGGTGTCCATCTAAGGGTGAATGATATTTTCTGTGGTTTTATATATCCATTTTGAACTGTCACTGCATGTTGACCTGGGCAGAGACAAAATGGGTTAGACAATTGTTAACACATGGAGCAATCATAAGCAGCATCAATACAGTGATAACAAGGACTAGTAGGGGCATTCAGTTCAGTTCATTTCAGTTCAGTCGCTCAGTCATATCCGACTCTTTGAGACCCCATGAATCGCAGCAGGTCAGGCGTCCCTGTCCAACACCAACTCCTGGAGATCACTCAAACTCTTGCCCATTGAGTCGGTGATGCCATCCAGACATCTCATCCTCTGTCGTCCCCTTCTCCTCCTGCCCCCAATCCCTCCCAACATCAGGGTCTTTTCCAATGAGTCAACTCTTTGCATGAGGTGGCCAAAGGACTGCAGTTTCGGCTTCAGCGTCAGTCCTTCCAATGAACACCCAGGACTGATTTCCTTTAGGATGGACTGGTTGGATCTCCTTGCAGTCCAAGGGACTCTCAAGAGTCTTCTCCAACACCACAGTTCAAAAACATCCATTTTTCGGTGCTCAGCTTTCTTCACAGTCCAACTTTCACATCCATACATGACCACTGAAAAAACCATAGCCTTGACTAGATGGACATTTGTTGGCAAACTAATGTCTCTGCTTTTTAATATGCTGTCTAAGTTAGTCATGACTTTCCTTCCAAGGAGTAAGCGTCTTTTAATTTCAAGGCTGCAATTACCATCTGCAGTGATTTTTAGAGGCCCCCAAAATAAAGTCTGACACTGTTTCCACTGTACCCCCATCTATATCCCATGAGGTGATGGAACCAGATGCCATAATCTTAGCTTTCTGAATGTTGAGTTTTAAGCCAACTTTTTCACTCTCGTCTTTCACTTTCATCAAGAGGCTTTATAGTTCCTCCTCACTTTCTTCCATAAGGGTGGTGTCATCTGAATATCTGAGGTATTGATATTTCTCCCAGCAATCTTGACTCCAGCTTGTGCTTCTTCCAGCCCAGCGTTTCTCATGATGTACTCTGCATATAAGTTAAATAAGCAGGGTGATAATATACAGCCTTGATGTACTCCTTTTCTATTTTGGAACCAGTCTGTTGTTCCATGTCCAGTTCTAACTGTTGCTTCCTGACGTGCATATAGGTTTCTCAAGAGGCGGGTCAGGTGGTCTGATATTCCCATCTCTTTCAGAATTTTCCACAATTTATTGTGATCTACCCAGTCAAAGGCTTTGGCATAGTGAATAAAGTAGAAATAGATGTTTTTCTGGAACTCTCTTGCTTTTTCCATGATCCAGCAGATGTTGGTAATTTGATATCTGGCTCCTCTGCCTTTTCTAAATTCAGCTTGAACATCTGGAAGTTCACGGTTCAGGTATTGCTGAAGCCTGGCTTGGAGAATTTTGAGCATTACTTTACTGGCATGTGAGATGAGTGCAATTGTGTGGTAGTTTGGGCATTCTCTGGGATTGCTTTTCTTAAGGAGTAGAATGAAAACTGAGCTTTTCCAGTCCTGTGGCCACTGCTGAGTTTTCCATATTTGCTGGCATTTTGAGTGCAGCACTTTCACAACATCATCTTTGAGGATTTGAAATAGCTCAACTGGAATTCCATCACCTCCACTAGCCTTGTTCATAGTGATGCTTTCTAAGGCCCACTTGACTTCACATTCTAGGATATGTGGCTCTAGGTGAGTGATCACACCATTGTGATTTTCTGGGTCATGAAGACCTTTTTTGCACAGTTCTTCTGTATATTCTTGCCACCTCTTCTTAATATCTTCTGCTATTTTTAGGTCCATACCATTTCTCTCCTTTATCGAACTCATCTCTGCATGAAATGTTCCCTTGGTGTCTCTAATTTTCTTGAAGAGATCTCTAGTCTTTTACATTCTGTTGTTTTCTTCTATTTCTTTGCATTGATCACTGAGGAAGGCTTTCTTATCTCTCCTTGCTATTCTTTGGAACTCTGCATTCAAATGGGAATATCTTCCCCTTTTTCCTTTGCTTTTTGCTTCTCTTCTTTTCACAGCTATTTGTAAGGCCTCCTCAGACAACCATTTTGCCTTTTTGCATTTATTTTCCATGGGGATGGTCTTGATCCCTGTCTCCTGTACAGTGTCACGAACCTCCATCCATAGTTCATCAGGCACTCTGTCTATCAGACCTAGGCCCTTAAATCTATTTCTCACTTCCACTGTATAGTCATAAGGGATTTGATTTAGGTCATACCTTAATGGTCTAGTGGTTTTCCCTACTTTCTTTTTTTTCTTTTTTTTTAAATTTTTTTATTAGTTGGAGGCTAATTACTTCACAACATTTCAATGGGTTTTGTCATACATTGATATGAATCAGCCATAGATTTACACGTATTCCCCATCCTGATCCCCCCTCCCACCTCACTCTCCACCAGATTCCTCTGGGTCTTCCCAGTGCACCAGGCCCGAGCACTTGTCTCATGCATCCCACCTGGGCTGGTGATCTGTTTCACCATAGATAATATACATGCTGTTCTTTTGAAACATCCCACCCTCACCTTCTCCCACAGAGTTCAAAAGTCTGTTCTGTACCTCTGTGTCTCTTTTTCTGTTTTGCATATAGGGTTATCGTTACCATCTTTCTAAATTCCATATATATATGTGTTAGTATGCTGTAATGTTCTTTATCTTTCTGGCTTACTTCACTCTGTATAAGGGGCTCCAGCTTCATCCATCTCATTAGGACTGGTTCAAATGAATTCTTTTTAACAGCTGAGTAATATTCCATGATGTATATGTACCACAGCTTCCTTATCCATTCATCTGCTGATGGGCATCTAGGTTGCTTCCATGTCCTGGCTATTATAAACAGTGCTGCGATGAACATTGGGGTGCACATGTCTCTTTCAGTCTGGTTTCCTCAGTGTGTATGCCCAGAAGTGGGATTGCTGGGTCATATGGCAGTTCCATTTCCAGTTTTTTAAGAAATCTCCACACTGTTTTCCATAGCGGCTGTACTAGTTTGCATTCCCACCAACAGTGTAAGAGGGTTCCCTTTTCTCCACACCCTCTCCAGCATTTATTGCTTGTAGACTTTTGGATAGCAGCCATCCTGACTGGAATGTAATGGTACCTCATTGTGGTTTTGATTTGCATTTCTCTAATAATGAGTGATGTTGAGCATCTTTTCATGTGTTTGTTAGCCATCTGTATGTCTTCCTTGGAGAAATGTCTGTTTAGTTCTTTGGCCCATTTTTTTGATTGGGTCATTTATTTTTCTGGAATTGAGCTGCAGGAGTTGCTTGTATATTTTTGAGATTAATCCTTTGTCTGTTTCTTCATTTGCTATTATTTTCTCCCAATCTGAGGGCTGTCTTTTCACCTTACTTATAGTTTCCTTTGTAGTGCAAAAGCTTTTAAGTTTCATTAGGTCCCATTTGTTTAGTTTTGCTTTTATTTCCAATATTCTGGGAGGTGGGTCATAGAGGATCTTGCTGTGGTTTATGTCGGAGAGTGTTTTGCCTATGTTCTCCTCTAGGAGTTTTATAGTTTCTGGTCTTACATTTAGATCTTTAATCCATTTTGAGTTTATTTTTGTGTATGGTGTTAGAAAGTGTTCTAGTTTCATTGTTTTACAAGTGGTTGACCAGTTTTCCCAGCACCACTTGTTAAAGAGGTTGTCTTTTTTCCATTGTATATCCTTGCCTCCTCCCTACTTTCTTCAATTTAAGTCTGAATTTGGCAATAAGGAGTTCATGATCTGAGCCACAGTCAGGTTTTGTTTTTGCTGACTGTATAGAGCTTCTCCATCTTTGGCTGCAAAGAATATAATCAATCTGATTTCAGTGTCGACCATCTGGTGATGTCCATGTGTAGAGTCTTCTTTTGTGTTGTTGGAAAAGGGCGTTTGCTATGACCAGTGTGTTCTCTTGGTAGAACTCTATTAGCCTTTGCCCTGCTTCATTCCATGCTCCAAGGCCAAATTTGCCTGTTATTCCAGGTGTTTCTTGACTTCCTACTTTTGCATTCCAGTACCCTATAATGAAAAGGACATCTTTTTTGGGTGTTAGTTCTAAAAGGTCTTGTAGGTCTTCATAGAACCGTTCAACTTCAGCTTCTTCAGTGTTACTGGTCGGGGCATAGGCTTGGATTACCATGATATTGAATGGTTTCCCTTGGAAATGAACAGAGATCATTCTGTCATTTTTGAGATTGCATCCAAGTACTGCATTTCGGACTCTTTTGTTGACCATGATGGCTACTCCATTTCTTCTAAAGGATTCCTGCTCACAGTAGTAGATATAATGGTCATCTGAGTTAAATTCACCCATTCCAGTCCATTTTAGTTTGCTGATTCCTAGAATGTCGACATTCACTCTTTCCATCTCCTGGTTGACCACTCCAATTTTCTTTGATCCATGGATCTAACTTTCCAGGTTCCTATGAAATATTGCTCTTTACAGCATTGGACCTTGCTTCTATCACCAGCCACATCCACAACTGGGTATTGTTTTTGCTTTGGCTGCATCCCTTCATTCTTTCTGGAGTTATTTCTCCACTGATCTCCAGTAGCATATTGGGCACCTATCGACCTGGGGAGTTCCTCTTTCAGTATCCTATCATTTTGCCTTCTCATACTGTTCATGGGGTTCTCAAGGCAAGAATACTGAAGTGGTTTGCCATTCCCTTCTCCAGTGGATCACATTCTGTCAGACCTCTCCACCATGACCCATCCGTCTTGGGTGGCCCCATATGGCATGGCTTTGTTTCATTGAGTTAGACAAGGCTGTGGTCCGTGTGATCAGATTGGCTAGTTTTCTGGGTTTATGGTTTTAGTGTGTCTGTCCTCTGATCCCCTCTCGTAATACCTACCATCTTACTTGCATTTCTCTTACCTTGGACGTGGGGTATCACTTCACGGCTGCTCCAGCAAAGCACAGTCGCTGCTCCTTATCTTGGATGAGGGGTATCTCCTCTCGGCCGCCCCTCCTGACCTTGAATGTGGAGTAGCTCCTCTCGGCCCTCCTGTGCCTGTGCGGCCACCGCTCCTTGGAGGTGGGGTTGCTCCCCAGGGAGTATCAAATAGTGAGAACTCACACAAAGGAAACCACTTGAATACAAGGCCGGACATCACCCAACCATCAGTATCACCCTGTACAGAACACCTCATCTAAACAACAAACAAAACAATAATACCCAATCATCAGCAGATAGGATTATTACCTCACTCAGCCTTGCCAATCAGAGGAAAAACAAACAAACAAACAAACAAATACTCAGCACAAATCTCACCCTATACACCCTTACACAAACCACTGGACTAAACTTAAGAGGGCAGAAACCAGAAGAAGATAGAATTCAACCTTGAAACCTGGGAAAGGGAGGCCTCAAATACAGTAAGTTAAAAAAAAAAAAAAGTGAAAGGGCAGAGAAAAACTACACAAATGAAGGAACAAACTAGAAACACAGAAGTCCAAATGAATGAAGAGGAAATGGCAAACTACCTGAAAAAGAATTCAGAATAATGATAGTAAAGATGATCAAGAACCTTGAAAACAAAATGAAGAAAATGCTAGAATCAATTAATAAAGACCTGGAACTTCCCTGGTGGCTCAGACGGTAAAGTGTCTGCCTAAAACACAGGAGACCTGGGTTGGGAAGATCCTCTGCAGAAGGAAATGGCAACCCACTCCAGTGCTCTTGGCTGGAAAATCCCATGGACGGAGAAGCATGGTAGGCTACAGTCCATGGGGTCGCAAAGAGTCAGACACGACTGAGCTACTTCACTTTCACTTTCCCTGGAAGAATTAAAAAATAAGCATATAGAGCCAAATAACACAATTGCTGAGATTAAAAATACTCTAGAAGGAATCAATAGCAGAATATATGAAGCAGAAAATGAATCAGTGAGCTGGAAGATAAATGGTGGAAATAACTTCTGAAGAGCAGAATAAAGTAAAAAGAGTGAGAAGAACTGAGGATTGTCTCAGAGACCTCTAGGACAGTATCAAGTGTACCAACATTCCAATTATAGGGGTCCCAGAAGATGAAGAGAAAAAGAAAGGGTATGAGAAAATTTTTGAAGAGATTATAGTTGAAAATTTCCCCAACATGGAAAAGGAAATAGTCTTTCAAGTCCAAGAGGCACAAAGAGTTCCATACAGGATAAACCCAAGGAGAAACATGTGAAGACACATACTAAGCAAACTAACAAAGACTAAATGCAAAGAAAGAATATTAAAAGCAGCAAGGAAAACCCCATATGCTTAACGGCTGATCTTTCAGCAGAAACTCTGCAGGCCAGAAGGGAATGGAAGGATATATTTAAAGTACTGAAAGGGGAAAATCTACAATCAAAATTACTGTGTCTTGCAAGGATTTCATTCAAAATTGATGGAGAAATAAAAAGCTTTTCAGACAAGTAAAAGTTAAGAGAACTCAGTACCGCCAAACAAGCTTTACAACAAATGTTAAAGGGGTTATATGGTCAATAAATACAAGAGAGGAAAAAGATCTACAAAATCAACCCCAAACAATTAAGAAAATCACAATAGGAACACATATATCAATAATTTCTTTAAATGTAAATGGGTTAAATGCTCCAACTAAAAGACACAGACTCAGTGAATGGATACAAAAACAAAACTGATATATATGCTATCTACAAAAAACCCACTTCAGATCTAAAGACATACATAGACTGAAAGTGAGAGGATGGAAAATTATATTCCATGCAAATAGGAAGCAAAAAAAAGCTGGAGTAGCAATCCTCATATCAGGCCAAACAGACCTTAAAATAAAGAATATTACAAGAGATAAGGAAGGACAGTACATAATGACCAAGGGATCAATCCAAGAGGATTGATTGTCTTCCAAGAGGAAGACATAACAATTGTAAATATCTATGCACCCAACATAGGAGCACCTCAATACATAAGACAAACGCTAACAGACATAAAAGAAGAAACTGACAGTAGCACAATAATAGGAGGAAACTTCAATGGACAGATCATCAAAGCAGAAAATTAATAAGGAAACACAAATCTTAAATGATACATTAGATGAGAAAGATTTCACTGATGTCTTCAGGACATTCCATGCAAATGCAGAAGAATATACCTTCTTCTCAAGTGCACATGGAACATTCTCCATTAGACCACATCTTGGGTCACAAATCAAACCTCAGTAAATTTAATAAAATTGAAATCATATCAAGCATCTTCTCTGACCACAATGCTATGAGACTAAATATCAATTGCAAGGGGAAAAAAAATGTAAGAAACACAAACATATGGAGATTAAACAATACATTTCTAAATAACCAACAGGTTACTGAGGAAATCAAAAAGGAAATAAAAAACTTTCTAGAAACAAATGACAATGAAAACATGAGAACTCAAACCTATGGGATGCAGCAAAAGCAGTTCTAAGAAGGAAGTTCATAGCAATACAATCCTACCTCAAGAAACAAGAGAAATGTTGAATAGACAACATAACTTTACACTTAAAACAACTGGAAAAAAAGAACAACAACAAAAAATTAGTAGAAGTAAAGAGATCACAAAAATTTGAACATAAATAAATGGAAAAAATGAAAGAAACAATAGTAAAGATTAGCAAAAGTAAAAGCTGACTCTTTGAAAAGATAAACAAAATTGATGCACCTCTAGCCAGACTCATCAAGGAAAAAGAGAGAAAAATCAAATCAACAAAAGTAGAAATGAAAAAGGAGAGGTTACAACAGACAATACAGAAATACAATGGAATCTAAGGGACTCTGATGAACAACTATATGGAAATAGATTGGATAACTTGGAAGAAATGGACAGATTTTCAGAAAAGTTCAATCTTCCAAGATGGAACAAGGAAGAAATAGAAATTATGAATAACCCAATTACAAGCACTGAAATGGAACCTGTGATCAAAAATCTCCCCAAAAACAAAAGTCCAGGACCAGATGGCCTCATAGGAGAATTCTATCAAACATTTAGAATCTAATGCCTATCCTTCTAAAACTCTTTCAAAAAATTGCAGGGGAAGGACTACTTCCAGACTCATTCTACAAGGCCACCATCACCCTGATATCAAAATCACACAAAGACAGCACACACACAAAAAAATTACAGGCCAATATTAGTGATGAACACAGATGCAAAAATCCTCAACAAAATTGCAAACAGAATTTAGCAACACATCAAAAAGCTCATATACCATGATCAAGTTGGGTTTAACCCAGGGATACAAGAATTCTTCAATATATGCAAACCTATCAATGTGATACACCATATTAACAAATTGAAAGATGAGAACTGTATGAAAATCCCAATAGATGCAGAAAAAGCCTTTGACAAAATTCAGCCCCCTTATTATTAAAACTTTTCAAAAAAGGGGCATAGAAGGAACCTACCTCAACATAGTAAAAGCCATATATGATAAGCCCACAGCAGATCCTATTCTCAACGTTGAAAACCTGAAAGCATTCTCCCTAAGAGCAAGAACAAGACAAGGGTTCCACTTTCACCACTATTATTCAACATAGTTCTGGAAGTCCTAGGTATAGCAATCAGACAAAAAACGGAATAAAATGAATCCAGATCAGAAAAGAGGAAGTAAAACTCTCACTGTCTCCAGATGACATGATACTGTACATAGAAATTCCTAAATATAGTAGCAGAAAATTGCTAGAGCTAATCAGTGAATTTAGAAAAATCAATACACAGAAATCACTTGCATTTCTATTTACTAACAAGGAAAAATCAGAAAGAGAAATTAAGGAATCAATCCCATTCACCATTGCAAAAAAATAATAAAATATGTAGAGTAAACTTACCCAAGGAGACAAAAGAACTGTACACATAAAGTTATAAGACACTGATGAAAGATATCAAAGATGCATAAACAGATGGAGAGATAATCCATGTTCTTGGGTAGGAAGAATCAATATTGTGAAAATGATTATACTACCAAACACAATCTACAGATTCAATGTGATCCCTATCAAATTACCAATGGCATTTTTCACAGAACTAGAACAAAAATTTTCACAATTCATATGGAAATACAAAAAACACCAGAATAGCCAACACATTCTTGAGAAAGAAGAATGGAGCTGGAGGAAGCAACCTTCTTGACTTTAGATTATACTATAAAGCTACAGTCATCAAGACAGTATGGTACTGGCACAAAAACCGAAACATAGACCAATGGAACAAGATAGAAAGCCCAGAAATAAACCCATGTACATATGCTGCTGCTGCTAAGTTGCTTCAGTCTGGACAAGACTCTGTGCGACCCCATAGACGGCAGCCCACCAGGCTCCCCCATCCCTGGGATTCTCCAGGCAAGAACACTGGAGTGGTTTGCCATTTCCTTCTCCAATGCATGAAAATGAAAAGTGAAAGTGAAATTGCTCAGTTGTGTCCTACTCTTAGCAACCCCATGGGCCACAGCCTACCAGGCTCCTACATCCATGGGATTTTCCAGGCAAGAGTACTGGAGTGGGTTGCCATTGCCTTCTCCATATACCTATGGGTACCTTATTTTTGACAAAGGAGGCAAGAATATACAATGGGGCAAAGACAGCCTCTTCAATAAGTGGTTCTGGGAAAACTGGACAGCCACATGTAAAAGAATGAAATTTGAACACTTCCTAACACCATACACAAAAGTAAATTCAAAATGGGTTGGAGACCTAAATGTCAGACCAGAAACTATAAAACTCTTAGAAGAAAACATAGGCAGAACACTGAATGACATAAATCAAAGCAAATTCCTCTATGGCCCACCTCCTAGAGAAATGGAAATAAATGAAAAGTAAACAAGTGGGACCTGGTTACACTTAAAAGCTTTTGCACAGCAAAGGAAACTATAAGCAAGGTGAAAAGACAACCCTCAGAATTGGAGAAAAGAATAGCAAATGAAACAACTGACAAAGTATTGATTTCCAAAAGTTTCAAGCAGCTCATTCAGCTCCATGTCAGAAAAACAAACAACCCAAACAAAAAGTGGGAAAAAGACCTAAACAGATGTTTCTCCAAAGAAGACATATAGATGGCTAACAAACACATGAAAGGATGCTCAACATTGCTCATTATTAGAGAAATACAAATCAAAACTACAATGTGATATCACCTCAAACCAGTCAGAATGACCATCATCAAAATGTCTACAAAGAATAAATGCTGGAGAGGGTGTGAAGAAAAGGGAATGCTCTTGCACTGTCGGTGGGAATATAAATTGATACAGTCATTATGGAAGACAGTATGGAGATTCCTTAAAAAACTAGGAATAAAACCACCATATGACCCAGCAATCACACTCTTAGGCATATATCCTGAAGAAACCAAAATTGAAAAAGACACATGCATTCCATTATTTATTGCAACACTATTTACAATAGCTATAACATGGATGCAACCTATATGTCCATTGACAGATGAATGGATAAAGAAGTTTTGATACATATACACAATGGAATATTCAGTTCAGTTCAGTTCAGTTGCTCAGTTGTGTCCAACTCTTTGTGACCCCATGGACTGCAGTATGCCAGGCCTCCCTATCCATCACCAACTCCCAGAATTTACCCAAACTCATGTCCATTGAGTTGGTGATGCCATCCAACCATCTCATCCTCTGTCGTCCCCTTCTCCTCCTGCCCCCAATCCCTCCTGGCATCAGGGTCTTTTCCAACAAGTTAGTTCTTTGCACCAGTTGGCCAAAGTATTGGAATTTCAGCTTCAACATCAGTCCTTCCAATGAACACGCAGGACTGATCTCTTTTAGGATGGACTGGTTGGATCTCCTTGCAGTCCAAGGGACTCTCAAAAGTCTTCTCCAACACCACTGTTACTCAGCCATAAAAAAAAATGCATTTGAGTCAGTTCTAATGAGGTTGATGAACCTACAGCCTATTTTACAGAGTGAAGTAAGTCAGAAAGAGAAAGATAAAAACCATATTCTAACACATATATAGGGAATCTAGAAAAACAGTACTGAAGAATTTATTTACAGGGCAGCAATGGAGAAACAGATATAGAGAATAGAATTATGGACATGGGGAGAGGGGAGGAGAGGATGAGAAATATGGAAAGAGTAACATGGAAACTTACATTACCATATGTAAAATAGACAGCCAACAGGAATTTGTACTATGGCTCAGGAAACTCAAAGAGGGTCTCTGTATCTATCTAGAGGGGTGGGGTGGGGAGGGTGATGGGAAGGAGGTTCAAAAGGGAGGGGATATATATATACCTATGGCTGATTCATGTTGAGGTTTGATAGAAAACAAAATTCTGTAAAGAAATTATCCTTCAATTAAAAAATAAATTAAAAAAATCATATGCTCATTTTGGTTGCCATCACAGATAAAAAAATTCTAAAGGAAAGATCACAAGTTGCATGTGCTCATATATTAAAAATGGTACTACCCAATAGTCAAGTATACATTATTACAACTGCAGAAAATTTCAAAAATTAAAAAAAAAGCAACTATGAATATATTTTAACATATTAAAAAAATCAGGGAAAAGTTCTTATCATTATTTTATTAAGTGTGGAAAAATCATCCAATAAAATGCAGTATTATTCACAAGTTTTAGAAAGCTTAACAAATTAAAAATACAAAATAACGTATTTAATCCTTTAAAGATAGATGCCAAAAACCCACAGAAAACATGGTCTATATTATGACTTTAGAATTATTTCCACTAAAGGTAATTATTATAACTCTGTTTATTTAATATCTTAGTAGAAGTTCTAGCTACTACATTAATCAAAAATAGGAGTAGGCAAATAATTTATAGAAATATATGCAGTTACTCTTATTTGCAAATGATATAGTTGCTTGGAGATAGGTCATCAGGACTGTTGTCAGCATATAAAAATTTAAACAGTTTATATATTAAATGAATGACTTATTAGAAAAAAATCAAAACATACATTTATGATAACATAAAAACCTATGTGGAGTGAATCTAATGAATATGAAGAGGATATTTATAAAAATATGGCAAAATGTTATAGTAACTTTAAAAAGAGACCCAAGTAAATAAAATATTACAGCATATTCATGAAAGAGAAGACACAATTTCATAAAGATGTCAATTTTCCCCCATTCTATAAATTCAAAGCAATTACAATCAATATCACAAAGTGAGCTTTGCAGAACTAAGCAAATATGATAAAATTCATATGGAAATTTAAAACCTAATAAAGGTTAGGGAAGACAAATGAATAGTGAGACATAATGAGATTAAACATAATAGGTATCAAAATGAAGTGTAAAAGTATAGTGTGGTTTGACCTACAGATGATAAATACATTGATCAGAGTTAAAATCCCAGAAATATAACAAAGCCTGTATAAGACTTTTTTATAAGAACACTACTAATCAATGGATAATGATGAACTAGCTAAGCAATCGTGTTAAGATAACTGATTTTTCTTATTAAAATTGTCATTTGATTTCTACTTCAGACTTTACTGAAGTGTAACTTCTAAATAGCTAAAAGATAGAAATTAAAGGAAACAATAATGTAGGAGGTAGCTGTTTTGACCTCTGAGAAAACAAAGAACATTGTGATACATTTGATTAAATGAACTTAACATTTTACAGGACACAAGATATCATATATTATGTTAAGAACCAAAATGAGATTAAAAGATATTTGCAGTACAGAAAATTTGGATAGCATTAGCATACAGAAGATATAACATCTATAATTTGTCAGGGAAAGGTAATAGACATGACAACATATATGAAGGCACATCAATAAAAGAAGAAATGTGGACAGCAGCACAGGAACACATTCAATTACCTTAGTTACCAGTTGTTAAATGTTAAGAAAAAAAAAATGTTATACTACTTTTGTTTTGGTAAAAAACTCACAATCCTGATGGAGATTAATAAAATCAACATATTATATATACTAAAATTCCTAATTCTGATTATAGGTGGAAGAGAGAAACCATAAAGAAGCTTTTGCTCACATTTACCAGAAAACAAGATAAAATGAAACAAAATTTTGATTATAGGAAAACCCTAAAACAATTTAATAGGAAAATGTAAATGAAACAAATTTATATAATGTAAAATACAGAAAAATTAAAAGTAACAAAACAGATATATATAAATTTCAAAATTAAAAATGAATGATAAAAGTAACTTGGAAAATAATGGCTAATATATCATTAATATAGTTAAGAAAATCTATGATATTATACTACTTATTGGTCTTCAAACATATATATATATTTTTTCCATTTTTTTAATTTATTTTTATTAGTTGGAGGCTAATTATTTTACAATATTGTAGTAGTTTTTGCCATACATTGACATGAATCAGCCATGGATTTACATGTGTTCTCCATCCTGAACCCCCCTCCCCAAACATATATATTTAATAAAATATCAAATAATATGGCTCACAACCAAAAGAAAGAAAGCTAGCATTCTTCACTACAATTAATAAAGTAATTTGAGTTAGTAGGCATTTGAAATAAATTGGCTGAATAATGTAGTCTTGTGATAAATTTATAGTCCAATGGGAAACAAAAAGAGAAAAATTTAATTTTAATGTTAAGACAATGACCTTGGTGCTAGAGTCCTAAAAAGGAAGCCAATCCACAGAGCTTCGTGGATGTGTGGGGGTGAGGTTGCCATAAAAAAATCCATTTCTTTTTTTACTTTTTGACTCACTCTACTTTGCAGTGTACAAAGAAACTTCCAGCATTCCAACTTCTTTTAATGCAGACCACCATTGGACATGGTTTTCAGTCACACAACAGCTAAACTTCCAGGTTAGCTGCTTCATAAGTACTAAATTCAGAATCTCTGGGCCGTTCCTCCATATCAGTAATTTGACTCAGTCCATTAGGATTTTCCATTTTCTCTGCTAAAATAGCTTTCCAATCCATTCTTAACATAGTCTTTAGGCTTCTACAGATATTAAATAAATAATAATTATAAAAACATTGGAAATCTTTTGTTGAGTATAGTACCTCATGTCAGCTCACACTGTAGTGTGCACTTATCCCACTGTGGTGAGTATTGGCTCTCCTGTGGCTTGTTGATATTTAAGCATAGTTAATGGATCTAGGAACCATGAGAGGTGGTAACGGTGGGTCGTAGGGAGAGTCAGTATTAACTAAATGCAATTAATTCATACTTCAGTGATTATGTTTTTCAAACAAGGGAACACAGGGTTGCTGCTACTGGCAAGGGAGGTTTGCATCTGTGAAGAATGAGTGGAGTTCAGGTAAGAATATGAGTGAGAGAAGGAATTTTATGAGGAGCCAAGACAAAGCAAGAGATCAAGAGCATGAAAAAAACATGTTCAGTATGAGGGTACCCACCCCCCATAAAGTTCAGCTTGAGACATGGATTGGAGTAGTTAAAGGAAGGCCAGACCTCAACTGTTTGTGTACACATATAGCTTTCAGATTTTGGACAGAGAGGTATCAAATACTTTTGAGTAGAGGAGAGACATAGCCATATTAGAAATTTAAATGTAACAATGGCTACAATGTGAAGGATGGATGTGAGAGAGAAAAAATGCATCAGATAGCAATATTATCTCAGGCCAACACTTGGTATTTCTGAAGCTAATATTTGGAAATGAATTTTGCAAAAAAAAGCATTTATAACTGATTTAATATAATAAGATATTACTTGCCAGCAGAAGCTTAAAATTAAATGGCATAGTTAAAAAATAAAATCCTGAAATAGATGTTAGAACACCTTTTGTTAGGAATTATTTTTTAACTATCTGATCTTGAACACTGACTTTAAAAAAAAAAACAAAATCAGTTATTTGGTGACTACTATGTGCCAAACTCTAGGCAACAGAGCAGATGAAGGAAGCAAGTAGACTCAGGTGAAATAAAGAAATCAGGAATATGGCTATTTCATAACAAGTGAGTTTGTAACACAGATTTTCTGATTGAACACAGATTTGCTTGAAGAAGTGGGGAGAAGTTTTGTGTAACTCAAGGACAAAGGACAAATGCTGTATGGTATCACTCACAAAGTATCTAAATAGTCAGTCATAGAAACAAATTAGAGAAGTGGTTGCCAAGGACTGGTGGGGAGGGACAATTGTTGTTTAATGGATATAAAACATTTTATCCAATGTTTATCCAAAACAGGTTCAGTTTTGCAAGATAAAAAATTCTGGAGATCTGTTGCACTACAGCGTGAAGTGAAGTGAGGTGAAGTAAAGTCGCTCAGTCGTGTCCGACTCTTTGTGACCCTGTGGACTATAGCCCACCAGGCTCCTCCATCCATGGGATTCTCCAGGCAAGAATACTGGAGTGGGTTGCCATTTCCTTCTCTAGGAGATCTTCCCGATCCAGGGACCGAACCCGGGTCTCCCACATTGCAATCATATGCTTTAACCTCTGAGCCACACAAACGTGTAAATATGCTTAATACTTCTGAGCTGTACACTTAAAAGGGTTAAGAAGGTAAATTTAATGCTGCATGTTTTTTGTCACAATTTTTTAAAATGGAGAACACAGTATAGAATTTGTGCCATGCTCAGCATGACAGACTGATTTTGATCCCTTTTACAGAAAGAGTTCATCCATAGAAGAGTTCATGGAAGAGTTCATCCATATTAATTATTTTCCTGAAAGATATTTGAGGCTCTGGATAAAACAAAACCCTCAAAACCACGGGGAGAATAAGGATCAGCAGCACTTGTGGAACCGGGCAACATGGTAGGGGAGGGAGAGCTCGCAGAGGACAAAGCTGCCTTTACAGTGGTGTGTTACCTCCTGCAAACAAAAACTATGAGGCCAGAGAGAAGGAAAATGAGTAGACTCTGAGATACCCCTTAGGACCTCCTGGGGAACACTCGGAGAGGGGAGGTAAAACCTATGTATTTTAGGCATTATTGTAGTAATGGTAAAGAGCTTGGACTCTGGACCCAGACTGCCTGGGTTTGAATCTTGGCTTTCTTAAACTCCATATCTTCACCCATGAAACATGGATCATTACAGTATCTATGCCATAAAATTACTGTAAACATATTTTCAAAGAGGAAATTTTGCAAAACCAGTAATTGAGAAACCAAGCACCACACTCGGAGAGTTGGACTCAGGTTTATTATGCCGGTGGGTCCAGAGGAGTTAACACTCCAAGCTCTGAGCCCCAAACAAAGGGGCTACAGAGTTTTTATAGACAGACTGTAGTGGACAACACTAGCTGTTAGTAGGCTGTTTTAAACTAAGGGGTTTCGTAAATGCAGGAACAGTAGTCAAGATGGGGAAGGGGATGCCTGACCTTTCCATGGACAGGCATGACTAAGCATGTTTGCAGGGGCTGGGCAAACTGCAAAGAGCAGGAAAAGGGTGAGTATGATCAGCTCCAGTTCCTAGTATTGTAAGTCCCCACTTTCTGAGACTATGTGATCCAGACTCTGCAAGGAGCAAGCTGAGTTACAGAGGAAGAACAAGCAGGAGGTTATGTAAAATTTTAACTTTTCCTCTTCAATACCTTGTATGAAGCACTTAGATAAAAGATTATCTGGATCCTATATGCATATCAGCTATTACTATTTTCATTTATCATCTTGTTCAGGGAGTCTTGAATCTATATGGGTAACAGTAAGCTAAAAAGTCCATGTTTTTGAGGTACTCAGGCTAACTGCAGAGAGACACTTAACAACCCAGCCTCAGACAGTGAGATAAAAGATATAACACATGGTAAGTGCAATGAGAGTACATGTGACAGGATTGTATTTTAAATCTTTTTGGGATATTGCCACATCTAGGATGGGACAGATGAATAATGATTGGCAGAGGACCAGTTGTTTAATGTTACAGTGACTTCAGATTGCATGGACACTAGGGGATATTGTGGAGTTAAGTGCATTGTAACTGGAGTTTAAAATGTGGGGATGAGGGGAGGGGAGGCAGAAATATCAGGATACAAGACTATAGAAACCAGAGGCCATAAAATGTAAAAATTGCAGTTCACAACAAACAAACTTTAGAAATTTGACGATATTAGTTGTTCTCAAACTTCAACAGGCATTGGATTCACTGGCAGAAATTTCAATATACCATTTGGAAAGATCTCTCCCTCTTTTATGAAGTGCTAATCTGGTAGGCTTGAAAGAAGCTCAGGAGCTAAAACAGGTGCTCTGATCCCCACAAAATTTTGAGAACCAGGTCTGTAGAGGTGGTTCTCAAACTGCGGCATGTATCAGTCTCCTGCAGCTGCTGCTGCTAAATCGCTTCAATTGTGTCCGACTCTGTGCGACCCCATAGACGGCAGCCCACCAGGCTTCCCCGTCCCTGGGATTCTCCGGGCAAGAACACTGGAGTGGGTTGCCATTTCCTTCTCCAATGCAGGAAAGTGAAAAGTGAAAGTGAAGTCGCTCAGTCGTGTCCTACTCTTAGTGACCCCATGGACCACAGCCCACCAGGCTCCTTCATCCATGGGATTTTCCAGGCAAGAGTACTGGAGTGGGTTGCCATTGCCTCCTCGGGTCAGTTTCCTGCAGAGCTTGTTAAAATACAGATTACCACACAGCCTCAGGCTTTCTGATTCCATACAGTTGGATGGAGCATCAGTTCAGTTCAGTTCAGTTCAGTTGCTCAGTCGTGTCTGACTCTTTGCGACCCCATGAATCGCAGCATACCAGGCCTCCCTGTCCATCACCAATTCCCGGAGTTTACTCAAACTCATGCCCATCGAGTCGGTGATGCCATCCAGCCATCTCATCCCCTGTCGCCCCCTTCTCCTCCTGCCCCCAATCCCTCCCAGCATCAGGGTCTTTTCCAATGAGTCAACTCTTCGCATGAGGTGGCCAAAGTATTGGAGTTTCAGCTTCAGCATCAGTCCTTCCAATGAACACCCAGGACTGATCTCCTTTAGGATGGACTGGTTGGATCTCCTTGCAGAGACTTGTGTTTCCAGTAAATCCCATCTTGTGAAGTGAGGTTGATGTGGGGAGCATATTTTGAGATCTATTACTGTGGGTTATATGCAGAGTACCTCATGCAAAATGCTGAGATGGATGAACCACAAGCTGGAATTAAGATGGCAGGGAGAAATATCAACAACCTCAGATATACAGATGATACCACTCTAATGGCAGAAAGCAAAGAGGAAGTAAAGAGCCTCTTATTAGGTTGAAAGAGGAGAGTGAAAAAGCTGGCTTAAAACTCAACATTCAAAAAACGAAGATCATGACATCCAGTCACATCACTTCATGACAGATAGATGGGGAAAAAGTGGAAACAGTGGCAGATTCTATTTTCTTGGGCTCCAGAACCACTGTGGACAGTGACTGCCTCCACAAAATTAAAAGATGCTTGTTCTTTGGAAGAAAAGCTATGACAAATCTATGTATTACAAAGCAGAGACATCATTTTGCTGACAGAAGTCCATACAGTCAAAGCTATGGTTTTTCCAGTAGTCGTGTACAGATGTGAGAATTGGACCATAAAGAAGTCTGAGTGTTGAATTGATGCTTTCAAACTGTGGTGCTGAAGAAGACTCTTGAAAGTCCCTTGGTTGGCAAGGAGATCAAACCAGTCAATCCTAAAGGAAATCAACCCTGAATATTCATTGGAAGGACTGAGGCTGAATTTGAAACTGATATTTTGGCTACCTGATGAGAACAGCTGACTCACTGGAAAAGACATTGATGCTGGGAAAGATTGAGGGCAGGAGGAGAAGGGGGAGACAGAGGATGAGATGGTTGGATGGCATCACCGACTCAGTGGACATTTGAGCAAACTCTGGGAGACAGTGAAGGACAGGGAAGCCTGGTATGTTGCAGTCCATGGGTTCACAGATTTGGACATGACTTAGAGACTGATTTAGAGCTTGTTCAGATATCTATTGGAGAAGGAAATGGCAACCCACTCCAGTATTCTTGTCTGGACAAAGGAGCCTGGTGGGCTACAATTCATGGAGTCACAAAAAGTCAGACATGACTGCGCGACTGAGTGCTAAGCACAAATATCTATGATAGAAGCACTAAAGGATCTTAACGAAAATATCTTCATACAAGACTCTGTATTTCTTATACTTCCACTTTCTCCTGATCCCTTGCTGCCCCTACCTCACCCTTACCTCTACCTATGATATTCCCAAGAATAGAACATGTGTTGTTTAAAGCACTTTCTAAGTTGAGTTGTTACAGAATCAAATGTGATATCATAACTAAAAGTACTTTGCAACTGCAAAGGTCAAGAAATATGAAAGGTAATAATTTTGTTTCTAATTCAGTACACCAATACTACTCTACACAATCTTATATTCAAAACAATTCCCATGTGGCCCATGTTACCAAACTGTATATTTAGAATGAGAGGGAAAAAATCTAGAGAGGAACAATAGAAATTTAATACACTTTAGAAGAAGTTATTGAGAATCTGTTCTCATGCCCATTTCTGTAAATGTTAGTTTGTTCCTTACATTGTGGTCTAGGCAGAGGTCAGCAGTATTTGATAACTCTATGCCCCATATGCCTTATTGCCTGATATTTAGAAATACTTTAGTCCAAAACATATCAGACCTCAGACTCTGAGTGTTTGTGGAGTGGGAATTGTTTTCACAGGCACTAAATGATAAAATGTTGATAGAAAAACAGAACTAGCTCACATACTGCAATCATCATGGAGAGTGCTCAATGGAAGAAAAAGGGGCAAAGACAAGCCCCATTCAAATATTACCTACTGAATAAAAGCAATCTCTCTGTGATAAACTGAAGAAGATAATTGTGGGTTAGAACAAGTTTTTTATTCAGAAAACCCCTCCCTACACAATGAGAATGCAGAGAATGCATGGAGAGCTCATAAAAGGTGTCAGCTGGAGATGGTCATAGTATAAGATTATTATTATACTTTCTCAAGTTCTAGTGCAAAATTAAAATAAATAAAAACAACTACTTGTAACTTACTTTGATTGCACTGTAATTGGAAAGTAAAGAAATAAGCCGCCACTAAAACGAAACAAATTATTTTGGTCAATTTCTCATTACAATAGTTTTACCAAACAACAAATGCATTTTCCTTTAAAATACTTTGGATAAAAAATAAATTTCTCAGTATTGTTTTTGACTTTTAGTTTGGAAATTTTCAGATGTCTTTAAAAGCGAAGATTGGTAGAAAAGAGTCAGGTAAGAGAGAAAATAGGCAAATACTCAAAGAAACCAAGGTAGGCACAGGAAATAGGGAGCCTGTATATTTAATCACTGACAAAGGTGCCCTCAGTGATACAAACATAAATTTTATGTTTTATTTACTTTTTTTGTTTGTTTGTTTTAAGCCCTAGAAAACTAAGGTTGTAATGCTCAGTCCTGTTCAACCCTGTGACCTCATGTACTGTAGCCCACCAGGCTTCTCTGTTCATGGGATTCTTCAGGCAAGAACGCTGGAGTGGGTGGCCATTCCCTTCTCCAGGGGATCTTCCCAACCCAGTGATCAAACCCTCACCTCCTGTGTTACAGGCAGATTCTTTACCATCAGAGCAACCAGGGAAGCCCATTGTTTTCTAATGAATATTTATTAAACTTCATTTGATGTCGAGTGGATATACAGACACTAGAATGATTAAAACTAGAAGGTAAATGAAAGTTATAATCTTGCTTATAAGATTACTTCCAGTTGCAATCAGACCCTACCAGAACTCAACACCTTTCCAGACTTGAACTGACTTTGAGATAAAGTAGTATAATTAAGTGAATGGTTTGATTCCCGTATCTTAGCATGGCAAAGAGCAGGTGAGCTATTGGGAAATAAGGGAGCCGGAGCCAGCAAGAGCATAAACCATTGCAGAAGACTGCAGATGTAAAAGTAAGGGTGAGTGAACTAGATTAAATCAGTCTAGGTTAAGATGGGTAACTATTGGCAACTGTCTCTAGGAGAAATGAGTTAAACATAATCATGACAAATTAAAATGTCTGGCAAGATACATTCATTATAATCTTTCTTTAAAACTATCGCTTTACTCTTTCTAAAGTGAACAGATTATTCCCATTTCTGTTATATACAAAATGACTTCATGAAAGTAACCTCTTGTTCATTTCTGTCAGAAAGAGGCAAATATATTTATCAAAAAAGTGTGTCATATAGTGGAACTTTGGCCTCATTTCCAATTTCTGTTGGAATATAAGACGTATAAATAAGTTTCCATTCAACAACACAGAACACAACACTTGGAAAATTCACAATATAATCTTGAATGGACTGTCATGTTATACACTGAAGTGTATCTGAGACTGTGGTCTATAAAGAAGATATTGAAAGACTTCAGCAATTCAGCTCTAAATTCTTCCCTTAGATTGAGGTAGACCAGCAGAATATTGTGTACTTAGAACGAAGTGGTTAGTTCCACACAGTATCACCTTCTCTGAGGTGCTTCCTAATGTTACATTCTCTTCTTTAGCTAAAGGCTTTTTTAAGAAATAGCCATGTGGAAATGAGTTTGTCATTCACCACAAAGCTGTTGTAAGGAACATGGAGAACTAAAGTGTTTATATAAGATCTTAAAAGTGATGGCAGGTGAAAAGTTTCTTTTGGGATTTAACTCTAGCAAGAACTTTTTTTCAACTAACTAACTTGTTTTCTAAAGAAAAGCTGATGTAACCTTTCCTCAAGGACAAATAACTGAATGGTTAAGGAAATAGACTGTAAAGACTAGCTCTATGAGCATATATCCTAGATATGATTTAGGTAAGGTTTTTTTTTTGTGTTTTATTTCCCATTTGTGCTTGCTTTTGAAGATGACACTTACCTTCTGTTTGTGAAGGAACATGGCTACTGGCAGTTTCTTGACTCCTCTTATTAATTAGTCAGGACCAATTCATATTATACTTCTCTAGTAAATTATCTACATTTCTAAATTATACTCCTCTTCCCTTTTCCTCTAACCCACAATAGTATTTCTTAATGCAATTTCAGGGCTTTCTGACTCAGAAAGTTTGCTTCAGATATTGTCAAATCAATATGGCAGTGACGACAATAATTCATAGCATGATATAACATTAAGACTGTGTGTTTAGAAGACATAAAAGTTATTTAAATCCAATCACTTGATAGAATCATATCCAGAACATCTATATCATGTAACTGTTTACCTATGGATTTTAACATCTCCCAAGACTGCCCAAATTTACTTTGTTATAACTCTGTATAACCTACCCACCACTATAGTCATTCCACTTTAGAATATTTATTTAAAAGTATTAGCTCTTAGACATTAACATCTAGTTATTTTCAACCCAAGGAAGCAGATTGGTCATTTTTTATATTTGTATGTATTATTAAATTATATATGCTTGATAAAGGCTTATATAATAAAAACAAGAAAAGACAATGATCCTGATGACAAAACAAAAATAAAACACCTCAGTAGGAAAGCAACATTTTCTGACCTGGTCCCTGTTGACTTTTCTAGCATAATCTCCCACTGCTTTCTCCACAATTTTTCTTTGTTTCAGTAATACCTGTCTATTTGATATTTCCATGTGCACAATCCTTTCTCAAGCCCAGCTGCTTTTATATATGTTAGGAAATATAATGGGACTATAATGAGTTTTCAGTTCCTTTTCCCAGCTTTCTCTCTCTAATCATTTCCTATGGAAGTATCTAAATATAGGTTTGGTCATATTACTTCACAACTTAAAAGTCTTCATTAAACCTTCACCCTAACAGGTATGTTCTAAACGTCTTAGCACGACATGAGAGATTCTTCAAAATTTGGTTCCAGTACCGTCTCCTCTTACTCTCAGCACATCTGACACAGTTTCTCAGACACACTGCCTGCTATCTAAAACTGATATTTCTATCCACGCCATTTGCTTTGTCTAATTCATCTTTGTATTATGATAGTTGCTTAGAAAATAGGGATTGTAAATAAGTATTTGCTAAAAAATAAAAATAAATGTAAGATTGAATATATTAACTTGTTTCAGACTATATATATGATAACAATGAATAGCTATGACAATATATTTCCACATTGAAACTGACAACTCACCACTTCTACAGAATTGAAATTTTGACAACACAGGCAATTCTACCATAGAATCCTAAAGTAATGAGAGAAACAGGGATAAATCATGGGCTGAGAAATGCTTCTCTCCTTTGAAACACCTGTGAGTTTTCCAGGTGATTCAGGAGTACCCGGCATAGTTTCAAGAGTTCAATCATCTTTTAGCCTAAAAAGTAATACTTTTTTGTCAGTGTTTTTGCTAGCAGGTTATAGACTGAAGAAATGAATACATGACTTGATTACTGAGATAACAGTGAAGCAAACTTTAGTGTAGTAAGTACAAAATGTAATGTTATTTTCCTGTTTAACAGCATTAACAATAGTATTGGATCATTATTTTATTATTATGTAATGCCACATAGTTCTAAGTCATATGCCTAATACATACAAATTCGCTACAGTGGACATCTGCTCTTTGCTGCCCAGAATACATTCCCCTTCCATTCTTGCCAAAACATCCCTTCTCCATTCATCATGCTTTAACTGCATGAACAAGTTCATGATTTTTTAAGGAATGAGACCTTTATAATTCCCTGGTGACATGGGTAGCTCAGGTTTAGGCACTTTCCTTTAGACAGAATAACTGGTATTTCAGAATTTCCGTTATCATACAGAGCTATTTTTTCTATGTCTTAGTGATATTTTATAAACATGATTCCTAACTTTAATGAGCATATTTGTCAGAGACACAGTGTCAAAGAAGGAGAAGGAATATATTACCAAATGTTTTATATAATAACAGAATGTTTGTTCACATTAATATTTCAACAATCTGAAAATTGTCACTCTGAATTTGTTGATTTAAGAGGATCATCCAAATTTCAGAAAAACAAATTTGTCTACCTATAATAGATAATGAAAAAATAATGTACACACTAAAACTTCTTCCAATATATGTATGGATGATGTAATAAACAGAACACTATAAAGCGTAAGGAAGAATTAATTTAGAGTATGTTTAACTGGTATAGTTAAGTACACTTTAAATTAGAAATACATATAATTTTTACATATACCAAGCATATCTATAGTATTAAAAGAATGAATTCTAAAATATCATGATATTTTCTTAATTATCAGGAATATTTAAATTTTCACAGCATGTGAACTTTTAATTTCTAAAACCACTGGTTAGAGGATTACAGGCATGTGTTTTAATATATCTTTACATATAATGCTAGATATATTAAAATATCACTAATGAAGCATAAGAATATACTCATTTTCCTTTCATAAATCAACAGAATAGAATTTAAGTCTCTGAAAGAATCTCCCAACCCTTATTTCATGTATAAATGAACTCCAGTATGTGTTCACATTGAAAGAACGGCCAATACTAAATTGTGGAAAGTTATTCTAATCTTATTTTTTTTAATCTTGCAACTCAAACAGTTCCTATTAATCCCTTTCTATGTTTAAATTCGGTTTCTGTTTTCTGACTCCTAACAGCTAGAATGATACCTCAAATAGGTGATTTTATGGTGAAGGATTTACTGTGTCAGTATCCTACTACACTATAGTTTCCATAATTCCTAGATCATATTTTATCCTCATTCCTTGCAACAGGTGCTCTTTGGATATTAACTCCTGACTCTTTCCAGTGTTTGAAACTGCTGTTTGCATTTTTCTTTTTCTTCAGCCTTTGCAGGGAACAATTCCAACTCTATCATCTCTCCTACCACCATATTTATTCCTAAATATTCTGATGCTTGAGTATTTTATAATATAATAAGAATTGATGGTGGTATGGATGAAATATGCTTGAAGTACACTTGAAGTAAAACATGTGGTGTGGGAAGAGAAGTAAACTGAGACATGAACACTGCAAGGAATACAGAGATGAAGAGGAGTCATTAGAGAAGTCTCAGGAAAGCAGGTGTGAAAATCAGCATAAGGACGTGTGAATTAACCTAGTAAAGTGTTGTAATAAGTAAAACAAATTAAACCATATCAGTCAATTCATAAAGGTAAATAACATAAAGAGTAGATGAAAAGCTTGGAAACTTGAATTTTGGCAATGAGGAGGACCTTGGCAACCTCTGAATTAGTGACACCAAGAGGTAGTATAGCATAATGTTAAGTGGTAGATTCTAGAGTCAGACTGCTTGAATCCACAAGCTTTACCACTGTGTGACCTTGGGCAAGTAACTTAAATTCCATGATCCCCAGTTTCTATATAATCCAAAGGAGTATCATGCCAGTGATTTTTCTCATATGATTATGGTTTTGTATGAGTTAATATATGTAAAGAATTCAGGACAATATTTGGTGCATATCTGTAAAAATGGTGTATTTGGATATGGGTTTCCCACTGGCACAGTGATAAGGAATATGCCTGCTAGTGCAGGAGATGTAAGAGACACAGGTTAGATCCTAGGTATTTGGATATGCACTACCCGGTTTCTCCTTCAAGGGAGGACTTGACACCCTAGCTTCTAGGAGAGCAGTTAAGGGGCACTTTCAGCTGTCATCTCCTTCAGGAATTGCTTCAGTAATAGAAATTCACCATGCATCAAGTCATGCTCTTCCACGGACAGCCTATGTTAGGTGACTGATCAACAGAAAGTATAAGATCCCAATCAGTCCAGCACAGAAGGTCTCTGACAGCTATGCTAGCTCAAAGGGTCCCATGGGGCAGGCTGAGGCAGTTGGTCTGGTCCCATTTTCTTCTTTTCTTTTCCATGGTGGTGATTCAAAGGGCCGCCTCTCTGTACTGAACATCTTGAATACTGAAATTTCCCTCAGAGTCTGCTTCTCAGTGGAACTCGGACTGTGGCATGGATGCGGTTTGTTTTTACAGTAAGTCCCCTACATACAAACAAGTTCTGTTCCTAGAGCACATTCATAATTACAATTTGTTTGTAAGTCCAATGATGTTAACCTAGGTACCCAACTGCTGCTGCTGCTAAGTCGCTTCAGCCGTGTCCGATTCTGTGTGACCCCACAGACGGCAGCCCACCAGGCTCCGCCTTTCTTGGGATTCTCCAGGCAAAAACACTGGAGTGGGTTGCCATTTCCTTCTCCAATGCATGAAAGTGAAAAGTGAAAGTGAAGTCGGTCAGTCGTGCCGACTCGTAGCGACCCCATCGTCTGCAGCCCACCAGGCTCCCCCGTCCATGGGATTTTCCCAGGCAAGAGCACTGGAGTGGGGTGCCATTGCCTTCTCCTGAGAGGAGATGGGAGATGCTAGAACTGAAGAACGGAGATGGAAGTGAAGTGAAGTGAAATTCGCTCTGTCATGTCCGACTATTTGCAACCCCATGGACTATACAGTCCATGCAATTCTCTAGGCCAGAATACTGCAATGGGTAGCCTTTTCTCTTCTCCAGGGGATCTTCCCAACGCAGGGATAGAACCCAGGTCTCCGGCATTGCAGGTGGATTCTTTATCAGCTGAGCCACAAGGGAAGCCCATGGAGATGGAAGGTAAGCTTCAATTTCACTCATCCCTGACGTTGATGGCACAGGTTCTGGTTACTTGCTGAATTCAATAATATCTACCCTCCTGAAAAAACGATCCAGTGATGTCTGGGTAGTCTGTCTTTTTTTTTTCATGTCATAGATGACTTTGGATTGTATTCTGAATAGCTGCTGCAACCTTCGTGTATTGTTCTACATTCAGGTCCTGAGGTCAAAAATTGACCTCCTCAAATAAAGAAAAGCTCCTTGCCATTTCCTCATCATGAATCTCTTCCTAGCAGTACAAGTCTACATCACTGCTGCATTTACACTTGCTTCCTGACATCCTGGGCTTGAAACAAAGATGCTGTATTTCTGTACTCCATACAGTACTGTACAGTAAAGTACATAAAAACACAACTATTCGTAGATAATGCATGCATGTAACAAGGTACATCAGACATGTGAACTAACTTATGTGATTGGACATATGAAGGCACATTCGCATCTTTGAAAGGTTCCTATGTAGGGGGCTTATTGTATATTTTTAGTTGCAGGGATAGAGTTAGAAGATAGAAGTAGCACTAGATTTCTTTTCATGCTTTTTATTTAATGAGAATGTGTTATTAAATTATATTACTGTGAACTCTAAAATTTTGAAAATGAATTTATTTTCATATTTATAAGCATAGTACTTCCCAGAGAGTTTGCCTAATAAATAAAACCTACTTATCCTGGCAAACTAAATCCTTAAAAGATAATCTAGAAAAGGAAATAGCTTAAGTCCTGTTGACTTATAGGTAGAGAAAGCAATTTACGTATAATCTAACTAATCACTTTCATTAAGCAATATCCAGTATATCACCTATCCATGTGTATGCTAAAAACATTATTTATTTTTGGTAAATTAATATAACAGATTAAAATGTTGGGTGTAAACTAATGTTGTGCTCATTAAAAGAGGCACATCACTTTAAAAAAGCAGAATCCATAGGAACAAGAAACATGCTGAACAATGTGAGGTTTCTATAATGAATGCAAAAAGTGTAATTTTGGTGCAAGGGGTTTCCAAAATAAAGAAAAATCATTAAAAACCTATAGAAACTGAATTTTTATTTTTAGCTTCTGAATGACAATGTCTAATTACTTTAAATTATACCTCTTTTATTCTAAACCCCTATCTTGGATCTCAGTGTTTTGTTATTATTTCCTTTTTAATTTCTAACTTCTTTTGGTAAACGCCTGAGTTCAGAGCAGGAGGAGAAGGGGACGACAGAGGATGAGATGGTTGGATGGCATCACCGACTCGATGGACATGAGCCTGTGTAGGCTCCAGGAGTTGGTGAGGGACAGGGAGGCCTGGTGTGCTGCAGTCCATGGGGGCACAAAGAGTCGGACACGACTGAGTGACTGAACTGAACTGAACTGAGTTCAGATGGTGAGAACTTCATGCTAGTAAGTCACAAACAAAGGGAAACAAGCAACAGAAGGTGCATGAGGGATAATTTAGTGATCATCTTCTCATCAGTTCTCCTTCTGAGGAGCACTGAGGGCAAAACTGTAAATGCTCTAGATTACAGCGTGAGTGATTTGAGTTAACCATAAGGAAGATTTCCCTGAAGGGCAATGGTTGTTAAACATTGGAATAGGTTTCCAAAAAGAGGTTGTAGAACACAGAAGAAAGGGCATACCTTTAAGTTCAACCTATATTATACTGCTAAATGTTGGATGAATAATAAATAGTTCTGCCTAATGAGAAATATGTATGCGTGTGTGTATGAGTGTGTGTATGTGTGACAGAGAGATGAGGGTAGGGAGATAGAGAGAGGATAGTGAGTATCAGGGATGCATCTCAAAATTCTTCCAATCCTTATTGTATTTATAATATGACTTCTGACATTCCGTTTCTTAAAAAAAAATAATCAAACCACAATAAGCATTAAAACCAATATTAAGGTCTTAAAAATAATATTATATAAAAATATTTTAAGTATACTTAATGTATCTTATTTTAAATATTTGGGGCTAAATTTCAACTTTGCTATTATATAAATGAAATCCAAGCTTTTTAAAATAATGCCTCTTTATTAAAATGTTGTTTTTTTAAACAAATTTGGGGCATAGTTGGTTTATAATGTTATGTTAATGTCTAGTGTACAGCAAAGTGAATCTATTATGCACATACATATATCTACACCTTTTCAGATTCTTTTCCCATATATGTCATTATAGTATACTGAATTGAGTTCCCTGTACTACAAAGCAGGTCCTTATTAGTTATCTATTTTATTTATAGCCCTGTTTATATGTCAATCCCAATTTCCTGATTTATTCCTCTCACCTTCTTTTCTCTCTGGTAACTATAAGTTTGTTTTACAACTGTGACTATCTTTTTGTTTTGTAAATAAGTTCATTTGAATAATTTCTTTTTCTTAGATTCTGCATATAAGTGATATATGACATCTGCTGTTCTCTGATTTGCTTCATTCAGTAAGACAGTCTCTAAGTCTATTCTTTTTGCTGCAAATGGAATTATTTTATTCATTTTTACAGCTAAGTGATATTCCATTATATGTATGTACAACATCTTTATCTATTCCTCTGTTGATGGACATTTAGGCTGCATCTATGCCCTGGCTATTGTACACAGTGCTGCAGTGAGCACTGAGGTGCCTGTATATTTTTGAATTATGGTTTTCTCTGGGTATATGCCCAGGAGTGGGATTCCTAGATCCTATGATAGCTCTATTTTAAGGTTTTTTTAAGGAACCTCCACACTATTTTCCATAGTGGCTGCATCAATTTGCATTCCCATCAACAGTATAGGAGGGTTCTCCATACCCTCTCCAGCACTTATTGTTCATAGATTTTTTTTTTTTTTTGATGATGGCCATTCTGAGAAGCATGGGTGATACCTCATTGCCATTTGCATTTCTCTAATAATAAGTCCAGAGGTAAACTTATACACACCTATGGTCACCTAGTCTATGACAAAGGAGGCAAGAATATACAATGGGGAAAAGAAAGTTGTTTTTATAAGTGGTGCTGGGAAAATAGGACAGCTACATGTAAAAGAATGAAATTAGAACATTCCCTAACATCATACACAAAAATAAACACAAAATGGATTAAAACCTAAATGTAAGGCCAGCTACTATAAAACTTTTGGAGGAAACACAGGCAGAACACTCTCTGACATAAATTGCAGGAAGATATTTTTGGATCTGCTTCCTCGAGTAATGAAGATAAAAACAAAGATAAACAAATGGGACATAACTAAATGTAAAAGCTTTCGCACAGCAAGTTCAGTCGTTTAGTCACGTCCGACTCTTTGCGACGCCATGAACCGCAGCATGCTAGGCCTCCCTGTCCATCACCACCTCCCGGAGTCCACCCAAACCCATGTCCATTGAGTTGGTGATGCTATCCAACCATCTCATCCTCTGTCGTCCCCTTCTCCTCCTGCCCTCAATGCTTCCCAGCATCAGGGTCTTTTCCAATGAGTCAGCTCTTCACATCAGGTGGCCAAAGTATTGGAGTTTCAGCTTCAACATCAGTCGTTCCAGTGAACACTCAGGACTGATCTCCTTTAGGATGGACTGGTTGGATCTCCTTGCAGTCCAAGGGACTCTCAAGAGTCTTCTCCAACACCACAGTTCAAAAGCATCAATTCTTCTATGCTCAGCTTTCTTTATAATCCAACTCTCACATCCATACATGACCACTGGAAAAACCATAGCCTTGACTAGATGGACCTTGGTTGGCAGAGTAATGTCTCTGCTTTTTAATATGCTGTGTAGTTGGTCATAACTTTCCTTCCAAGGAGTAAGCGTCTTTTAATTTCATGGCTGCAATCATCATCTGTAGTGATTTTGGAGCCCAGAAAAATAAAGTCAACTGCTGTTTCCACTGTTTCCCCATAAACAAAATGAAAAGACCATCACAGAGTGGGATAAAACAACTGCAAAGGAAGAAATTGAGAAGGGATTAATCTTCAGAGTGTACAAACAGCTCACGTATTTCAATACCAAAAACCAAACAGCCCAACCAGAAAATGGTTAGAAGATAGATCCAAGTAGACATTTCTCCAAAGAAGACCCACCGATGATCATGAGGCACATGAAAAGATATTAAACATAACTGAAATACTGTTTTTTTAATGGAGTTTTAAAAGATGTATTTTCTCCCTGTATCCATATTTTAATGGATTATTGCTCTAGATATATTCTGTTTTACTTAGAGCAGAGATGGGGTGAAAAGTGAGCCAAAATATTAATGATAAAATTAATAAATTATATGGATCAAATTTTCCTTTAAGAAAAGTGAGCCAAACAAACACATGAAAAGATGCTCAACATCACTCATTATTAGAGAAATGCAAATCAAGACCACAATGAGGTACCATTACACGCCAGTCAGGATGGCTGCTATCCAAAAGTCTACAAGCAATAAATGCTGGAGAGGGTGTGGAGAAAAGGGAACCCTCTTACACTGTTGGTGGGAATGCAAACTAGTACAGCCACTATGGAAAACAGTGTGGAGATTTCTTAAAAAACTGGAAATAGAGCTGCCATATGACCCAGCAATCCCACTTCTGGGCATACACACTGAGGAAACCAGATCTGAAAGAGACACGTGCACCCCAATGTTCATCGCAGCACTGTTTATAATAGCCAGGACATGGAAGCAACCTAGATGCCCATCAGCAGATGAATGGATAAGGAAGCTGTGGTACATATACACCATGGAATATTACTCAGCCGTTAAAAAGAATTCATTTGAATCCGTTCTAATGAGATGGACGAAACTGGAGCCCATTATACAGAGTGAAGTAAGCCAGAAAGATAAAGAACATTACAGCATACTAACACATATATATATGGAATTTAGAAAGATGGTAACAATAACCCTATATGCAAAACAGAAAAAGAGACACAGAGGTACAGAACAGACTTTTGAACTCTGTGGGAGAAGGTGAGGGTGGGATGTTTCAAAAGAACAGCATGTATACTATCTATGGTGAAACAGATCACCAGCCCAGGTGGGATGCATGAGACAAGTGCTCGGGCCTGGTGCACTGGGAAGACCCAGAGGAATCGGGTGGAGAGGGAGGTGGGAGGGGGGATCGGGATGGGGAATACGTGTAACTCTATGGCTGATTCATATCAATGTATGACAAAACCCACTGAAATGTTGTGAAATAATTAGCCTCCAACTAATTAAAAAAAAATAAGAAAAGTGAGCCAAAATATTAATGATAAAAATAATAAATTATATGGAACAAATTTTCCACAGAGAGAATAGTGGAAATTGTTTTTCAATCAGGCTCAGGAATGCAATCAATCCTTTTGCCTAAGAAGTGATGTTCTAAGTGGTTGGGTGGAATACAATTTGAGAATATTAAATTAGTTTTCTTTCAGAAACACTAACTATGGCTCATTCTCATCAAAAAAACATTTTTCTTATTCAGGGTTCTTTAGTTTCTTATAAGTTTATCAACCTTCACATGAATGAATCCCAGCAATCACAGCAACCCTGTAACATGATGTAATTATTGGCTTGCATAAGTATAAGTATCTTTTAAGTACATTATAATGAGAAATTTTGAAAACAATAAGTGGATTTTAGATGAAAAACTGTTCTTTTTTAATGCCAATGCAAGAAGATATGGTTGAAAAAGTTCTGTTTCTCATAATTCTCACAAGGGGAATCAAGAATGAAATGTCAGTTGAACTAATTTTCCAGGGGAGAAGCTTGCACACAGAAACCATTATGATTCCTTATAAACTTCTAAATCAGCTAAAATATATTCCAAATAAAGAAAATATTCAAGGGTGAACATTTTCTGCTGCAATTCTCAAATGCATTGGGAAAACACAAAGTTCAGTAATGCACAGGTTAAAAAATATTGTTTCTTCTAAGATAAAGGAGGTTATTAAAAACAAAAGCACAAAAGAGAGCTCTCTTCATTAAAAAGGAATTCATTGGAATATGGTTGATCTTTTAATTGACTTTAAGCAATAAAATCCATACCATAAAAGAGGATTTACTAAAATATTTTGTTTATGTCATTGTGAACTAACTTATCAAGATACATTTGGTGAAATACACATCATTCTTCTCTTGTTTCTCCATCTACTTTTCTCTCTCTGACCCCCATTTCACCACCACACATATAAAATTTCAGCAATGCTTATTAGCAGATTGCCATTCTATCCATAATTTGGTCTATATATTTATTCTTAGGACAGAATATTTAATTAAAAAAATAAATGAGCAAAATTACCACTCCTATCACTTAAAAACTAGTAAATGTTGCATAATGGAAACCTAATCTGGTATAACTGAGAAATCTTTCCTTCATGGAAGTTTCTTATAAAATCAAATTTTGCAAGATTTTCCCATCACTCATTTATTTTCAAGAATACCCTTACCTGATGGTAATTTCTCCTATATAGAAAACTATTTTTCTTCTAAATCCAGAATTCTCGAGCTGTCTTTAATTTTGATACCACCTTCAGCCTGATCCAATTCATTCGTTTTATCAAATATTACAGAGTGTCTATGAAGTATCAAGTAATGTGTGTTTTAGAGCTAAAACACAGTTTTCTTCCAAAAAAGAAATGATGTCTGTATGGCAGACATCAATAGACAACCACCAGGTAAGATACAAGCACAAAGGGCTAAAGAAACAATCAGGAGGAATCTGAGCAAGGTCAAGTCCTAGAAAGACTCCCAAAGGAAATAAAGCCTGGTTTGAATTCTGAAGGATACCAGGAATTGTGAGCAATACAAGTCTGTTGGGTTGGAAGGGAGGTAAGCTCCATCTCGCAAGAAAGGCATGAAGATGTGCCAAAGCTAGGAGTAAACAGGTAAACAGGAATTGGAGTTTGCTTTTTTTTTTTTTTTTCTGAGACCCACAGATAATTAACTACTTATGCAACACAGTGCAGAATGCACAAAGTTGATGGATGAGGCTGGGAAATAGGTTAAAAAATGAACCTTGCTTTAGATGTTATGATTTAGTAATAGGTAACAATAGAAAGATTTTAAGTAGGGATATGATATGATCACATGATCTGATTAAAAGTGATTTAGAAGGGACAAAGATGGTGAAGAGATTGCCTCACTTAACAATTGTAGAAGTGTGTTAAATTGCATGACTTTTCTGAGCCTCAGCTTTCTCATTAAAAAAAAAAATAGTGGCTATACCCTGAAGTTGTGATGGTTAGATAATATGTATATAAAGCAGCTAGTATAGTGACAGAAATCTATTAGGCACTTACTAGTAGATTCCCTTCACTAGTTCCTAGCCTCTAGTAAGTTAGTTTCCAATTTTATAAGGAAGATGATTTTTCTCTATAACGTAATTCCTCTCTCTCTCATGACAACCTCTCTTTCACATGAGCAAAGAATGAGGAGGAAGCTCTGCTGCTGGAAACTGATTTAACATGTACGTTTATGTGCTTAGAAAAAGAAACATGTCATCTTTAAATAGGTATCTCAAAAGAAGTTCATATATTGCATGCATTATGCAGTTTGGACTAAAAATCCAAGCAGAAATAGTGATTTGAAAAAAAAAACCCTCTAATACTGCTGTTTTGTCATGCAATCACAAAGGCGATGTGTCTGCTAGAGCCATGCTAGTGAAGAATGCTAGCTAGCACTGAGCAGCTCTAAATATATTTTTTGCAGGTGGATAGATTGTTAGTTTCCAAGTTGGCTTGTCATGGTGAATGATATTTAAGTGTGAAGATCAGCTGCGAAGTTGTTCACATTACCAGTTTCTCTTTCTTGGCTATCATTTCACAAGACAAAGTCGGTGAACCAGATAAGGGAAAATGTGGATATGTATGTTTGCATATGTTTGTCTTTTTTACCCTTTCCTTCTGTATCCTATTCTCCAGTTGCTTTATCTCCTCTAAATCAGTGCTACATATTTCAAAGATATAAAAATGCTTCTACACAAACACTTTCTGTTTGACCTCATTAGGCTTTGAAGGAGAAAAAAAGCATTTTCCAATACTTTCAGAAAAGTAAGATTCCTATGTTGTTGAAGCTTTAATATGTTTTTCAAAGCTATGCCTAAGGAAATTTTCAGAAAATTAGCAACTGGACTGACTGGTTGAAACTGTCTGCCTTGTGGAACACAGTGTTAATTTCAGGCAAATTTAACTGTGTGATTGAGTGGCAATTAGGCGGTGTAGAGACTGCTAGTTGTGGGTTAAAATAATTTATAAGGCTTAATTAATTGTTAGAACAACTGATAGCCCTGTCAAATTGGCAAGCAAGTGCATTGATCTTAAAATTCAGCTGAGCTCAAGAGAAAGACTGACAAAATAATTTGTAGACTATGATAGAGATTGCTAGAGAGAAGTTAACATGTGAAGGTAGAGGATATACCACCAGAAAAGATAAAATAGAGACAGTATTTTCAAAGAAACATTATGCCCACATATTTCCAGAGACAAGACCGCAGGAGTCCAATATCTATCTTCCTCGTATATTGCACATTTTTTTTATACTTTTAATGACTTCCTACTTTTCGGTTTGCACTGAGCACATGATAAATAGGTCAAATCCTGCGCCACGTCCACTTAATCTCAAGTTTTGAAAGAATAGCCACAAATCCAGCTGAATATAGAGCACTAAGTGTCTTCTTTCCTATTAACTGCCAACATTTAGGCTTTCGTGTAATCCTCTCAAGGCTGAAATACTGCTGCCCCGTTCCTCTTTTTTCTATTAAGGGTGAATGAGTACTTTTTCACCCTGTAGACTGGACAACTTTTAAAAACTCAAGACACCCTGACACCTGAAATAACAGGCCACCCCTCCATGATGTTCACTTGTCTTTAATTGATGGAATAAGAGACAAAGGAAAAAATAGGCAATATTCTTACTTCTTTCAAAGTTTTATAAACAAGAAAAGCCAATCCTTGAAAGAAGCGACTGAACTGTGGTACAGAAGTTCTAATTAATTTCAGCTATTCCTAAAAATAGAAGTAATCTTCTAATTTGTCTGGGGACATGCTACATCATCCATAGAGAGGGCTACAGTAATCACATAAGCTATGTTACATTTTATAATTTTGCAGTCGTAGAGTATGTAAGTGGTAATGAACATGAAAGCAGTAATTAGAAAGAAGGAGTAGAATACTGACTATAGTGAAGGAGTTCCAGAAATAAGAATTGGATAAAACTGAGATACTTTGCATCAGATATCTTTTAAGTACCACATTAAATTATCTCAGCATCATGTGTCTCCTGTCTTGGGGACCCCTTTCACTTTCCACATCCAGTCATGACTACTGTGCTCAACTGTGAATAAGTCCTTCTCCAAATTTTAATATCTGTCTAAAGAGAAAGTCATGTCTGTGGTCTTTTAGATGATGATCATGCAAGACTGAACAACAGTCACAAATGAATTGATACCAGTATCTGGTCCTTGATTTGACTTTCCTTCTTCCGTTTCAATCCCCTTTGCCCTAGTGTCTGCTCCATAAAATTGCATTCCATTATAAGTTAGTAGCCTATAAACCTTTTCCTTGAACTTGCTTTCCAGTAATAAAAAAGTGAAACATAATTTCTTTTAAAATTAGCTAAAGAAAAATCAATACAGAATAGCATGGTGTCAATAGATGTGAAAACTAAAATACTATGACTTCTCTGTATTGAAACTTATAACTTAAGTGTTCCAAGGCAATAATGAGATATACAGAAGTTCGATGTTACTCATAGATTTAACTGAGGCAAACTATTTGGACAACAAGGATGTTCATACTATTGTGAATTTCAAATGGAAGAGTATAAGATGTGTGAATTGCCACACTTTGTTATAGCTAGGTCATTTTGTCTTTGTGTATTGATGCCTCCTTGCTTTAGGATTAGGGACTGTTAGTTCCAGTGAATATGTTCGTATCCAAAAACTATAGCTATTAACAGCCTCAATATTTGTAGCAAAAATCATGTTTTAGAACCTGAAGGCTATACTGTTATCTCTTCTACCCACTTCTCACACTCTTTCAGAGCCATCTTGCCTAAAGGGCTTCTTTCCAGTGGTGTGAAATAAAATTTTTTATTTCTCATTCAAACTTTTAGTCATGACTATCTTTCCATTAGAGTGTTTTTAAATCTCCAAGGAGGCATCAAATCTAGGAGAATTAATGAACTGGAGCTTTCTGAGTTTTTGTTTAAATATATGTAACTTAACGGGAAATCTAATTTTGAAAAGGCAAGATCAAGGAACTAGGGAAAATATCAGACATTGGGAAACACTGGGATGAATGATCTTTCTCAGTCCTTGACAAAGCTTTGTAGATGTAGTTTAGCTATCTTTAGAGAGTGATAAACCCACTCCAGTGTTCTTGCCTGGAGAATCCCAGGGATGCGGGCATCTGGTGGGCTGCCGTCTATGGGGTCGCACAGAGTCAGACACGACTGAAGTGACTTAGCAGCAGCAGAAGCAGCAGAAAGTGATAAATTAGGATTACAAACTTGGAAAAGTGCATAATCAATAAAATGTGTTGTTATATTTTCATGCCAATTATTTGTTTTATTTCTTGTAAATTATTGGGTTTAACTTGTGTGTGTATAGGCATTTCAACTGGAAAAAAGGGGGAAAGGTGATACCACACATGCCATATTAATGCTTAACTTTTAAAGTTTTGTTTAACAATTTGATTATTATTTTATCACATAAACATTTATTAGGCAATTTTGAAATGCCAGAGTCATCCTTGACATTAAGATTCTAAGAACTTCTTAAACATAGTTTTAATCCACAACAACTGAACATCTAGTATCTGGAGTAAAAAATAGTTTAAATTATTAATTTATTATAATCCAGATAATGACAAATTTATATGTGGGGGATAATTAGATTATGGGGTGGAAGCACTTATATTAGGAACCTTGTAAATGGTAACCCACTCCAGTATTCTTGCCTGGAAAATCCCATGGATGGAGAAGCTTGGTAGGCTACAGTTTATAGGGTTGCAAAGAGTTGGACACGACTGAGCGACTTCACTTCCTTCCTTCCTTTGGCGATAAAAGTTTAGGATCAAGAGAGATTTCTCTGAGTAAACAAAATTTCAGTCTTTAAAGATAAATTGGAGTTACTTGGACACATACTGGGTGTTGAGTTTGCAGAAAGAGTGTATACCACATTATGTTAAGAGTCATGCTGTTGTTAAATGGTATTTTACAAATAAAGAATCTGCAAGTTTGTGTTTATGGCTGGATCAAATGCTGAGGGGTAAGGCATGAGACAAAGTATGTGAGATAGGAGTATAAAGCTAAACTGTGGCGGTGTTTTGGTCTCTCAGTCACGTCCGACTCTTGCGACCCCATGGACTGTTGCCATCATGCTCCTCTGTCCATGGAATTTTCCATAATGGAGTGGATTGCCATTTCCTTTCCAGGGGATCTTCCTGACCCAAAGATCAAACTCAGGTCTCTTATGTCTCCTGCACTGCAGGTGGATTCTTTACCGACTGAACTAGCAGTTCTGAAATCTGTGGGAAGCACTGGAAGCCTAAATAAGTGTTTATTGTAATTAGGTTTGTGTTAGAAGACATCCTTGATTGGTGTCAGGGAGGTAGAAATTTTCCTATACACTTAAATTAACATGAGACATATTAATAAGAAAAATAATCAAACACAAATTTAGTAACATGTAAACATGGGAAAGACCCAGGAAAACTCACCAAAATGGCTGAAATCATCACTTTAAATACCATCTTCAGTTAAAGACAAGAGGATGTTGAGGGTAGTGGTTTGGAACCTCAAAGCAATTCACATGGAGATGGAAAAGCAAGTATTTGGTAATCTGGTAATTTGATAATTTGGCTTTACATCTCACAATGGGACAGAAAGTAAACACTTATCTCTAGGCCCTGCAAGTTTCCCCCACCACACCTAAACCCATATTCTTTTCAGGTACCTCTGGTTTAATACCTGTATTTCAGGAGCAGGTCTTATTTCTAAATTCTTCACACAGCTAAAGTGGAGGTTAAAAAAAAAAAAAAAAAAAAAGGCACCCTGAGCTGTCTGTTTCTTAAAAATAACCAGGCTAAATTAGTTCTCATGCCAAAGCGACATTTTGGGATTGCAAATTTTGTCCCCCAAATTACTATATCTAGGAAGACTGAAACAGAGTTCAACTGGAGACAGAAACCAGTTAAGTATCTATTACTTTGTTCTAAGCAAATAAAATGAGTGTTAGAAGAAAAGGAGAGGAAGTGGAAATAGCAGATCAATAGAATATTTATTAGAAGGGAAAGTTGATTGGTCTTGGTGACAAAACAAAGGAAGTAATCTAGATAATGTTATTAATTTGAATAATAAATTTCTGCTAAGGCAACTTTATGGCGGGTACTGGTGCCTTTAACTAAGAAAGCAAAACCAGACCTACAAGGGTGTGTAGAAGCAAGAAACAATTTTGAGTTCATTTTTAAACTATGTTAAACTTGAGAATTATTTGGGGAAATACAAATGTAAAGCCTGAGAATGCAGGTAAATGCATGGTTCTGATATTTAAAGGAAGGAACTGAACATAAAATATGTATTTGGAAGTCCGCTGCAGTTAAGTGATAACTGAATGGATACAAATGGATGAGGGTGCCCAGGTAGAGGCTTAAAATTTTAAAAGTACAATGGAACATCTCAGAAAATAGCATAGGAAGGACAACTAGTGAGGAAAACTGAAAGCAGAATGAGCAATGGTAATAATATCAAAGGTGGATAACGTTGGCAGCTACCAAGTACTGAACGTTCGGCATGTGTTAGACATTGAGTTATATGCCTTAAATGTTCTCTCACAAAAACTTTGCAGCAAATATAAAATAATTATCACCCATATTTAATAATGAGAAACTAGGGCTCAGAATGCTTTTTAATTAATGTAGATGTCACAGCTAATATGGGGTACACTGACTGAGGCAGACTATATTTTTCAGAATATTAACAGTTACTAAAATATTCTTCCTTCCAAATGCTCTCCTAGTAACATGTCACCGCTCCATCAAAAGAAAGCTTGTATATTTTTGAGATTAATCCTTTGTCTGTTTCTTCATTTGCTATTATTTTCTCCCAATCTGAGGGCTGTCTTTTCACCTTACTTATAGTTTCCTTTGTAGTGCAAAAGCTTTTAAGTTTCATTAGGTCCCATTTGTTTAGTTTTGCTTTTATTTCCAATATTCTGGGAGGTGGGTCATAGAGGATCTTGCTGTGATTTATGTCGGAGAGTGTTTTGCCTATGTTCTCCTCTAGGAGTTTTATAGTTTCTGGTCTGACATTTAGATCTTTAATCCATTTTGAGTTTATTTTTGTGTATGGTGTTAGAAAGTGTTCTAGTTTCATTCTTTTACAAGTGGTTGACCAGTTTTCCCAGCACCACTTGTTAAAGAGGTTGTCTTTTTTCCATTGTATATCCTTGCCTCCTTTGTCAAAGATAAGATGTCCATAGGTTCGTGGATTTATCTCTGGGCTTTCTATTCTGTTCCATTGATCTATATTTCTGTCTTTGTGCCAGTACCATACTGTCTTGATGACTGTGGCTTTGTAGTAGAGCCTGAAGTCAGGCAGGTTGATTCCTCCAGTTCCATTCTTCTTTCTCAAGATTACTTTGGCTATTCGAGGTTTTTTGTATTTCCATACAAATTGTGAAATTCTTTGGTCTAGTTCTGTGAAAAATACCGTTGGTAGCTTGATAGGGATTGCATTGAATCTATAGACTGCTTTGGGTAGAATAGCCATTTTGACAATATTGATTCTTCCAATCCATGAACACGGTATGTTTCTCCATCTGTTTGTGTCCTCTTTGATTTCTTTCATCAGTGTTTTATAGTTTTCTATGATACAAGCAACTCCTGAAGCTCAATTCCAGAAAAATAAATGACCCAATCAAAAAATGGGCCAAAGAACTAAACAGACATTTCTCCAAAGAAGACATACAGATGGCTAACAAACACATGAAAAGATGCTCAACATCACTCATTATTAGAGAAATGCAAATCAAAACCACAATGAGGTACCATTACACGCCAGTCAGGATGGCTGCTATCCAAAAGTCTACAAGCAATAAATGCTGGAGAGGGTGTGGAGAAAAGGGAACCCTCTTACACTGTTGGTGGGAATGCAAACTAGTACAGCCACTATGGAAAACAGTGTGGAGATTTCTTAAAAAACTGGAAATAGAGCTGCCATATGACCCAGCAATCCCACTTCTGGGCATACACACTGAGGAAACCAGATCTGAAAGAGACACGTGCACCCCAATGTTCATCGCAGCACTGTTTATAATAGCCAGGACATGGAAGCAACCTAGATGCCCATCAGCAGATGAATGGATAAGGAAGCGGTGGTACATATACACCATGGAATATTACTCAGCCATTAAAAAGAATTCATTTGAACCAGTCCTAATGAGATGGATGAAACTGGAGCCCATTATACAGAGTGAAGTAAGCCAGAAAGATAAAGAACATTACAGCATACTAACACATATATATGGAATTTAGAAAGGTGATAACGATAACCCTATATGCAAAACAGAAAAAGAGACACAGAAATACAGAACAGACTTTTGAACTCTGTGGGAGAAGGTGAGGGTGGGATATTTCAAAAGAACAGCATGTATACTATCTATGGTGAAACAGATCACCAGCCCAGGTGGGATGCATGAGACAAGTGCTCCGGCCTGGTGCATTGGGAAGACCCAGAGGAATCGGGTGGAGAGGGAGGTGGGAGGGGGGATCGGGATTGGGAATACATGTAAATCCATGGCTGATTCATATCAATGTATGACAAACCCACTGGAAAAAAAAATTATAATAATAAAAAAAAAAAAAAAAAAGAAAAACCTAAACATCTAAGTTAAAAAAAAAAAAAAAGAAAGCTATGCCTCATACCTTTCAACATAGGCCTTCTTTGATATTTGCTTCCACCAAGAGTTTATGGTGAAAAGGATACAATGTAATTTTGGAGATGAGATGATCAAAATGTTATGCAATTTCTTCTTGTTCTTCTGAAATGGTCATTTTTAGTAATAGTCTGCATGGTGTGAGGAAACCCAAGCAGCAGGTACAGAGGTCCACATGAAGAATTAGAATCACAGGTCCACAGTCCAGCTGAGTTCATTGTTAGCAGCACCAATTTGTTAGTAGTTTAAGTGAAGCATGATTTCTCTGTTTCAAGCCACTAGGTTTTGGGTTGGATTTTTATGCAACAATAGATACACTATATAAATCTGTGTACCTAGAAGTAGGGAGTTGACATAACAACACTTAAGACTGTGACACTGACGTTGAAACTGGAAAAAGAGTGGAAACCAGAAATGCCTTAAGGAGATTCTTAGAAAAATGTCTGAAGGACCTCAAGAATCTATGGGTGATAGCAGAAAAGTAATGAAAACGTGATCAGAAGTTAGCTGAAAGGAAATAATTGTTATGTACTTGTTGAGTTTTAGAGTTCTTTATACATCCAAGATACATTGAGTTCTTGTTAAGGTGATTTGCAAATACTTTCCCCTAGTCTGTGACTTTAATTTCCAATCACTGTTTATGTTTTAGTGGGACAGTGTCTTTCAAACATAAGTTCTTAATCTTGAGGAAGTACAATTTGTGAATTTTTTCTTTTAATTTTGGAATGTATATTTAGTGTTATATGCAGGAAATTGTATTTTTTTTCAATATCACAAAATTTTCACCTATGTTTTCTTATAGACATGTTTTGCATTTATGTCTTATATGTCTATATAATACATTTTGAGTTAGTTTCTGCATGTGATGTAAATTCAGGAACTGGATTAAGGTTCTTTTTGTTTTGTTTTGTGTATGTGTACCTAATTGCACCAGTACCACTTGTTTATAAAAAAAATCCTTCTCTTTTCAATTGTCTTTGCATATTTGTGAAAATCAATTGACTGTGTATAAGGTTCCATTTCTAGACTCTCTATTTTGTTGCATTTATCAGTTTTCTACCTTTCACCAATACTACACTCTCTTGATGGCTATAACTTTTGAAATCAAGTTTTGAAATCAAGTTGTGAGAGAGAGTTGTCCAACTTTATTCCTCTGTTTAAGGATTCATTTTTGCTTCTAGTTCTTTATCCTTCCATATATATTTTCATATTAATTTGACTTCTAAAAAAATCCTGCTAGGCCTTGAATGAAATTTTGTTGAATCTGTCACTTTGAGAAGAAGATATGTCTTGACAATAAAGAGTGAGTTGTCTAATCTACAAAATATTGTATCTCTGCACTTATTTTGGTCATATTTGATTTTGTTTATCAGAGTTTTATAGTTTTGAGCCTACAAATCTTGTACATATTTTGTGTCTTATATTTTTGCTATTATATAAATGTTAGTTTAAAAAACAATTTTAAATTGTTCCTTGTTATTATATAAACATTATATAAACATATCATTCTTATATGTTGTTTGTATTCTCTAATCTTGCTAAAATCACTTATTACTTGTCATACTTTCTGTAGATTCTTTGAATTATTCTATACATAATCATGTTGACGCAGAGAGAGACAGTTTTAGCTCTTCCTTCTCAATCTGTATGTCATTGCTTTTCTTCTACTTGTTATATTGCTTCAGATCAGTTATAAGAGAATGGTGAATAGCAGCAGTGAGACTGAACATCTTGCCATTTTCTTGATGATAGAAAGAAAACATTTAATCTTTCAAGTTTATGTTAGCTGCAGGTATATGGTAGATGCCCTTACACACACTTGACAAAGTTTTTTCTATTTCTTGTCCACTGAGATTTTCTATCGTGAATGGATATTGAATTTTGTCAAATACTTTTTCTGCATCTGTTGGAATGCTCATATAGTTTTTCAGCTTTTTTCTGTTGATATGATAAATTAATCTGATTGACTTTCAAATATGGAAGTAATCTTGCATTCCCGGAATAAACCCACATTGCCATACACTGTTATCCTTTATATACATTGTTGGATTTAATGTACTAAAATTGCATAAGATATAGGAAGATAAACAGATATTTTTCTCTTTCAAAGTCTTCCTCTGGTTTTGGTATAAGGGTAATGATAACTTCACTGAGAAAGCAGGGGTGTGTTTCTCTTCAAGAATTGCTGCTGCTGTTGTTTTTTTGTTTTTCCTTTACGTTTGGTAAAAGCCATCAGTGAAGGCATCTGTGCTTGACATTTTGTTTTGGGGAAAGTTTTAAACTACAAATTCAATTCCTTTAGTAGATTTAAAGTTATTCAGGTTATTTATTTCTCCTTGCATGTCAGTATTTTTCATCTTCCATGAAATTTTTAAATTTAATCTAAGCTTCAAATTAATTAGCATAGAGTGTTTTTGTTTTTTTTTTTCCCACTTATCTATTGCTGTGTAAGTAATTACCTCAGTGCATAATACTTAAAACAGCAAACATTTATTACATCTAGTTCCTCTGGTTCAGGAATTCAGAAGCAGCTTATCTGGATATTTCAGGCTCAAGGTCTTTCATTTGACTGCAGTCAGCTGAAGGCTTGATGACTCAGAGTATCCAGTTTCAAGATGGATCATTCACATGTCTGTTGGAAGAAGACCTCAGTTCCTTGATGACTCTTGGCAAATGGCCTTAGTTCTTTACCACATGGCCCCTCCATAAGCTGCTTAAGTACTTAAGCTTTCCCACAGCATGAAAATTTCTCCCAGAGCAAGGAATCTGAGAGAGAGTGTGAGAGGAAGATGTCAAAATGCCTTTCATGACCCAGCCTCCACATTTGCACAGCATCATTCTCACTTATGCTATTCATTAGAAACAAATTATAAAATCCTGCTTACAACTGAAGGACAGGGCAATAAGACCCAACTTTTTAAAACGGAATTAATAAGGAATAATGGATACGGTTCTAAACTACCAAAAAGTTATTCAAATTCCTTCCTTATATTTTATCTGATTTTAAGGGATATTCACTCTCTCAATAACGATATTGTTTTTTGTTTGTTTGTTTGTTTTTGTTTTTGTCTTATCACTTTAGCTAGAAGAGGGTTAAATTTGCTGATCTCCACAAATAACTAGTTTTTGTTTCACTGATTTGTTTTTCAAATTGTTTTTGTCTTCTATATTATTACTTGCACTTTTATCTTTGCTATTTTCTTTCTTCTAGGAAAATTTTCTTTCCTCTAAAATTGGGCTTGATTCCTGTTTTTGTTATTGTTGTTGCTTGCTCTGTTAAACATAAGATTAGGTCATTAGTTTGAGACTTTTATAGGCATTTAGTGCTATAAATTTCCCTCAAAGCTCTATTTTAGCTACCTCTCATTAATTTTGATATGTTGTGTATTCATTCTATTTAAAATTTTTTCTCGTAATTTTTCTTACTTATTTGCTGTTGGTTTGCTTAGAAATATCTTATTTCATTTTCATATTTCAAAACATCTTCCATTATTAATTTTGAATTAAATTCTATTGCAATCAGAGAACATACTTGATATAGCGTGAGTACTTTTAAATGTATGGGGAGTAGCTTGCTCAGAACATGGTATATTTTGATGAAAGTTCTTTGTGACCTTATAAATAACATGCATTCTGCATTGTTGTATATCAATTAGATCAAATTTGTTGATAGACTGTTCAAGTCTTCTATAGTCTCACCAATTTTGTGTCATTATTTTCTCTCAGTTATCAAGAGAAGTGTGTTGAAGTCTCCAACCATAATGGTGAATTTATCTACTTCTTTTTGCTGTTCTATCAATATTTGCTTGGTGTCTTTTTAGTCTCTGTTATTGGATTCATGAATCTTTAGGGTCCATGTCCTTTTGATGAATTTATGATGGTCTTATCCATATTAGAATCTTTTGCTCTCAAATCTAGTTCATGTGATATTGCTAAAACTAATTCAATTTTCCTTTTTTTTTAGCTTTAATTTTCTTTAAATTACTATTTGCATGGTATATATTTTCCATCTTTTTACTTTATTCCTTTAAATTTAATTAGGCATGTTGTATTTAATACATAATCAGGTACAGATTTTTTCCAATGTGACGATGTCTATTGGAGCATTTAGCATTTAAATCTAATGTGGTCATTGATATGGTTGGATTTAAACCTACTAGCTTTCTACTAACTTACTACTGTTCTCTGTTCTCCAAATGTCCCTTTGTCCTCCTCTCCTCCATTTTTCTGTCTTCTAAAGAACAAATGAGTAATAAATGAGAAATACAGCAAAGTGACAAATGTAACTCTAAAGTGATTTGAAAATTCAAACTGAAGGTGGATTCTCTTTCTAGGATGACTGCAAAAAAAAAAAAAAAATGTTGTTTAGAATCATAGGAAGAATTCAGCCCGCCCTATTATTTAGTGTGAGCAGGATGAAATAATCTCTGAACAGATATTTATGAAGCTGCTTTTAGGTAACTACCATTTAATAATGCATTTTCCTCTGCTCACATACAAAAACATATAATTTTACTTTCTCAATCAAGCAGAAAACTGTGTATTTCTTGATATCCATTTGTCAAAGGTAAAACCAAAGCAGTAAAAATTCTGAATGATGAAGTTCACAAAAGTTATGAAGCACTTTTCAGACCAGTTATTATGTTTAGAGTTAATTCTATTGTCCAGTCACATATTTTCTAGGCAATATATTTTTGGAAACATTCAAGTTATAGTTCTATTTATAAATCTTAATTATTATTATTGTTATTATCAGTAGGTGTAATAAACAAGTTTTACAACAACACACAGTATAAAAATTCTAAATCAATCTATAAATAAGCAATGCTTTAAGTTATACTTTAGTATCACAGCAAACAAGCTACTTTCTCAGCTCTTTCAACTAGTATTTGATAATTCCAAAGCTTCTTGCTGCTTATTTATTTATTTATTTTTAAAATTTACTTATCTAGATCAGAAGGTCTAAAATGCAATCCAGGACATGAGTTGTCTGGGCAAGGACTGTACTTTCATTGGTACAATAATGAATGTATCTGAAATACCTTTCTTGACTCTCATTTTGGGCTATACTTGGCAAGATTAAAGGATTTCAATCTGGATTAAAGGATTTGGTATCTCATAAACTAGTGTTTAACCTTAGAAAAGAAGGAAGCATATTCATTTAGATTCTTTATGTCAAGGGATGAATGACTATTCTTTGCAAGTTTGCTTTTTTCCATTTAAGCTACGGTAACAATATGTTCATTTTTTTTTTCAGTCTTTTGCCATGTTGATCCCCTACTCATCATTCACACTAAATGCTTCGATATGCCTTTATAGGCTGCAAAAAGTACACTACAATTAAGTTAAGTATCACTGCCTCTGATGATAATGTTCTTAGATAATCATTGCTGTAAGTCATAAGAAATACAATAACAAAACCAGGAAAAAAAAAAAAACGACTGAATAGAAGTATAAAAATACTCCCTAAATATTTAGATTCCTAGGAAAAAAAGAATAAAGAAGAATCATTTTTCAGACACTTATATATGGTTAAAGACTTTTCTAAAGCTTAAAACTCCAAAGACTATCTCCACAAGTGATACATCAAATAACCTCCCTTAACACTGTTCACTCCTCCTTTTGTTCTTAATGCACAGGCTTTTGACAATGGGGATTTCCTGGTGGCTCAGATGGCAGAGAAGTCTGGCTGCAATGCGGAAGACCCATTTTGATCCCTGGGTCAGGAAGATCCCCTGCAGAAGGAAATGGCAACCCACTCCAATGTTCTTGCCTGGAAAATCCTGCGGATAGAGGAGGCTGGCAGTCTACAGTCTATGGGGTCACAAATAGTCAAACATGCTTGACCGACTTCACTTTCACCTTGACAACTGGCAAGGACAACCTGGGTTGGGTAGCTACTTGATTGGACCATGGTGTTGTCAAGTATTCTTAGTCAAAGAGATCCTGCAAAGTAAATCTTGCTTGTGCCATCATATTCATATCAGAAACTCTCCAACAATTTAACAATTTAACAATTCCCTTATTTGTAAAGTAAGGGACAGCATCATGTTTAGAACAATAGCCGGCTTGTATTAAATGCCATAGAAGTGCTAGTATTCTAGTTAAAAGACAGCAAAATATAATCATTAAGGCTTTACTCAGAGAAATCCTCTCCATTGAGTTATTTCTGGTTATCAGGTAAGATCTGCTAGATTAAGAAGACTCCTGGTATTACAACCTTTATGAAAAACAATTTATATATACATATATAAATATTCAATATATATGGGCTTCCTTGGTAGCTCAGCTGGTAAAGAATCTGCCTGCAGTGCATGAGACCCTGGTTTGATTCCTGGGTTGAGGAGATCCTCTGGTGTAGGGCATGGCAACCCACTACAGTATTCTTGCCTGGAGAATGATCATGGACAGAGGAACCTGATGGGCTGCAGTCCATGGGGTCACAGTCAGACACAACTGGGTGACTAAGCACACACAAATTTAATTTTATGTACTACATAGCTCTAGTTTACTTGGATGTATATTTAGGAAATATATTATGGTAGTATGTTTAAGATGTATTAATTAGCAAACATGCCTGTTCTGTGGTTTTGAATGTTCTTTGCTTTTGTTTTTTAGCAACTGGTAGCGTCCCTAAAGTGCTAGAAAACCCTAACAGATATAGACCAACGAAATATAGTTTGGTTTGTTTCTACTGTACTACTCAGGGAAATGAGTTTGAAAGAAACTGAATAGTTATTTAATGTACTAGTTTTTGTTTAGATAATATTTCCTATTTCATATATTTTGTAATATAAATAAAATTATGAAACTTCTTGGTATTTTTCTACCATAAGCATTTTGACCCTTAAATTTTAGACACTGTCATTTATTTAACTGCCAGATACAACTATTTACTGAATATGTATTACATGTTCAGCACTTTCCTAAATACTATAGGTCATTTTTAAATCAACATCATCAAGAAAAGGTTCCTGGAAAACATGTATTACATTTTAGATCCATCAGATTAAACAGAATGTAAGAATGCAATTAAATGTATTTTCATTAAGATTGTTCCATGTCTAGTTTCATTAATCTTCGAAAAAACATGATTTGATAGATGTCCAATTCTGTTAATTCACACTATTCTGCCATCTTTTGCCCTTCACATTTTTTGGCTGTTTATTTCCCCACTCTGTTGACCAGCTTGACTGACTTAAGACAAAAATTACAAGTTATTATTTTTATTAATATGGTGTACATGTGTTCAGTTCAGTTCAGTCGCTCAGTCGTCTCTGATTCTTTGCAACTCCATGGACTGCAGCACGCCAGGCCTCCCTGTCCATCACCAACTCTCGGAGTTTACTGAAACTCATGTCCATGAGTTGGTGATGCCATCCAGCATCTCATCTTCTGTTGTCCCCTTCTCCTCCTGCCTTTAATCTTTCCCAGCATCAGGGTTTTTTCCAATGAGTCAACTCTTCACATCAGGTGGCCAAAGTATTGGAGTTTCAGCTTCAACATCAGTCCTTCCAATGAACACCCAGGACTGATCTCCTTTAGGATAGACTGGTTGGATCTCCTTGCAGTCCAAGGGACTCTCAAGAGTCTTCTCCAACATCAAGTTCAAAAGTATCAATTCTTCAGGACTCAGCTTTCTTTATAGTCCAACTCTCACATCCACACATGACTGCTGGAAAAACCATAGCTTTGACTAGACGGTAAGAGATCTCCTTACCTTTTCCATGCACATTGGCTCTGGATGACCCATCATCTCCTTCAGCTAATACTAGCATTTTGGTCATAGAACTGTTTCTAGGCCACCCAGATATCTGCATATGCCAGAGAGCACAAGAGAGCAGCAGGAGGCCTGTATCTGATGACTGACAGAGTCTACGTACGCCAACTTACCTGCCTCCTGCTTGGACCAGCTCTGGGTCTCCTGAGCTCCCATGTGGGATTGAATTAAACAACTGTCTGGGGCACTCTGCTTGATACATTATCCTTGCTCCACCTTCTTCCCTTTCCAGTCCCTCTACCTCAATTGACCACTGTTTCCCCCCCTCCACACCGCCCCCAGGAGCTCTTCTAAATAAACACTCTCAAAAAATACCTCATCTTAGGATTTGCTTTCAGGAACCAATCCAAACACAGCAGTAATTGATTTAGTACAGTCAATAAAGTCACCACTTAAATTTGCGCAGAAAGACACACTGATGATAATTCATCATCAGTAATAAAATCTTGCAGAACCTCTGAATACCTCAGCATTGGAGACATTGGAAAGAAGCCAACATACTTAAAAAAAAAAAAAGGAAGAAGAAGAAAGAGGCTGGTTGAAAATCTCTTTTAAAAGACTTTGGACTTCCATGTCTCACATCTTCATATATTTAACTTCAGCAAGAAAACAGAGTAGACTTGGAGATTTGTGTAACTGTAGGAAGTAGGAGGACTAAGGAAACAATGCAAAAAGAATTTTAAGATCCTTAGATTTCTCTCCCTATCTAGTTTTCAGAAAGTTAGTATAGGTCACCTACCCCAGCTGCTACCAGGTTTAGAAAACTATCTTGACAAAATTGATATGTCTGGGGAAAGGGTTTTTAGATACTAACAGTTGGAAATCTTCCACTGAAAATGCAGATTGACATTTAAACACCATGACGTGACCTACTCTGTCAATGCAATCCACTCACTCTTGAATAGGGAGGGAGAGCTAGGGCTCCCCAGCAATGTAGAAAAAACCTCCACCAAAAAAAGAGAAGAGTTCAAAACAAACAGATAAAAGAAGTACCTAGGAAACAAACTAAAGAAGACTTCATAAAAACTAACTTATTTCAAAGATAAGCAAAATGTTACATGTAAACATAAAGACTGATGTGTTTTAAATAACAAATTTAGAGAAGAAGGAAGTCCTTGGAAATTAAAGACAGTTTGGTTTTGTTTGTTTTTTTTTTCCCCTAGACTTTGTCCTCCAGAATGGTGAGAACATAAATTCAAGGAAATCTCTTCACTTGTAGGAAAAGGTTAAAACAATGGGTTAGAAAAAAAGAGACACAAGTATCAATTTGGAGTATCTTCATAATCTTCAACATCTAAAATCCTAATAGGATTTCCAAAATGAGACAGGGAGAAAGCACAGATGAAATAGACAACAAAGAAGTAGAAACTAGCTGACCCCACAAACCAAGGATCCCAGTCTCTAGAAAAACAGGATCCACCAAATTTCCTGTATAATGAAAGGAAAGAAGATCATATTAAGATACACTGCTTTGCAATTTAAAAAAAATATAGATAAATGATTTTAAGAGTGTCCATAAACAAGGAGAGGAAAAAAAGTCACACTAACATAAAAAGGGAAACAAAGTAACATTTTTTTTAAAAAAACAACAACTGAAGTTTATGAAATAATGTCTTCATTATTATTCCAAGTGTGGGTGGGTGATTAATTCAAGATATTTCCTTACATACAAGCCTTCAAATAACACTTCTTACAGTCTCCTTTTTAGAAATTTACTGGGAAATAAACTTTAACAAAACAGGTGACAGACTAAAAATGAGAAGGTGGTAGGGTCCATAAAGCAATGAAATCTGTCTTCATTGAGTTTATACTCTAATAAAAGAGAGGAGATAAATAAGTAGAAAATAGATTGTGATAAATGTTATATAAAAAGGAAAGCAGTGTAAAGAGACATAATGGTTAAGTTACTTTGGTTAAGGTGCAAGAGAAACTTCTCTGGGGCCAGAGTGAAATGCGGAGGAGCCAATGAAAACATGGATAGGAGTGCTCTAGGCAGAGGGCGCAGCATACGTCCCTGGGAAGGGGGCATGGTAGGCTCATGCAAGAAGAGAAATGAAGGCCGAGTAGTTGTAACAGATGAGCTGGGCACAGATGGAGTGACAAAGAGGAAGATGTAGTAAGAGTCTAGGTCATGTGGGGCTGTTCAGACTTGGAAAGGACTTCAAATTTTATTCTAAACATAACCGCCCATGAAAATCTGCTAGAGGATTTTGATAAAGGGAATAATATGAACCGATTTACATTTTAAAACTTTGCTATATGGAGAATGGGTGGTAGGAAATCATGCACAAAAGCAGAAACACCGGGTAGGCTACTATACTTGTTTTTATACCTCCTTATCTTTCAGTACTTAATATGACTCTTTTGTTCTCAGAATGATATTTTATGCCAGTACCATTATCTTATCATTTCCACTTATATCTGGGACATTTCAGCACATATGTCTGCCAGATTAACAGCAACAATAAAACAACCAAAATTCCCAGAGATGATTTCCCTCGAAGTCTATTCTAATGCAATGTGATTATTTTCTCATTTGTAACTGTCCATTATAACTTCTGTCAATCAAGAATACATAGAAATGTAAAATGGACTAAAAAGTACTTATAAATTGTTGAACCAGTTATAAAATTGCTGAAATATTTTAATGGCATGTGGTCAGATATGACATTTTGAAACTCTGAAACTAAATAATTGAGTAGGACGAAAAGAAAAATAACGAGTGATTTGTTTGCACACTTCAGATTTTTAACTCTTGTGGGAACAAACTTGACTAATAGATTATCATCACCTTATTATATCATCAACTTCAGCACAGAAAGTTAACCTGATTGTCAAATTAAATACAAGAACAGACAATTGCTTACTTGATACACATTTCAATATTTTTCTTTATTTCTTATTTTCCTGGCTGCCATTTGATTTTCTTTTCTCACTGGAGAAGACAAAATATTTTTAATTAAAAGAAATATGTATTTCTTAAGTGGAATAAATGTCTATTTTAAAGCATTTCATTACTATGTTAAATTTACCCTGGGACATATGTTAAAAATGGAAGTTGCTGTCATAACATACGGTACCTCTGGTCCCTTGGGAAACTTTTTTTTTTTAAACTCAACAGGCTATGAAGATCATCATAAATTCTTAGGACAGTAATTCAGAAACTGCTAATGACTGCATTCTTGCATGGTAAAGAATATGTGCAGGGTCAGCAAAGAACTGCTAATGACAAGCAGGAAGATGGAAATCATGGCCTGCCTACACAAGGGAATCTTTACATGCAGACTATGGTTTTCAAGCTTAAAAGTTGTCAAGAAGCTCCACTGCCACATATTCCAAATGATGCACTGATTAAGAAAGGTCAGTATGTCTTTTGGGAAGTTGACAGTCATGATATAGTAACTATGCAAAGCTGCAAGTCTCAGGAGTAGTATTTGTGTCTAATCTATATGGTCACAGGAAATATAACTGCCAAGGATGCCATATTCATCATCTTGAGTAGTTTTATCAGCACTACCTGATGTCACACTCAAAAGAAAAATCACCAAAAATTTGCTTGGCCGTTCAATCATACATTCTTTGTGAGAAGAGCTTGGGGCAAACTCTGTGCCTGGCTATCAGGATATAAAGATGAAAATAAGATAATGTCCCCGTCTTCACAGTCCTAGGGAAAATAAGAGATAAAGCAACTAAGGAAAATATTTCAATATACTTTGATAATTGCTATAGCAGAATTAAAATACAAATATTAGGGGAAATGTTAAGTTGGTTTTTGGGAAAAGCATATGCATACTTATCCATGAAAAACATATCCATAACTTGTGAATCAAGGAGAATTTATAGAACATATGATTAAAGATGATTGCTTATGCATGAAAAAAATTGGTTTTCACATTCTCTAAATTCTTTATACTAAGCTCTAATATTAAAATCTATCAGTTTGTTCCTTTCTTTAATAAACTACACAAGCAAACATCATTTCTTCATTAATTTAAACATCATACAAATATTTATTATATATCCATTATATATGATTACATTTTCTAGAATCTGGCAATAACACTGCAAGCAAAAATAGACATGTTTATGATACAGTTTTTATTCTGTAAGAGGAGGCTAGAAACTTATTTTCTTAGAAATTGACAAGTTGATTCATATATGTATGTGTATATACACATATATGCACACATAGGTGTTATAAGTGCTATGCGTGCTATATATATATGTGTGTGTGTGTATGATATAGCCACCAAGGAAGCTATCTCAGACAATAAACAATCTGCCTGCAATGGAGGAGTCCCAGGTTTGCTCCCTGGATCAGGAAGATCCCCTAGAGAAGGGGATGGCTACCCACTACAGTGTTCTTGCCTGGAGTATTCCATACATATATATATTCTGTGTATATATACACACACACATACGTGATAAGTCAACAACCTAAGAATAACCAAAGCAATAACTGGATGAAAAGAAAACTATAGCACTCATACCATGTGGATTCAAGACTTATCAGACATCTGTTTTTATTCACTACTGTTATACTTGCCTATGTTTATACATACAGATGAATAGGAATAAAGTTTAGAAATAGATCTGCACATACATGGAAATTCACTTTTTTTTAAAAGTGACAAGGCAATCAGTAGGGAAATAAACATTTTTTTGCAAATGTTACTGCAACAGTTGGGTATTTCAAAGGACAAATAAAGATCTACCCTTCCCTCATATCAAGTATAAAATTATGTATCAGGAGTCTAAAAATAAGCATATAGCATTTTTAGAAGAAAACATATAAATCTTTGACTCTGGTGTAGGCAAAGATCACTTAAATAGGACCTAATGGTGTGATCAATTTTTTAAAAACAATAAAATGGGTACTATCAAAATTGTAAAAATTACTCTGGAAAGACCACTATAAAAAAAGGCAAGTCACAGCCTGAGAGAAAATATTTATAATTCATACAGCTGACAAAGGATTTATATTCAGAATATATAAAGAACTTCTACAACCCAATTTATAAGAACATAAGTCCCCCAATAAGCAATGGGCATATCTGTACCGACATTTTACAAAAAAAATCTATGCAAATGTCTCAGTGCTTGAAATGCATGAGCGACACAATTTCTCATCAGGCAAATGCAAGTTAAAACTATGGCAAGGCTATGGTTGAAATCAAGAGAGTGGTTAAAATTAAAAAGCTGACAATATTTATTATTGATTATATCGAGCAACTTTAACTCTCATATACTGCCAAAGTGATTGTCAAATATTACAGCATACTGGAAAACTAAAAAACGTGAAAGTTTCTTAAAATGTTAAACTTTCACTTATCTTTTAATCCAAAGTATTTATGCAAGACCCATACCTTATGAGATTGATGAAATAAAGGCAGACATAGATTAGAGATAAACAGGTATGCAACACTTTGAGACCCCGTGGACTATAGCCCCCAGGCTCCTTTATCCATAGAATTCCCCAGGCAAGAATACTGGAATGGGTTGCCATTCCCTTTTCCAGGGCATCTTCCTGACTCAGGGATCGAACCTGGGTCTCCTGTTTATCGTCTGAGCCACCAGAGAAAACCATTCACATACATGCACGCATACACATATACAGACGTTCATCCATTTATCCCTACACGGATATGCGACTGAGAGTTGAAAGTCTCAGATCTTATGGGTCAAAGTACTGTCTTAAAGCCACTTTTGACAAAATAAGTAGACTGAGCAATGTTTCCTAAAGATCAACAAAGTAGAAGAGTGCATTTGAACTACAAAACTGCTATCATGTCATCTAAGGTAATATACTGAATAGGCAAGTAAAAAATGGAATAAGTAACTAGAAGCCACGTGCTATAAAAAAGAAACATTAGGTGTCAAGAAATACACAATGTTTGCTGATTAATACTAGAGACAAGGTCAAGCACAAGGCCTGAGGTCAAAAGAGAAGTTGCTGTAACTGAGAGCAAGGAAACCTTGAAAGGAAAAATAAACCTACTTCTGATTAGGACACATATTTCTATCTGGGGAAGAAATATTCAAATTTTTCAGCCAAAGAGTAATCTACTCAGAGAAAGGACAATTATAGACACCTGATTAGGGTAAAAAGTATGGACTGAAAGATAAAAATATGGATTGTAACAAGATGCTACTTACTCACAGACAAAAAAATTAAAAAGAAAGGAAAAAATAATAAAGCAAAATAGATTAAGTTTAAACAAGAGAGTGCCAAGTAAACTAGAATAATTCTAGGAGCCATAATCACAGAGGTCAGGGCTTAATAAAGCTTTTAGCTTAAAGAGGGATAACAAAAGTAAGAACCTAAAGAGTGTGCATGTGCATTTTCTTTATCCAAAGAGATTTAAATCCTAATGTTTCTAACAAGCACATCACAAACTACAAATAATCTGATGTGAAAGCCACTACATCTATTCCCTTCTCTGGGAAACCTGCCTCCTATGGCAGTCATTGGACCTGTTAAAAAATACTGAAAATTCTTTAAGAATTTGTAGATTCTGAAATAGAGAAAGGAAAAAAAAGTATGAAAAGCAGAAAGAACACATATGGAAGCTAATTCTGAGGTGTAAATTCCAGAGAAGGCTTGTCCCATCTTTTGGAATCTCTGCCCAGATATATGCCTTTGTATGGTACCTGAGGGTTTATTTTTCCTTTCTACAAAGACTTTGATTTTACAAGATGAAAATTCAAGTTGCCAGTATGAGGAACTAGATATCATTCCCACACCATGTAGGTAAACTTAATAATTAACAGATATCATGAGAATTTTTTGTAAATAATTAGTAGAGCTGTGGTTTTGATTAGGTGGGGTCAAATGATTTGTAAGAGTATTAGTAAAGAGAAATAGTGAAAAAAATAGAAGTAGAATGGAGCATAGAGAAAAAATATAGGAAAGTTACAGAAAAAAAATTACAGAAAATGTCCTTCTCCTCTTCCTGAATCAAAAGTATGTGGAAAGGAAATGGGGAATGACATTTTTATTTCCCTTCTTGTATCACATGACTAATTGCTCCTGAACACCAGAAATAGGTTAGTAATGGTTCTATAATTAAAATAACATTGTAGATTAAATGGGGTTAATAGACTGTTTAGGGGACCCTTACTACTCATTACAGCATTTCTGTGTTTTGTGTTATAAATATGTGTTTTATATAAAGAACTAATTTATACTTTGGTAATGTGGAGAATCAATCCTAAGGAATTCAACCCTGACTATTCATTGGAAGGACTGATGCTGAAGCTGGAGCTCCAAAAATTTGGCTACCTGATGCAAAGAGCCAGTTCATTGGAAAAGACCCTGATGTTGGGAAAGATTGAGGGCAGGAGAGATGGGGACAACAGAGGATGAGATGGTTGGATGACATCACCAACTCAATGGACATGAGTTTGAGCAAACTCCAGGAGAGGGTGAAGGACAGGGAAGCTTGGCAAGCTGCAGTCCATGGGGTCACAAAGAGTCAGACATGACTCAGCAACTTAAAAACAAATGTGGAGGATGGTAACATACTTTAATTGCCAGTAGTGGCCACTTGTCTTTAAGATTGTAGTTAATTAAGCTATGGTCTTTAACACTCTATGTTTGAGATAAGGCTAAGAAATGTCAAATCTTAAAGCAGAAATTGTATCACAATAGTAGAAATAAAACATGTCATTGATGATCTGGGGTAACTCCAAAAGAAGTAAGATAATGACTTTTGAGAACTACTACCATGAGCCTAAATGTCACTAATGCTCTGTCATGCTAGGGATTCTATGTCATTGGTACTAAGAAAATTTAGACAATGAGATGTAAAGGCCTAATTTTAAAGTTCAAAAAGGTATAGTCAATTTAAGCATCTGTTAGGTAACAAAATTTGATACCCAAATTTGATATTCAAAATGTAGTAACAATGGTTGAATTATGTTTATAATTTGGTGAATGCTTTTTTCAAATCTGGTGGCCATCACCTAAAATCAAATATTTTATGAGGTTTTAAAATTAAGTCCCCCTAAAACCAAGTTCCACTGTTGAGTCTGTGACTTACCTCCATATCTGAAACTTTATTCCCTTTTCTGCCCTGCCCCCCTTCCCCTCTGGCTTGAGAAGTGCAAAACAAAAGGGGAGACTAAACCCAGGTAGGACCCTGCAGGGTCCTCCTGGGTAGAAAAGCTTCTCTATGTCCCCTATTTACTGTTTGTTGAAAAGGCTCTTGTCTCTTATGCCTTCCCTGAGTTCCAAAGAGCAGACTAAGTATTTACTAATTAGAGAGGTGAGAGAATGCATAAACAAGGGAAAATCAGTTAACAAGAAAGTACCAACAGTAGTTAAAAAAAAAATGAGTTCTTGCTCCTCTTTAAAGGATATACATAACAATGTAACACATTTCTTTGAGTTGCTCCACAGGAATCCCTGCCCAAGTGGTAGGTGGTGACCATATGTTGAGCACCAGCACTAGACCTCAGACTCTTTGGAGCCAGAAGATTGATGATTAAGATTCCTGAAACATCACTCTGTTACCTCACCACCAACCAATCAGAAGGAAGTCATATATCCTGCAGGCCTTATTCCAAATGCTGCCTTTAAAAACTCCTCTCTGAAAGACATCAGGGAACTTGAGTCTTTTGAGCATGAGCTTCTTGTTCTCCTTGCTTGGTGCCCTGAAAATAAACAGTGCACTTTCCCTCACCACAACCAAGTCAGTAAATTGGCAGGTGAGAAGATCCAAGTTTGGTTCCATAACACTGAGTTTAGAAGAGTTTCCTTTCTGATCATAATCTCATTCTAACAGTCTGTCTTGTGAAATAGAGTCCAATTATTTTCTAAGAGAACAACACTACTCAAAACATTTCTCTGTCTTATATTTCTGGATGTTTTACCAAGTGGTTTGACATTTTATAGAATGAGAAAAGTATTCCAAGAAACAGCATCAAGCTCTTTCCTGTTATGGCTAAAATTCACATTGGAGAGAGTAGCTAAGCTTTTAAAAAAGTCTTCCAAAATAGGAATCTCCAGAGTAAAAATCTATCAGGCTGTTCCTATGCAAAGATAGACAGAAGTATGGGCAAAGGAAAGAAAAAGGATATGTTGGAGGAAATCAAGTTATTCAGTTGACCAAAAATGTACATACAGTTTCATAATAAGATTTTAGTTCCTGTATTGATACTCAATACATTTATTATCAGAATATTAAACTTCACATTTAAGTTCCTATCAACAACTGAATTATTGATGGTGGCACCCAAATCTTGCATCAGGAGAAAATTTCATCTTAAAACAACCTGCTGGATAAGAGTCTTGAAATTGTCAAGAGGCTAGAATGCTGTTTAACACCTTTGCCAAACTGATTAATTCTTCACTAATTTATGTTTCAAATTTAGACAAGTTTTATCACAGTGTGTTTATATTCAAAGACTAGGGGCATGAATCACACTGTCTGTGAGCCCATGAGTTAGTGAGAGGTAGTGCAATATGCCAGCGTTAAATCGGTGAATAACAGCAGCAGGAATTACCTATGTGAGGATCGATACTGCTATTAGACTTAATGCTACAAATATTTGTAATTATAGATGCTAACCATCCTCAGATTACTTTTATCTAATCCCAGGCCCAGATCTTGAAAATCTGGTTGGTGTAACTTTATCCTTTTGTTACTCACTATACTTTTTCATGTATACTAATGAAGACTGATTAAACTATCATATATGTCACACATAACTACATTTTGTAAGAAAATAAATCACTATTGAGACACTTGTGGTATATAAAACTATGCATTTTGTTCACATATCAATTATTATCAAGTAAAAAAAGAAAATATTACTTATTTATGTCTATATCCTTATACACATACAGATGTGTGCTCAATGGTAAACCACCAGGCTCCTTTGTCCATGGGATTTCCCAGGCAAGAATACTGGAGTGGGCTGCCATCTCCTTCTTCATGGGATCTTCCCCACGCAGGGATTGAATCCGTGTCTCCTGCATTGGCAGGCAGATTCTTTCTCACTGCCCCACCTGCGAAGCCTGTACATGTATAGATACGTCTACAATATATACTTGGGCTTCCATGGTGGCTCAGTGGTAAAGAATCTGCTTGTTAATGCAGGAGACATAGAAGACATGGGCTTGATTCCTGCATTGGTAAGATCCCCTGGAGAAGGGAATGGCAACCCACTGCAGTATTCTTACCTGGAAAATCCCATGGACAGAGGAGCCAGGTGGGCTACAGTTCATAGGGTCACAGAAGAGTCTGACAGTACTTAGCAACTAAACAAAAGCAACAACACATACATGGCACATATATACACATGGATATATCGAGTTGACAGTTGAGCAACATGGGAATTAGGTGCACTGACCCTCTGCACCGTCAAAAGTCTTTGTATAATTTATAGTTGGTTCTCAGTATCCATAGTTCCTCTCAATCTATGAGTTCAATCAACTCAGGATCATGTAGTTTTATAGTATTTGCTATGAAAAGAAACCTTCTTATAAGTGGATCCATGCAGTTCAAACCCCTGTTTTCAAAGGTCAACTGTATATACACATATATATATATATATTCATACATATATGTGATTAAACATATATATATATGTATATATATATATAATTTTACTAGATCCTAAATTATGTCTAGATTCAGAATCATTAAAAAATAATGATAAAAGAGGAAAATGCTTTGGAAGCCATTTAAACTTATACTAAGATAAGGGAACTCTGTATATTTGACAAACGGTATTCATATTTAAAAATAAAATGATCACAGTTAAAACTGACGAGAAATGATAGTAGCATATGTAAGAAAAACAGTATATTAAAATAGACAAACCTCTGACCAAAAAGTAAATTAGAAAAATAACTGACATATAAAGAATGTGAGAAAGAAATGACTGATCTAACACCAAACAATGCCTATAAGATAAATGAATACATATATAAATGTGTGTAAAAAGATCTTCCAGATGCAGCAATAAATGCATGTGTTTTTTGCCCCCTTTGGATCATTGTCCTTTCACAAAACCACCTCATGTTCTGATTATAATGGAGGAAGACTTATATGGGTACAACACAAAGTAGCTTAAAAAAAAACAACACAGCTATGCACATTACAATGACATGGGAGATGTAAATATAAGTCTTTTATTGGATACAACAAGACTAGTGGGTGGAATTACAAGGAAACCTAGATACCACAAAAGACAAAACTAAGGAGAGGTTTGAGATTTGTATAAACATTCAAACATTTAATCCAAATATGCATTTTGAAATGCATCTGTTGTTTTCATTGGTTCTCCAACTCACCCAGATTTCTGTTGTTTCCTCTATTCTAATCTTTTCCAATGGACATTGATGCAAAGCCCAGGTACTGGACTAGACATAGAGAATAAAAGTAACACATGAGTTCATATCATTCTGACATTCTCTTGTATTATGATTCCTATGTAAAAGATCAATACTTTTAATTACTTATAGAAAATATCACTCAATGGGCTTTTTTAAAAAAAATTTAATCATATTCTGGAGGAATATAAGGGAACTCACAAGCTGGAAATCATAGTCAGCAGAATAAAAATGTAGAGAGATAGGGAATATTAAATTAAGGTTAGAGGGAAGAAAGAGTAAAGATGAATCACTGCTGCTTTCTTGTATTTGGGATCATTCTATATCTTAGGATAATTACTACTCGGCACATGACTCTCTCAGGAATCCTGGATCTAAGAATAAATATAGTCATACATGTATAAGCACACACATGTACACACACAAATGGAATGAGAGGCTCCTTTCACCTGATGGAATATTCACTGTATTAGCAGTATCTGAGTGAATACTAGCTTCCATGAGTGGGTTCACCTCCCTTAGTGCAGATAAAATGGATGCCAGTTAAAAATAAGGACTTGTGTGGTGGCTCAGTGATTGAGTCCACTTGCCAGTGCAGGAGATATGGTTCAATCTCTGGTCCAAGAACTACGATCCCGCATGCCTAGTGGCAACCAAGCCTGTGTGCCACGGCTACTGAAGCCCGCACACTCTAGAGCCTGTGAGTACCAGAGAGTGCTCTCCACTTGGCACAACTGGAGAAATCTGGCATACAGCAATGAGGACCCAGCACAGCAAAAAAAAAAAAAAAAAAAAAATAGAAGCGTACATAATACCTTACGTGTCTCCTAAATTTCGTTGATGTACAGAATGTAAATGCTATAATGAAAAATACCCAAATAGTATTTGTTAAAATATTAGAAAACTAGCTCTCTGGGGCGGGGGCGGGGGGGGGTATTTTGTGTTGAAATATAGTAGGAAACATTTAACTAAGCAAAAGTAAAAGGCTTCTTCACCCTGAAACTTCTCAGAGCAGGTGTGGGGCTGAAATCTGAGTCCCCTGCTTTCACAGTCATTACCTTTCATACCAAACACTTCTCTGTTTAGTTTACAGGGTCCGAAACCTTCAATTTGAGGCTCAAGTGAATCCAGTAATTTTGAGAAACGAGAGCCCCTTATCGGAACCATCCCAAATTGAGAGGAGCTGAGGAGTGAAGGGGTGTAAGCAAGGAACACGTGAATAGAAAGGATAGAGATTAAGCGCATTGCCACTCAAGTCAAAAAGATATTTATTCCAGTGTCATCTGACCCTACCTGTGTGAACTTGAATCAATAAATTCCATAAGACCTAGTTTCCTCATCTTTAAAATATGACTGTTTAAAGGGTTAATATGAGTTTCTTTAATATTTCTAGTACTATTTTTGCTAATTTTTGTTAAGTAACCAACAATCTATCACTCTTTAAATGGGATTGGCAGTTTCATTTCCAATCATAAGGAATAGCTCTTTCACTGGTTTTCTTAAAATGATATCAAAGAAAAACAGACAGGTTTTAGAAGAAACTAAGAGGTTTATATCGAAAGACATCGCATTAAAACAAACTCAAACCCAAAGTAATCGCTATTTTAATATTTTAATTTATTTTTCCTGTTTCTTTTATTTTGTATGAAAGAACCTTTACTTGGTTCTAGTGGCACCATATTAATGAGTGATCTTCAGACAATATAGATTTTAAGGATCATTTCAAGTATGGCTTTCTCTACTAAAATTTTCAATACCCTGGAGATTAACACACTGATGTCAATCTCTCCTCAGAATCTGAGTTAATGAACAAAATTTTATTCTTTTGTCAGACTGATAATTTAATGTGGAATATTTTATTCCTTAAAATTTCAATACTAGTGTCTATTTCCTAAACTTATTTTTATTCAAAACTATAATCTGAGAATAAAAAGTTATGCCCTAGGAACTCTTCAAAATCTGTAGGCAAGTGAAATGTATACTTAAAGAGTTACTGTTTAAACATATTTTAAGACAGAACAGCTGTGTGTTAAAAAAATTAAATGAAAAGTAAAATTAAAGTTATCATCTCCTATGATAATAAAATAGTGATTGTAATTATTGCTATGAAACAATATTGAAGTGATCTATAAGATCTTGTTTAAATAAGTAGTTCTCCAGACTAATTATATATTAGAATCATCTGGGAAGCTTTTCCAATAAGGCACTGCATAAACCCCACCCAAGACTAATTAAATATGTTAGTGGAGGCTATTATCAATATTCTTAGATATCTTTCCAGATGTTATAATGCACATAGATATTCCATCCACTGATCTTGTTAAATTAATTAAATAGAAAACCATCAGACTGAGGTGATCCTGATACCTTATCTGCCTATGTAAGCAAACCCAAACCTAAGACTGTAAATACCTCAAGGTTAAACAATGGAAGAACAACTGGATCATACACAGCATATTTATTTCTAAATAAGGCAAACACTTAGGCTATAGCCAAATCAAATCATTTCTTGCTTCACTTTCACCTTTTCTCTATAAAAATCTTTCCCTTAAGTTCTTTAGGTTGAGTGTTTTTAACCACTCTGACTTTTGTGCTGCTTGAACCCAATCATTGTTTTCCTCAAACTCTTAAATTTTTAATATGCCTCAATGTATCTTTTTTAAAGATCTAAACTGCTGATCCCTATGAAACAATGGCTTTCTCATAAAATTTTTGCATCATGGGAACTTTTGAAAATTGGATGCTAACTACTGTTCCTTCAGGCCCTTAAACAATGAACCAAAACAAATTTCCATCTACCCACAAGTCAAGCATATAACCAACACATACCTAGACACATTCTCATTCTTACATAAACACACACATGGTTTTGCATACAATTTAAAGGCATAACCATAATCCCTGAAGCCCATGTTAAGGAACAAACCTCTAAGAACAACACTTAAGTGCACTCAAGAGGAAAAGAAGCTATTGCTTTTCAATGGATCTAGTAGCAATTCAGTTCAGTCACTCAGTCATGTCTGACTCTTTGGGATGCCATAGAATGCAGCACATCAGGCTTCCCTGTCCATCACCAGCTCCTGGAGCTTGCTCAAACTCATGTCCATCAAGTTGGTAATGCCATCCAACCATCTCATCCTCTGTTGTCCCCTTCTCCCCCCACCTTCAATCTTTTCCAGGATCAGGGTCTTTTCCAAGAAGTCAGATATTCGCATGAGGTGGCCAAAGTATTGGAGTCTCAGCATCAGTCCCTGCAATGAATATTCAGGACTGATTTCCTTTAGGAGGGACTGGTTGGATCTCCTTGCAGTCCAAGGGACTGTCAAGAGTCTTCTCCAACATCACAGTTCAGAAGTATCAATTCTTTGGCACTCAGCTTTCTTTATAGTCCAATTCTCACATCCATACATGACTACTGGAAAAAACATAGATTTGACTAGATGGACCTTTGTTGGCAAGGTGATGTCTCTGCTTAGTAAGATGCTGTCTAGGTTGGTCATAGCTTTTCTTCCAAGGAGCAAGCATCTTTTAATTTCATGGCTGCAGTCACCATCTGCAGTAATTTTGGAGCTCCCCCAAAATAAAGTCTTTCCTTGTTTCCATTGTTTCCCCATCTAGTTTCCATGAAGTAATGGGACTAGATGCCATGATCTTGGTTTTTTCAATGTTGAGTTTTAAGCCAGCTTTTTCACTTTCTTCTTTCACTTTCATCAAGAGGTTCTTTAGTTCCTCTTTACTTTCTGCCATAAGGGTGGTGTCATCTGCATATCAGAGGTTATCATTTCTCCCTGCAATCTTGATTCCAGCTTGTGCTTCATCCAGCCTAGCATTTCACATAATGTACTCTGCATAGAAGTTAAATAAGCAGAGTGACAACAATTCTTTCCCAATTTGTACTTTCTGATTTTGGAACCAGTTTGCTGTTCCGTGTATGGTTCTAACTGTTGCTTCTTGGCCTGTACACAGGTTTCTCAGGAGGCAGGCAATGTGGTCTGGCATTCCCATCTCTTGAAGAATTTTCCACAGTTTCTTGTGACCCACATAGTCAAAGGCTTTGGCACAGTCAATAAAGCAGAAGTAGATGTTTTTCTGGAACTCTCTTGCTTTTTCAATGATCCAGTGGATGTTGGCAATTTGATCTCTGCTTCCTCTGCCTTTTCTAAATCCAGCTTGGACATCTGGAAGTTCACAGTTCACACACTGTTGTAGCCTGGCTTGGAGAATTTTGAGCATTACTTTTCTAGCATGTGAGATGAGGACAATTGTGCAGTAGTTTGAACATTCTTTGGCATTGCCCTTCTTTGGAATTGGAATGAAAACTGACCTTTTCCAGTCCTGTGGCCACTGCTGAGATTTCCAAAGTTGCTGGCACATTGAGTGCAGCACTTTCACAGCATTACCCTTTAGGATTTAAAGTAGCTCACCTGGAATCCCATCACCTCCACTAGCTTGGTTTGCAGTGATGCTTCCTAAGACCCATTTGACTTTGCATTCCAGGATGTCTGGCTCTAGATGTGTGATCACACCATTGTGGTTATCTGGCTCATGAAGATCTTTTTTGTATAGTTTTTCTGTGTATTCTTGCCACCTCTTCTTAATATCTTCTGCTTCTCTTAGGTCTGTATCATTTCTGTCCTTTATTGAGCCTATCTGCATGAAATGTTCCCTTGGCATCTCTTCTTTTCTTGAAGAGATCTCTAATCTTTCCCATTCTATTGTTTTCCTCTATTGCTTTGCACTGATCACTGAGGAAGGCTTTCTATCTCTCCTTGATATTCTTTGGAACTCTGCATTCAAATGGGTATATCTTTCCTTTTCTCCTTTGCCTTTCCCTTCTCTTCTTTTCTCAGTTATTTGTAAGACCTCCTCAGGCAACCAATTTGCCTTTTTGCATTTCTTTTTCTTGGGGATGTTCTTGATCACTGTCTCCTGCACAATGTCACAAACCTCCTTCCAAAGTTCTTCAGGCACTCTGCCTATCAGATCTAATCCCTTGAACCTATTTATCACTTTCACTGTATAATCGCAAGGGATTTGATTTAGGTAATACCTGAATGGTCTAGTGGTTCTCCCTACTTTCTTCAATGTAAGTCTGAATTTGGCAATAAGGAGTTCATGATCTGAGCCACAGTCAGCTCCTGGTCTTGTTTTTGCTGACTGTATAGAGCTTCTCCATCTTTGGCTGCAAAGAATAAAATCAATCTGGGCTTACCTTATGGCTCAGCTGGTAAAGAATCTGACTGCAATGTGGGAGACTTGGGTTCAATCCCTGGGTTGGGAAGATCCCCTGGAGAAGGAAAAAGCTACCTACTCCAGTATTCTGGCCTGGAGAATTCCATGAACTCTAAGAGTCAGACACGGCTGAGTGACTGACTGAGCATTTGCTTCACTGTTTAAAAATCACTAGTATTAGCGACATTCCTTTATAACTGCAACAAAAATCCATTTCACCTACTCCAGATTTCAAGTCAAATGGAAATTAATGTGTGTGCGAGTTTTTGTGACTGTTGAGTAATTAATTTACTTCTCTCTTTCCATACCTCAGTTTTCTTGTCTGCTAAATGAATAAATTGATAGAATATAGGTTAAGAATTTAATATAACACATCACCCTGGCTTTTAAAACAATCAGTGAATATTAACTTCAACTATTATTATTGCTGTTTTATTATATTCTATTAAAGTTAGTTTCATACTTTTGTAGTCTTGAAATTTTTCATTTAGTATTTTCATTTCCAGAAAATAGTCACAAAATGGCAAAAATAAAATAAAATAAAAATAAACAAGTCATAAATAAACCGATGTTGATTATAGCCATTGCTGTCTCATGTTTAAATAAAGAAGTATTGAATGCAGACACAATATTGGGGCATTACCTGTGTTTCATTTTTAAAATCTACTTCCTTTAACTTATATACACTAAGATGACTATTAAAGTGCAAAGTATAGCATTGTATTTTTCCCTTTGCCTGTTAGATCAGATTACTTCTATAAAACAGATAAATTTTGGTTCTTAATTAAAAATCATTTTTCATTCATATTTTCCAGACTAAATATTAGTATTGTTTCCAGATCATTTAATCAACTGTGATCAATCTGAATTTGAATATCAATATTTTAGCCCTTCTTCCATGCAGTCGTTGAAATGTTACATACGTTTTTATTTCTTTCTGTTTTGTGCCCCTTTTACTGAATTATAAATAGTATACAATTTTATATTAGTTTCAGGTATTCAACATAGTAATTCAATATTTTTATACATTATGAAATTATCTACACAATAAGTCTAGCTACCATCTGTCACCATACAATGTTATATTATTATTGCCTATATTCCCTATTCCGTGTATTACATCTCCATGACATATTATAGCTCAAATTTTGTGCCTCTTAATCCCAGCCTAGTTTGTCAGTCCCCCAGAAATGGTGCAGCTATTGTGGAAAACAGTATGGAGTTTTCTGAAAAAATTAAAAATAGATCTGTTAATACCACATGCGCATGCTTGCTAAGTTGCTTCCGTTGTGTCTGACCCTGTAGCCCACCAGGCTCCTCTGTCCATGGGCTTCTAAAGGGAAGAATACTGGAGTGGTTTGCCTTGCCCTCCTGCAGGGAATCTTCCCGACCCAGGGATAAAACCTGCATCTCAGGTCTCTTGCTTTGGCAGGTGGTTTCTTTACCAGTGGTCCCACCTGGGAAGCACCATTAATACCATACAATCCACCAATTCCACTTCTGGATATTTACTTAAAGAAAATGAAAATGCTTAACTCAAACAAACATATGGTTACCAAAGGGGAAAGTGGAATGGAGTGATACATTGTTTGGGATTAACCCATGTTACTGTATGTAAAATAGGTAACCAGAAAGAACCTACTGTATAACACAGGGAACTAGAGTCAATATGTTATAATAACCTGTAGGGGAAAGGAGTCTGAAAAAGAATGGATTTATAGACTGTATATATATAGCTGAATCACTATGCTGTGAACCTGAAACTTCTGCAACATGGTAAACTATACTGCTGCTGCTGCTAAGTCACTTTAGTTGTTTCCAACTCTGTGCGACCCCAGAGACGGCAGCCCACCAGACTCCCCCCAACTCTGTGCGTCCCCAGAGACGGCAGCCCACCAGAGTTCTCCAGGCAAGAACACTGGAGTGGGTTGCCATTCCCTTTTCCAGTGCATGGAAGTGAAAAGTGAAAGTCAAGTCGCTCAGTCGTGTCCAACTCTCAGCGACCCCATGGACTGCAGCCTACCAGGCTCCTCCGTCCATGGGATTTTCCAGGCAAGAGTACAGGAGTGGAGTGCCATTGCCTTCTCTGAAATAAACTATACTTTAATTTAAAAAAAAGAACCAATAGAAATTAAAAAATAAATAAATAAAAGCTATATGTATTCCTATGTTCTTTTCAACACCATTTATAATAGCCAAGGTATGGAAGCAACCTAAGCGTTCATGGATGGATTAGTGAACATGGAAGATGTAATATCTTTTTAATACCTTAACCTAGATTTTCAGTTCTTTCTCATTCTCTTCTTCAAACCTCCAAAGGCTACATAAAACTTTTTAAACTAATTTAACACTTCCAAGATGCGAAAAACACCTTGAAACTGAAACTGACAAAGTGAATCACATTCTTCTCCCAATTAAGATCTACAGAGGCAGAGACACTCACACGTATGATATATATACACAAACACAGCTGGGATGATTTACCTACATTCTAACTTGACTTTTCAAATTTCACTTAGTCCCAAACGTGCATGGCCTTGGTGTTCTGTGAATATCGAAAAGTACTCCTGTTACACATTCTCTTGCTAAAGAATTTAAATTCACAACACAAATTTTTATTTAATTCCAATTTAAGAAACGAAGATATTCTTTGAAGAAGCAAACAATAACTTAATATAACCCAAAGTTTACATGTCTAGAAAACAACTACTCTATGTCAAGCCATATATCATTTGCATTATTGTTCATCCTCACAACCACTATATGAAGCAAATATAATTGACTTCACTTTTACAGGAGAGTGACCTGTATTTTAAAGGGGTTAAGTGCTTTGCTCTAAACCATATAACAGTCAAGTAACAGAGATAGAATTTGATTTCTCCTCTGCCGAGATTCTATATTCTAGTATTTAACTATGACATATATCACATTTTAGTTTAAGAGAACCAGAAAGTTAGCAATTTTTGTACTTAACAAGTTAAAACTGAAAATAGCAGCACTTGCGTAAATCATGGTACTGCAAAGAAGACTAGCATAAGAGACTTAAAATTACTTTTTTACTGTAAAGTAATTATAAGTGTGAGATAGTAATAAAAATACTAAATGAGAAATGCTGTTGTACTTAGTTCCTATAAATGGTTCTATAACTTCTCATGTCTGTTCTCTGCATTTAGATGAAGCTTGAAACTCACTTAATTCTATATCCTATACATGAAACTCACATTGTAACAGAATCTTTAAAAATATCTAAAATGATTAAGAGAAAAACACTCTACTATCATGAAAGTTCTAGGTAGACTTTCAAAAAACTCATGAGAGATAATCTGGCAAAATAAAAGCTATAGAAGATAATTATGATTATATACAAATTACATACAAGGCAAAAATAAACAAATAGGAAGTAAATATTATAAACTCTCATGTACTGGAATATTTTTTAGTCCCAGTTGAAGATTTTGTCTAAAAATATAAATAGTATCTCTAAATAATAAATTAACAAAAATGATCAAATCAAAGCTGATCATTTTTGTCTAAGTTGTCTGATTTGAGTATTCCCATGAAGCAAATTAATGATATTCACTGGAACTTAGAAAGTATTCCTATTATTTTAAACATGTTCTCATTTGGTTTGCACATCAGTGATTCTATTAACCCACAAAAATTTCATTTTGTAACTTTAATTAAACAGGATTAAGACAAGTGATTTAGATATATAAATATATGAATTTTAGATCCTTTTTAAATGGCTTGAGATTAGTACTGTTTCCTTGCCTAAAAATTAGCAATCCAGTAAATAAATCAAGAATTCATATATTTTAGCAACTTTGCCTTTATAGTAATATTAGATAGTTTTTGAATTATGTTCCTTGCTCATTTCCCCTTTCTTACAGGATGTTTTCATTGCCAACTACTGTTACAATAATAGCCTATTAAGATTAGCTTGGCTATGCTATTGGTACAAATATTTAATTTGACGTGTTCTTCGCAGACTAGGCAAGGAATGGGTGTATTAAAAGACTATACTTAAAAACATATTTATACATATATATACACACATGTATACATATACATATATATGTATATGTCTCCTTTTAATACTTATGGAGAAATACTACAGCTCCCAGTCCTACTAGTGTATTGATTTTTGTGTATTCAATTAAAAAAGAAAATCATGTGTGACCTAGCTGCAAAAATGCAGCCCACTTTGGTTCAGATTACTTTCCTGCATGACTCATGTCCTATGGATTTGGAAGGGAATGACTACACAGAGCTAAAGAGTATTGGAAATGTGCCAATTGACTATTCTCTGTGTAGTCAGGGGAAATTGACGGTAACAGCAGGCTGTAGAGGACATTAGTTGTCTTAAACTTTATTGTATTGGCTGGTGGTTAGCGCTCTGGTGTCAGACTTTCTGGGTTGTGAATACTGACTCTATTGTTTCTTAGGTATGTGACCTCAGGAAAGTGAATTTCCATCTCTGTGATTCAGTTTCTGCCCTGGAAGAATTTACACCCACATTATAAATTTGTTGTTAGGGTTTAATTATCTAATAGAGGAGTTAGCATAGTCCCTTGTTCATGTTAACTGCATACATGTGTTCATATTTCAAAAGTTATTTTGATGCGTTTTAGAAGGGTAAAGCATAGCCTACTTTTAATCATCCTAACATGAGAAACCATTTGTAGTCAGAGCCCTATTTCTAGTCTAGAAAAATGCCACCTCCTCCACTAACATTTAAATGTGAGCGAAGACTTCTTCTATTGTTTACTGCTATATCCTCAGGACTTAGATTAATGCCTGGACCATACATAGGATGCTGTCAGTAAATGTTTGTTGTGGAATGAATCATTGGTCAACTTTCAGTTTCTTCATGTAAAGGAAAAAAACCATCCATAACATTCTGTAATAGACAAAATATTTCCTTTTGACATGCAGCATGGATACACTCTAATCCACACTAGCATTCAATCTAATCTTTACTTTTCCTTTAACCTGTTTCCTCCTGCTTCCAGCTCTCTAATGGATACACTGGGTTTAGGGAAAATTCTAAAAGTCCTTTTGATATCCCATTTGGGATTTCCCAGTATGAGCAATCCTTTAAAGCAAAATAATCTCTCTCTATTCAACTCTATCAAGATTCCCATTCTTGAATAATATAAAAATAATAAAAAATGGTTGATATTTAATGGTGCTTACTGTTTATATGGCTCTAGGATAACTTTTGTGTAATCTTGTCTAATCTTCTCAACAACTTTCAATGACTCTGATTGTAGAATCATTTTACTCATGACAAAACTGAGACTTGGAGAAGATAATTATTCACAATAGAGTCACAAACTATAAAGGATAAAACAGAATTTTTCTACTAGTCTTAATGTTAATATCAATGCTTTTAAGAGCCAAATAATCTTGTCATTTACTTATGTAGTTAATGTTCAGTACTAAAACTATTAGGAGGTCTGAGGTCTTCCACACACTAAGGTGTTAAAGATTGACAATGTACTATTAGTTAAAAGGTTATCCTCACTGAACATGTTTCCACTTTGAAAAATGTTGCCTTGAACAAAAATATACTGAACTGAATGGAATTCTAATGGTAAATTACAAATGCTTAACAAGTAAATAATTTGGGAGCTGGAGAATTTTCCAGAGTTAGCATTCTTAATATAATTTTGTTCTGAGTTTCATTTACAAATTTATCTATATAATGTTCCTTTTTACCCCTATCAGATAAGTAGATATTCTCCTCTAATTAATTAAATCAGTTATTCAATTCATAAAGGATTTAAGAATGTCTACTATGTGCCAGACATTGTTTTAAATTGAAGGTAAATAAGTTTAGAAAGTGCACAACTTTTTGCAGGACAAAGACATTTAGATACATAACTACAGTACAATAAGATAAAAATTATAAGAAAGGCATTTAATAAAAAAGTGGAAATGAATGATATACACACCTATTTGGGTAAAGACACTGAGGAAAACAAAACCTTCACTGGAGCAATTACATTTATGGGAGAGAGAATACAGAATGGTGAAAAGAAATTCACCAGCTGGAATAGTTTGTGTAGGGAATTCTATGCAGAACAAATAACATATGCAAAGGCATGTAGGCTTGAAAGAAAGCAACTTGTTGGGAGAATTAAGATTAATTGGCTATGAACAGACATTATCTGATGACTTTAGTTAAAATACTATTGGCTCTTCCTCTTCTGGACTACTCATCAGACTGTCCTACCCTTCCCAATTAGGTTCCTATGAGTTATTGCATTTATTCCAGAGCTTTAATTAGAAGTTATCGGAATGCTGGTGGCAGATCTTTAGGGGTTTCCAGGATACTGTTACTCAGATGAGTCAGCCTAATTTAAAGGAGATAATATGAAGATACAGAATAAAATCAGGAAATGTGAAAAAAATAAATATATATATATATATATAAATCGATGGGTGGAAGAAATTTAACTGTCATTAGGAAAGCAAGTTTAGCTCAACACTGTTACAAATGGTTACATATAAATATACATGGATAGACAGATAGATATAGATACAAATGTGTGTATTTATAGACATTTGGAGAAGGCAATGGCACCCCACTCCAGTACTCTTGCCTGGAAAAGTCCATGGGGGAGGAGTCTGGTAGGCTGCAGTCCATGGGGTCGCTAAGAGTTGGACACGACTGAGTGACTTCACTTTCACTTTTCACCTTCGTACATTGGAGAAGGAAGTGGCAACCCACTCCAGTGTTCTTGCCTGGAGAATCCCAGGGACAGCAGAGCCTGGTGGGCTGCCGTCTATGGGGCCGCACAGAGTCGGACACGACTGAAGTGACTTAGCAGCAACAGCAGCATATATAGACATGAGTATGCGAATATATATTTCTTTGCTCTGTCCGGTAAGAGAGCCTAAAAGAAATAACACCCTGATAAGAGTGTGCACACCTAGGGCCCATATCTTCATTTTGAATGATGTTGTTCTGTTGTGTGTGCTCAGCTGTGTCTGACTCTTTGTGATCGCCTGGACTATAAGTCCACCAGGATCCTCTGTTCATGGAATTTTCTAGGCAAGAATAATGGAGTGGGTTGTTATATCTACTTGAGGGGATCTTCTTGACCCAAGGATAGAACTTTTGTCTCTCACAAGACTTCATTGGCAGGCAGATACTTTGCCACTGTGTCATCATTTTGAATAATATTTTCCAATATTTTGAGAGGGAGTTGGTAAAAAGTACAGATTTCACTCATTTCTGAAAGTCAAAGCACTGCCTAGAAAATCATGGATTAGCATAGTTAGGAAAGTGAGATTCTTTCCTCACACAGAAAGCACACTGCTTCTCCTTGCATTAAGGGCTCAGAGACAGCTTTCTTTGCAGGTTCCAGCAGCCCTGGGGGAAATGATATCAAAATCATTTCCATACAATGAGATCAAGTGTGGCACTGGTCACTGTGACTTCAGCAGTTACCAGAGAAGGCTTTGCAGGGAAAATATAGACATAGAAGTTTTGATGTCCTGAATTCCACGGTATAAGCCCAGACAGGTTTGGAAAAGAGTGGGATCTTTCCATGTATTTGAGACTGGTAGAAAATTAATAAAAATCAATTCTGATGTTCTACAATTGTAAAGGAAGTTAGGCTTAGGGAAATAATATTTGCTACTGTCATGCTTAAACAATGAAAGTTGAGAAAGAGAAAACAGATTTCCAAGTAATTAATCACTAAAATTGGTATTTCATAAAATTGGAAGTGAGGAACTCCAATAGCAGATAAATTGGAGCTACTCTTAAAGAAAGTTAATATGCTCTGTGATCTTTAGCTATCAATTATTGGTCTGAGAAGATCCAAGAATATTTCTCAATGGAATATAAGGGTATTCCAGAAACCAAATTAAAAAAAAAAAAAATCCCAATTGAATGATAGCTAAGGTTCCTCCTTCCTATAAATATTTATTTGTTCTAAGCCAGGGAGAGAGTTTAATATAGCAACATTGATTCTGACTCTAGAGATTATGAGTAAATGAGAAAAAAAAAATCCTTTAGAGTAGCTGAATTTATAGCTTACCTACTTGGTGAAGGTCACACTTCTTTTCCATTTTAAAACTAATAAAGTAATAATAATATTCTGAACCTTGGGCTCCCTGCCAAGTCTCTCCATCCCAAGTTTCCCAGGTTAACTATTTACACATCAACCACATAAAAAACAAAACAAAACTTGCTTGTCTGAAATCCTTGACTGCCTGACCAAGAGGGAAAAATAATTATACTAAAAAAAAAAAAAAGCAAGAATATCCTGCCATTTCTACTACAGGAATTCTATTTCATTTATTTTTTTTATTCCTAATAGTGCCATGGAAAAAGGCATTAATGTTGTTCAGTCTAAGAGTAAGAAATTAATAAAAAAAAAAATGGGAGAGAATGAATATTTTGCAACTGAATTGCAAGCAGTCCAGGGAAAGGAGAGATATGATATCAAAATCTCCCAGGACACTTCAAATGTAAGCCCCAATGAAGGGAAAAAAAAATTTACTAGGTTTGTCATTTACGTCAGTGAAGAAGATGCTAAAATCAAATGATTTATCTCTTAGTATTCAGTAAAACAATTTAATGGGGTTCAAGTTCCTAGAGTCCATCCAAGTGTGTGACATTCCCTATACCTGGACATATAAGAAGAAACATTTCGAGAAACAAATTAATATGTTAGTCTTTAAAACAACTACATCTGGCATCATTCTAGTTTGAGATTACTAAGTAACAAAATGCATATATCTACAGTTCAATCGGTGACAGGATATCATAGGGAGAGGTAGTCAGAACAGTTCCAATCATATAAATGCTAGGGGTATAGCACCATTTGTGGAAGTTTCTTTATGAAATACTTTCTCTAGCTTTACTTCTAAAATATGCATATTTTGCAAGCTGGAGAAATATTGAAGAGTGAATAGTTCAGTATTTTGCCTCAGCAATTCTTACAGAGAATTTACTATGCATCCTGCTTATGTAAAATTTACCTTTTTAAGAAGTTTAAAGAAGCAAGGTCTCTGGCTTTTATGAATCAACTCTTCCAAATTCATACTCACGTTCACTTAGAGAGCATCCTTGCAAATCCTTGCAAGGTGGAGTGGGTTAAATTTTTCTTTGCAAAGTTCAAATGTGTTCTAAGTTCAAAAGTTTGCAAAATGCCTTTAGAAAAAAAATGATAAAATTTAATCTGAAGAATTGTTAAGTCACTGAAAATCCTAATTAAGATATTCAGACTTTGGTTTCAAATAGATGGAAGTAAAAAGATATTTTTCATTCTTACCTCTGAATTCTTTAGTTTAGTAAGATACTTTCCTTAAAGGCAATTAGCTAGCTGAGATAATTGCTTCACCTGACATGTATAAAGAATTATTGATTTGTCTAGTCTATAATTTTGAATTGTGCTGCATTTAAAAAATGAGCCTTTGTCCGGGTCCTCTGCAGAGTCAATGAATGCAAATTATCTTCAGTGTTCTGGCACCTTTCATCTGACAGTATTTGTTTACCTGCAGGATTTTCTAAGGATCAGGCAACATCTACTGCTTACTTACATAAGAATGGAGAGATATCAAATGTCATAAAATCGTTATCTAAATACATTTAAATAAGTGATCTTATATTAAATATATACATATGTCACTAAAAAGTAAAATTTTTGTCATGTCCAATCAAAATTATTTTTAGTATCTTCTTACAATTTTTGAGATATGATCACATTCTTATTTTTGTTTTGAATACTGAATAGTTTCCCTTTAAAAATAACTATCATTACATCAAAAACAAATTTAAGACTTGAAACTGTAAAACTTCTGGAAGAAATCATAGGTAGAAAGCTCTTTTACATTGTATTGGCAGTAATTATTTGGACAAGACACCAAAAATACAGACAGCAAAAGCAAAAATAACTAAGTGCAATCACATTAAATTAGAAAGGTTCTACATACAAAGGAAACCATCAACAAAATGAACAGGCAATCTACTGGATGGGAGAAAAATATCTGCAGATCATGCATCTGATAAGAAGTTAGTCTCCAGAATATATAAGGAACTCATTCAATTCAGTAGGAAAAAATCCAATTTTAATATAAGCATAGGACTCAATAAAAGACTTTTCCAAAGAAGATAGACAAATAGCCAACAGGTACATGAAAAGGCTTTCAACATCGCTAGTCATCAGGGAAATGAAATCAAAGTCATGAGCTATCACCTCACACTTGTTAGTATGGCTATTATCAAAATGACAAGAAATAACAAGTCTTGGCAAAGACATGGTAAAAAGGGAACCCTTGTGCACTGCTGACAGGAGATTAAATCAGCAGACACTATACTAGGTGAGTAGCTATTTATATTATTTCTAAAATATGCAATTTTAATATAGTAAAGAAATATATTTGAAGAATATTGATCACAAAGTGAATTTATATAAACCATTTTCTTTTCTAACATAAAATATAAAAGTTGGGAATTATTTACATGTGCCTGTGTTCAGTTATAGAAAATCTGACTGATGATGAGTTAAAATATAGATTCATTTTATCTCAGTAATCTGGTTCTGCTGTTTTCCCATGATTCAGTTGGAACAAGATTCTGGATTGGCATCTATGTAACTCTCTTGACTTTACCTCAGAGTAACAGAGGGCTCTTAAACTTCATTCAAGAAAAAAATCAATAAATAAAAGGCATGGGTATAGGCAGGTCTATTTTTCTGACAGTAAGTAAGAATCTTTTCCAGAAGCCCTGCCCTTCCAGTGGACATGCCCCATCATCCCACAGGCAAAAACAGTATTATATAGTCATCCCTAAGTCAAGGGGAGCCTTACTATTACAATATTTATTTAGCCTCTGTAGTGGAGGCTATCATAGGGAATGGACAATATAGGTAGAAGTTATTTGGTGAATCCATACTGCTTTGTGATATTGTGCTTCTTAAACCATGTTTCATGGAACACTTGATTTGGGAACAACTGATGTAGCAGAAACAGAGATCTGTACTTTTCCCCTAACTGCACTTTTTTCCTTCTAGGCACATACTCATATGGCATATTCCAGTTGGACTGAATTTTGGGTAAGGGAGTGGGTGTAAGTGATGTACAAGATTCTATGGCATGGCCTTAAAAATCTTGTTTCCCCTTTTTTCCTTAGGTCTAAGTTTCCATCCAAATCTGTGCTATAAACTCTGTCCATAATAGTTTAACAGCACTAAATCCCAAAGATCCAACCTAGAAATAATTATTTCAGTCAATAATTACATGGTACCATTTCTGTGCTAAAGAATTGCCAAAATTTCTTAAAATGGGATAACACAGAGAAAAAGATGCAACTCTTTCTTAAATATTAAATTTTTTAGAGTATGAAATAGTGAATATATGATTTTTTCAGAGCATAAAACATCTTATAGATATAAAATGAATATCTTTTTTTAAAAAATTTCGACTAGTTAATATGGAAACCTGTAAAATATGATTCAAAAGAGATTTCAAAATGTTACACACTTAGAGTCAGAAAAAGAATACCAAAATAAATTTATAAGTGGACAGAAAAACTGTTTAATATTTTCAAGGTAATAATCAATTCCAGTCTACTGGACACACTTGCATTATTATATCAGCATTTGACAAGTTATTTTCTATTTCTCAGTATAAAATAGCCTAATTAATGACAAACAGGCAGAGATAACCCAGAAGGTGAATCTGGTCATGATATATACTTTCAAGTCTCTCACAATTTTCCACTACATCAGTAAGAAATTCACAGTTTATAATCTACTCTGTAATGGAGAATTATTAGTCATAGAATCATGAACAAGAGGTCTTCATTTGTATATGTGAGCAGGGGAGAAACTTTTAGGGGAGATGATACCTAACCTAAAATACATGTAAATATATGCAACTAAATTGTATTATTGTCCATTTTACTGACAAGAAAGGTGAGACACAAGGGAGATAGGTAACCTGCCCTCAGTTACGAAGTGAACAAGCTTATTAAAAGAAGGGGAATTTTTAAGCATAGATTTCTCTTCCATACTTGGTCTAATGAATGCCCAACTCTATCTGCAACTGAATTTAATTTTGATAAATGACAACATCAATGATTTATCTTAGTACTTCAGGGTACAGATGAGTGGTCTAGGTGATTAGACTCAACAGAATGAAACTTTTGGAAGTGTATGATCTTCTCACTTCACTTTGTGTTGCATGAAAGCCAAGTAGTATTTAACAGCAAGTACATTCCAATAAGGGCTTCCCAGGTGGTGCTAGTGGTAAAGATGTAATGCAGAAGTATATCCAATGCAGGAGACGTAAGAGACACGGGTTGGATCCCAGGTTGGGAGATCCCTGGAGGACAGCATGGCAACCACTCCAGCGTTCTTGCCTGGAGAATCCCATGGGCAGAGGAGCTGGGTGTGCTAAAGTCCGTGGGGTCTGACAGTGTTGGATAGGACTGAAGTGACTTAGCTCGTATGTACCTTCCAATAAGGCAAGTCCACACATTCATACATGTGTTTATTTTGTTTTCTGTACTTTAATTCCCCCTGGGCAAACGAATATCAATAAAGTGATCAATCCTCATGACTTCTGCAGAGAATTAGAGGGTCAGTTCATGATTACTGAATTTCTCTCTTGCCCTTTTTACTTAATTCCAGGAATACCATCCCTTCTCCACCTCTCTATCCCATTTGGGTCAAGCATTTATTTTCATTGCTAGGTTAGGCATCATCACTCCTAAAATATGAATTAATATTAATTAAATAAAAATATGTTGTATTTCTTTATCTCTGAATATTTAGTAGTTACTCACAAGAAAAAAAATGTACTTTATACGAACACTCAGTTTTAACATGTTAATAATACTCAATGCATTATGTGCAGAAGCTGGGAGGTTTTTTTGGTTTGTTTTTTTTTAGGATATGTATTAGACCACATGTAACAAATTATTTAATATTGAAGAGAATATATTGTTCTGGAAGGTTTTTTTCCTCATTTTCTAGATTACTGTAAATATATTTCTTATTCAATTTTCTGGTATTCCTTCCCTTGTAATAATGCTGAGTTAGAAAAAATACTTCAAATATGCAAGCTTTCCATTCATAAAGAAAAAAAAATCTATTTGAAAAACAGCAGAATTGGTGTCAGTTTCTGAGAAACAATCAAAACTGATGTGCTTTTTTTGTGTGTACAATGTTTCTTCCTTTAACTTCTGTTGTTGCATAGCTACATCAAAGTAATCAATAAAGTAGCACTGACTTTAATAGTAGCTTGACCTCTCTACAATCAAGTGATGTGCTTGCTAAAGCTTAGTGATTTTTTTCTAACACTTGCCCTAATAAAAATGGCTAATTCACATCAATTCTGACTGCTTTTTCACAAGTGGTAAAAATTAAAGGACATATTGAGTCTCTAAATTGAAATAGCATCTGTCTAGCAGATCCTGATATAGACTTACCACCTTGCAGTTATAATGTTTTTAAAGACAAATAAAAGGCTAAAAAACAAAAACAAGTAAATGGTTCTGAAAGCAAAAGTGTAGCAAGGACTTTTTATTAGAGTGTAAGACAAAATTCACAGCATATTAGTATAATGCAACTAAATTAAGGAGTGAAAAACCCTGGTGGTTCTAATAATACTTTATTTCATGAAATAGAATCCCATTTCTATTTCTGAGAAAGAAAACAGAAAGCCCTTAAGTCTTCCCTCAATTCTACTTCATAGGTCACGGAATGGGGTTGCAAACTTTCCAATGTAAGGCAACAGGTCTCTGAGTTTATAGAGTTTGGATAATAATTTGAGAAAATGTTTCTGAAGTGCCTTTCACATAGGCCAGGTCCATTATAGAGACCTAATACATAGTGCATATGCAACTATGAGTCTTGCCTCCCCCGAATCAGCTGAGAACATCCTGTAGATGCTTACTTTTTCAATGTGAAGTACATAGCCTAACACTCTTTACTGGTTCCAAAAATGTTTTCTCATGAGAGATGCTTTGGAAACATTGAGTCACTCATTGAAGATTTGTGAGTAATGACAAGGGGTCAGTTTATGCAACAGAGTGAAAAAGTTAGCTTAAAGCTCAACATTCAGAAAACTAAGATCATGGCATCTGGTCCCATCACCTCATGGCAAATAGATGGGGAAACAGTGGAAACAGTGGCTGACTTTATTGTTGGGGGCTCCAAAATCACTGCAGATGGTGATTGCAGCCATGAAATTAAAAGACGCTTACTCCTTGGAAGGAAAGTTATGACCAACCTAGATAGCATATTAAAAAGCAGAGACATTGCTTTGCCAACAAAAGTCCATCTAGTTAAGGCTATGGTTTTTCCAGTGGTCATGTACAGATGTGAGGGTTGGACTGTGAAGAAAGCTGAGTGCTGAAGAATTGATGCTTTTGAACTGTGGTGTTGGAGAAGACTCTTGAGAGTCCCTTGGACTGCAAGGAGATCTAACCAGTCCATCCTAAAGGAGATCAGTCCTGAGTGTTCATTGGAAGGACTGATGCTGAAGCTGAAATTCCAATATTTTGGCCACCTGATGTTAAGAGTTGACTCACTGAAAAGACCCTGATGCTGGGAGGGATTGGGGGCAGGAGGAGAAGGGGATGACAGAGGATGAGATGGCTGGATGGCATCACTGACTCAATGGACATGAGTTTGAGTACACTCTGGGAGCTGGTGATGGACAGGTAGGCCTGGCGTGCTGTGATTCATGGGGTCGCAAAGAGTCAAACACAACTGAGTGACTTAACTGAACTGAATTGAACCCTTCCTTCAACACTAATGAGAAGCCATCAGTGGTAATACCCATCAAATCACAAACTCTCTTCTTGGAAACTAAGTTAGGGAAATTATTATATATTCACATAATCAATATATAGAGAATACATATGATAGCCTTCAAAATGGCAAATACTGAATAGTCTAAATAATGGAATATTATGTCAGCATTTAATATTTTCAAAGAAAATTTAGTAAAAAGTGGATTGCTTCCCATAACATAATGTTTAAAGATTAAAACATAAGAAATTGTGTACTACAGACTAAGATTATATTGTAACTGAAAAAAAGGAAGTATTTTTTTAATATATAATCTAAATTTTTACAAATTAGTAGGCATTTCTCTCAATATAAGAAAAAATACTAAATATTATAGACATGGGCTTTAGGGCATGGATAAACAATTAAGATCATGGCATCCAGTCCCTTCACTTCATGGCAAATAGATGGGGAAACAGGGGAAACAGTGGCTGACTTTATTTTTCTGGGTTCCAAAATCACGGCAGATGGTGATTGTAGCCATGAAATTAAAAGATGCTTACTCCTTGGAAGGAAAGTTATAACCAACCTAGACAGAATATTAAAAAGCAGAGACATCACTTTGTCAACAAAGGTCCATCTAGTCAAGGCTATGGTTTTTCCAGTGGTCATGTATGGATGTGAGAGTTGGAATATAAAGCTGAGCACTGAAGAATTGATGCTTTTGAACTACGGTGTTGGAGAAGACTCTTTGAGAGTCCCTTGGACTGCAGGGAGATCCAACCAGTCCATCCTAAAGGAGATCGGTCCGGGGTGTTCATTGGAAGGACTGATGTTGAAGCTGAAACTGCAATACTTTGGCCACCTGATGCAAAAGAAAAGACCCTGATGCTGGGAAAGATTGAGGGCAGGAGGAGAAGGGGATGACAGAAGTGAGATGGTTGGATGGCCCCACCAACTCAATGGACATGGGTTTAGATGGACTCCAGGAATTGTTGATGGACAGGGAGGCCTGGAGTGCTGCTGTTCATGGGGTTACAAAGAGTCGGACATGACTGAGTGACTGAACTGAATACAGTGCTAACAAATTTCTTTAGCTTATCTTGTTCCAGAAAGGAAACTATTGTCCAAACTCACAATATGGTCATGTAAACTAAAGATCTGTATGAGTTGCATCTTTAAAAATTGTGGACACTAGCATTCCTGTTAATATTTGCAAAATATTTTATCATTTATTGTATGTAAAAGACCCTGAATAGCCAAAAAATTTCTTAAGAAAGAAGAACAGACCAGGAGGAATCATGAGCCCTAACTTCAGACTATACTACAAAGCTACTGTAATCAAAGCAGTGTGGCACTGCCTCACAATGTATGCACATATACATGCACACATAAACATACACAGACGCATAGATCAATGGAATAGAGAGCTCTGAAATAAATTTATGGTCATTTCAGCTGTGACAAAGGAGGCAAGAGTATACCATACAGAAAAGACAGGCTCTTCAATAAGTGATATTGGAAAAACCAGACAGCTATATGTAAAAGAATAAAACCAAAATAAAATATCAAATATAAAAATAAACTCAAAATAGGTTAATTAATAAACTCAAAAAGGCATAAATATAAGATGGGGAAACCATAAAACTCTTAGAAGAAAACATAGATCATTCTTTGACATGAATATCAACAATATTTTTTTTTTGGATCTGCCTCTTAAAGCAAAGGAAATAACAGCCAAATTAAGCAAATGGGATATAATTAAACTTAAACACTTTTGCACAGCAAAGGAGCCATCAGCAAAATGAAAAGACAACTTACTGAAGTTGAGAATATATTTGTAAATGATATGACTGATAAGGGATTAATATCTAACATATACAAAAGGCTCACAAAACTCAACACTGAAACAAACAACCTGATTAAAAATGAGCAGAAAAACTGAATAGACATTTTTCCAAAGAGGAAATGCAAATGGCCAACAGGCACATGAAAAGTTGTTCCAATCTCTAATCATCAGGGGAAATGCAAATCAAAACCACAACAAATATCATCTCATACATGTCAGAATGGCTATCATCAAAAAGAAGACAAAATTGTTTGCAAGGATGTAGAGAAAAGGGAACTCTCATACACTGTTGGTGGGAATGCAAGTTGGTGCAGCTGCTGTGGAAAACAGTGTGGAGGTTCCTAAAAAAATAATAATAATAAACATAGAACTTCCATATGACCCAGTAATTCCATCCCTGGGTATATATAAAAAATCAAAACAAAAATAAAAACAAACACATTAATTTGAAAAGATATATGCACCCTAGTGTTCACAGGAGCATTACTTACAATTGTCAGTGGAAGCAACCTAGGTATCGATCAACAGAGGAATGGATAATGAAAATGTGGTGTATAGATAATGGAATATTATTTAGCAAAAAAAAAAAAAAAAAGAAATTTTGCTGTTTGCAGTAACATGGATGGACTATGCATTATGACATTATGCTAAATGAAATAAGTCAAACAGAGAAAGACAAATACTGTATGGCATCACTTATGTACGGAATAAAAAAATAGACCAAACTAGTAAATAAAACAAACAAAAGCAGTCACAGATATAGAGAACAAGAGGTTACCAGTGGTGAGAGGGAAGTGAGGGGCAATATAGGCTAAGAGGTAAAGGATTATATGGGATCATATGAAAGCACATGTGTGAAAGTTTTAAAAATTGTAAAGTACTACAGAACTTAAAGAATCTTTCATTCAGTAAAAAGTAAAATATATAGGTATGTAATACACATACACACACAGTCCATTTTGTAAGAGCCACTATTTTGTTCCATTTCCTTGCATGTTTCAGTTTAATACTTGTTAAATCTGATAAAATTCTTAAAATTGACTTCTTAAAAAATGTTCTGGCCATACTAATTTAATCATTACTTCTCTATTCTGTGATCCAGTAGATGACAGAGATGGTATTACAAATTCTCTAAGACTTGCACTAAAAATTCACTTCTACGAGGTTTAAATTTCAGTGCATCTAAACATATTAATGAGTTGTATCTAAAATTCTAAAACTGCTACTGGGTTAACATCATTCCAATTTCTCACTAGGAAAAAGAAGATCCAAATTAAGTCAGTATTATTTTTCTTTGTTCTCCATGAAGTTAAATCTCTATGATTTGAAAACACTGATTTTTTTTTTTTAAATCAAGGTAAGAGATAAGAAAGAATCTCTCTTCCTAGTTCAACATTCTACAAAGATGGCCCTCTCATAATGTTGATATTTTATTTAGAGAAAATTCTAGTTGTGAATCATGCTTTTTTGATGCTCTTCAGGGTAGTTAATAAGATCTACAATAACCCGGGAAATAACTATGAAAACATAAATCCGATTAGCATATATAATAGTCTGTGCAGTTACCAGGCGAATCGCTCAATTTCCCTGTTCTTAGACTGAGGAAGTGACTTGACAATAAAGTAAAATTGCCTACCCTGTAATAACTGTGAGAAAAGAAACATGGCAGATTAAGATAAACCTCTTACTGAAATTTCATTGTAGCATATTCAGTAGATTGATTTTTAGTCATTATCAGAAAAAAGGAAACAGATTAAAAAACCTCAGATAAAAATTTGCCCTATAAAAGTGCATTTTTAAATTTATTCTTTATTTTTATTTCTTTAGAGACATTGTTATAAGTGTTCACAGTATGGTCATTGAGAAGTGGAAATTTCTGGGATCATTAACAAATTTAAAGAATTTTGAAAATGTTTGCTAACTATATTGTTGGGTCAGATTTCTTCAGGCCTCCAGAGCTAGTTCTAAAGCCCGCTCATGTTTGGCTAAACACCAACCTTACGATGTCATCTTATGCTTATGATTTTCTCAATCTTATATTCAATGTCAGTCAATTTTAGATGTAAGATTCTTGAGGAACAGCTAAAGGTTATATTTTGGTAGAAGATACTATAAATTAGAAATCTCAAGGCCCAGATTTGATCTGGCTTACCAATAACTGGCTGAATTTATAAATGCATTTATTTTGGCAACTTCTGTTGGTGAAGTAATTATGGAGGAATAAGCCAGGTGATCTCCAATTTCTTTAAACATCCATATTTTCTAGGAAGCTTAGATGCCTCTTACATGTGAAGACTCCTATAGTCTATCCATTTTTGAAGGCTAACTGATTTACTTCTTTGGAAAGTCTGAGTTAAAGGAGATTCCATGACAGGACATAATTTAGAACATGTACCTAAGGTAAGATCTTAGACTTCTAGATATTTTAGGCAATCTTATAGTTTTCAGAAGTGTATGACAGCAGTCAAATGTGCATTGTTGACCATGAGCACATGTTTTGGTTATAAATTATCTGCTGATCCCATGTCTTAATTTCTGTAGCACATTGCTGGTCACATAGTAGGTGTTCCATATATTGAAGTTGAAATTGAAGTTTCCCATTTCTCAGTTAGCCCAGGGCCTAGCAATTAGCTTTTATGTAAGAAAATCTTGGAGGGAATGAGGTTACTTAATTGTTGAACTACTGCCTGTCAGGAACTCAGTAGGTGTTCAGTAGCTCTATTGTGATGATGGATAATGCCTATTTTAATGCCAGACTTGGTTTTATGTGGCTATTTGTCATTGCTTTTGATAATACCTCTTTTGCATAATATCTCAGAGCTCAGAGAACAGGTTCTTATTCTTTTAAGTTTATACCCTTTAGTTGTATGGTGATATTTCAGGAAATTTATAGCCCTTCTGAGCCTCCACAATATGGTCATCCTAATATAAATATTGTGTACAAAGAGAGTAAACATGTTAGAAAGGAATATAAAAGCAAATATCAATCACTTTCTCAAAAAGGATGTTATAGTTCTTCCAAATCTACCACACAGCATTGAATTTTAGACTTAACTTTGGGGCTTCTCTGGTAGCTCAGATGGTAAAGAATCTGCCTGCAATGCAAGAGACTTGGGTTTTATCCCTGTGTCAGGAATATCCCCTGGAGAAGGGAATGGCAACCCACTCCAGTTTTCTTGCCAGGAAAATTCCGTGGACAGAACATGGGGCTGTAAATAATCCACATGACTAAGCAACTAACACTCACTTTCTTTCATTTTCCCCAGCCTAAAAAGGTGATAGTAGGTAGATGTTACAGACAAGTTACAGACCTAATTGATGGCCTATAGGTATGGAGAAGCTCTATACAGTCAGCCAAAACAAGACCAGAAACTGACTGTGGCTCTGATCATGAATCCTTATTGCCAAATTCAAACTTAAATTGAAAAAAATAGGGAAAACCACTAGACCATCCAGAGATGACCTAAATCAAATCCCTTATCATTATACAGTGGAACGACAAACAGAGTCAAGGGATTAGATTTGATAGGCAGAGTGCCTGAAGAACTATGGACAGAGGTTTGTGACACTGTACAGGAGGCAATGATCAATATCATGCCCAAGGAAAAGAAAAGGCAAAATAGTTGTCTAAGGAGGTTTTACAAATAGCTGAGAAAAGAAGAGAAGCGAAAGGCAATGGAGAAAAGGAAAGATGTAACCATTTGAATGCAGAGCTCCAAAGAACATCAAATAGAGACAAGAAAGCCTTCCTCAGTGATCAGTGCAAAGAAATAGAGGAAACACTAGAATGGGAAAGACAAGAGATCTCTTGAAGAATATGAGAGATACCAAGGACAATTTCATGCCAAGATGGGCACAATAAAGGACAGAAATGATATGGACCTAACAGAAGCAGAAGATATTAAGAAAAGGTGGCAAGAATACACAAAGAACTGTACAAAAAAGATCTTCATTACCCAGATAAGCACAATGGTGTGATTACACACCTAGAGCCAGACATCCTGGAATGCAAAGTCAAGTGGGCCTTAGGAAGCATCACTACAAACAAAGCTAGTGGAGGCGATGGAATTCCAGTTGAGCTATTTCAAATCCTAAAAGATGATGCTGTTGAAGTACTGCACTCAATATGCCAGCAAATTTGGAGAACTCAGCAGTGGCCACAAGACTGGAAAAGGTCAGTTTTCATTTCAGTCCCAAAGATTAATGCCAAAGAATGTTCAAACTACTGCACAATTGCACTCAGCTCACATACAAGTAAAGTAATGCTCAATATTCTCCAAGTCAGGCTACAACAGTATGTGAACTGTGAACTTCCAGATGTTCATGCTGCATTTAGAAAAGGCAGAGGAACCAGAGATCCAATTGCCAACATCTCTTGGATCATTGAAAAAGCAAGAGAGTTCCAGAAAAAAATCTATTTCTGCTTCATCAACTATGCCAAAGCCTTTGACTGTGTGGATCACAACAATCTGTAGAAAATTCTTCAAGAGATGAAAATACCAGACACCTTATCTGTCTCCTGAGAAATCTGTATGCAGGTCAAGAAGCAACAGTTAGAACTGGACATGGAACAACAGACTGGTTCTAAATTGGGAAAGGAGTATGTCAAGGTTGTATATTGTTACCCTGCTTATTTAACTTATATTCTGAGTACATCATGTGAAATACCAGGCTGGATGAAGCACAAGCTGGAATCGAGATTGCTGGGAGAAATATCAATAACCTCAGATATGCAGATGATGAAAGTGAAAGAGCCTCTTGATGAAAGTTAAAAGTGAAGAAGAACTAAAGAGCCTTTGATGAAAGTGAAAGAAGAGGAACTAAAGAGCCTCATATGAAACTGGCTTAAAACTCAACATTCAGAAAACTAAGATCATGGCATCTGGTCCCATCAATTCATGGCAAATAGGTGAGGAAACAATGGAAACAGTGAGAGACTTTAATTTTGGGGGTTCCAAAATCACTGCAGATGGTGACTGCAGCCATGAAATTTAAAAATTGCTTTCTCCTTGGAAGAAAAGCTTTGACCAACCTAGACAGGGTATTAAAAAGCAGAGACATTAGTTTGCCAACAAAATCCATCTAGTCAAAGCTATGGTTTATCCAGTAGTTCTGTATGGATGTGAGATTTGGACTATAAAGAAAGTTGAGCACTGAAGAATGGATGCTTTGGACTATGATGTTGGAGAAGATTCTTGAGAGTCCCTTGGACTGCAAGGAGATCCAACCAGTCCATCCTAAAGGAGATCAGTCCTGAATATTCATTGTAAGGACTGATGCTGAAGCTGAAATTCCAATACTTTGACCACCTGATGTGAAGAACTGACTTCTTGGAAAAGACCCTGATGCTGGGAAAGATTGAAGGCAGAAGGAGAAGGGGATGACAGAGGATGAACTGATTGGATGGTGTCACCAACTGTATGGACATGAGTTTGAGTAAGCTCTGAGAGCTGGTGATAGACAGGGAAGCCTGATGTGCTACAGTCTATGGGGATGCAAAGAGTCAGACACGACTGAGTGACTGAACTGAACTGAATTGAGGTAGTAAATAGAATGTGATATTTAGAGCTCTTAAATAAAAATATATCAAGGCACTTCAAAAACTGTTATGGAAAATACTAGCAGTAGCACAGTGATTTGTATATCAATGAAGCAGTCATTTATTCAAATAAATTTTTCGGACTAGAGTCTATTTGTAGTAAGTACTAAAATAGTCAGCAGCTTTGGGTTCAAAATACCTGCAATTACATATCTTTCTGATTCTCCCAAATTCTCTTCTTAAACTTAACAAGCGATATGTATAACAGTTTACTAGATACACTGAAATATCAAGGGATCAGTAATATCAGCTAAAGATCTAAGTATGTACATTCATTCTGTAGTTGAATCTCATCACACGGGTTACTGATTTTATTCATTTATTTATTTCTCTATTTCTTATAGGCATTGATATATATGTCTATGAGTGATAGAAACGTAATGCAGTTCAACACGATGTTGTTATCTATTAAGTTAATGGATTGATTCCACACTTTGATTCTTAATACGTATTTAAGAATAATAGTGGATCTGCTATCATTAAGACCCCTTAATATATCAAAATCTTTTGCTAAGTCAAGCTAAATGATGTACATCTTACGTTTTCCCAGGACTAATTGTTTAAAAATATTTTTACGTGCTATAAGCCCTTGAAACAGATTGAATAATTTAGTTAAGCAAATCAATTATTGTGGGTACAGCAGGGCCAAATATAACCTGTTAATTTGTTGATTTTTGATGAAGATAAAGTTGTGAAGGGATATTAACTAAGACACATACATATGCATTTATGAGTAAACTAACTCACTAAAGACGATATCCATTTCACTGTGACCATCAATCACTATGATTCCTCAATATCATTAGAATTCATTAAGTAATTATGAATGCATTATACACCTCAACTTAAAATAAATTTAAAGAGACCTGCTAAATGAGTATTTTGTAACCTGTTTGCAAACTATGCTTATACTCATTTATTTCTTGATTTCCATACTTGAAAATAGATTATACAGTTAAAGGTTTATAAATTAATGCATAATACTTCTTGTTCTCATACTGTGTAGTCTAAACATCTCAATGAACAACTGAAATAAGCAGAAATAATACCTAATTATTATGACCAAAACTCCCAAAAGACATAAGTTGCTAAGAATCCAAACACTGATGAGGTAAGTTTAACAGGGGACAGAGAATGGTAAAATCTAAGCAAGTTAATTTTTCCCTTTGCACTATATTTCTCAGCCCATCTTCTTGGGTTTGCTACAAGGAAAGACTAGATTCTCAATCATTTGGCAAGAGGTGTAATGGATAATCAGAGATAATTTGTTTTATATTCTTGTCCTTTACATTAGCAACCTAAAATAAAGATACTAAGCCTGGATTATGCAATTCACAAAATCCTAAAATCTCAAAATTACTAGTCAATTCCACAACTAGTAAACGCTATGTGGGATTATCATTGCAACTTATTTTACTTGTGCATTTACTATGTTACAGACATAATCTAGGGATTGTGTACATATCTTGGGATAACAAAAAGGTCTCTGTCCTCTCAGAGACTATAGACTAACAGAGATAGATACTTAAACCAGTAATCCCAAACTGTCAACCATGTTGAAGAAGAAACATATACTCTTTATGAAACTGTCAAAAGTATTTGCTGAAGGATTTTTGTTAAGATTTAAAGAAGAGAAAAGAACTCAATCTCTGACAGCAGTCCTAAGATGGCAGAGGAATAGGACGGGGAAACCAGTTTCTCCCTGACAAATTTATCAAAAGATCATTTGAACACTGAGAAAATTCCACAAAACAGCTTCTGAATGCTGGCGGAGGACACCAGGCACCCAGAAAGGCAGCCCATTCTCTTCAAAAGGAGCTAGGATAAAATACAAAAGATAAAAAGAGAGACAAAAGAGTTAGGGGTGGAGATCCGTCCAGGGGAGGGAGTCCTGAAGGAGAAGAAGTTTCCAAACACCAGGAAACCATCTCACCAGTGGGTCTGTGGGGAGTTTTGGAATCACAGGGGGCAACATAACTGGGAGGAAAAAAAAAAAAAAATCCACAGACTACACACCAAACCACAACTCCCAGCAGAGAAGCAGCCCATATGATCGCATCCGCCAGCAGTGAGTGGGGCTTGAACAGGGAGACACAGGCTGCATGCTTAGAGTAAGGGACCTGCCTGAATGCCCTGAGGACAAGCTGAGGGAGCTAATGTGAGATAGTAACCCAAACTGTGGGATAGCCAGAGATAGAAAGAAAAAAAAAAAAAAAAAGACTGAGAGAGAGAGAGAGAACTTTCCCATGAAAAGCTATAAGGCACAACCTGGCCCGCTCACAGAACAGAGGATTAAGTGAATACCAGAGGAGAGCTAGCCGACTGTGGACCAACACCTCTCCCTGCTGGAGGCAGAGAGGCAGGTGGGCGACTGCTCGAGCCAGAAGGTGAGGTGCAATCTCGGCCCCAGAGATGGCATCCTCCACCAAACTGTGAGCAGGCTCCCAATTGCTAACCGAGTCTTCCTGAGATCCTGGACAGTTGACATCCACCGGGAAGGTCGCAGTCAGAGATAAGCTCTCCAGAGGAGACACACGGCACACCTGAGATGGTGCTCCCGCTGCGCACCCAGCAAACAGGGGCTGGGACCAGGGAGGCGAGAAGACGCACCTCCAACTTGGGGAGAGCGTGCTCACCAAGCACCTGGTCTCCTGAGCTGCTTGGACCTGGGAAGGGCACAAAATGCAGGCCCAACCGAATCTGCGCGTTTGTGGAGAACCCGAGACCTGAACCTGAGCGGCTTAGACCTGGGAAGTGCACGCAGCCCAGGGCCCACTTTAGACAGTTCCCCTGCGAGCAACCTAGAGCCTGAGCAGTGTAGACTGGGAAAGCACACACGCTGTGAGAGGGGCAAACCCAGTGTGGCCGAGACACTGCAAGCACTCCCCTCACACGCCAGGAATATTTGTTTCCAGTGTTCCTGCCTCCTCACAGCATGACTGAACAAGTGAGCCTAATAAGTGACCATCTTCACCCCCTTGTGTCAGGACAGAAATTAGACAATGAAGAGACTTACAAAGAGAGGAAGCCAAAATAAACATAGGAGAGGGAACCGCTTTGGAAGTGAGAGGTGCAACAGATTAAAACTCCGTAGTTAGCACTGACTACATTGGAAGGGGGCTATAGACCTTGAGAAGAAGTATAAGCTGGAAAAAGGAACTATCTGAAACTAAACTGACCCCACACTGCTCTCAACAGCTCCAGAGATTCCTAGATATATTTTACTATTATTATTTTTAATTAAAAAAATTTTTTTATTTATTACTCCTTTACTACTCTTTTAATTTTCATTTTTGTAACCGACTATTACCTTGCAAAAAAGAAGACCCCATTTTTAAAGCAAATTTCATATATATATTTTTTAAGATTTTTGTAATTTTTTTTTAATATTGTAATTTTGAGAGTCTAACTTCTACTCTAGAGTTTTAATCTTTGTGTTTTTGTATTTGTTATCGATTTTGTACCTTTAAGAATCCAATCTTCAGTACTCATTTTTACTTAGGAGGGTGATAACTACCTTGATTGCTCTCCCCCCGCTTTTTGACTCTCCTTTTTCTCTCCCAGGTCACCTCTATCTCCTCCCTCCCCCTTCTCTTCTCTACTCAACTCTGTGACTGTCTCTGGGTGTTCCAGGCTGTGGAGAACACTTAGGGAACTGATTACTGGCTAGATCTGTCTCTCTCCTTTTGATTCCCCCTCTTCTCCTTCTGGTCACCTCTATCTCCTTCCTCCCTCTTCTCTTCTCTATGGAACTCCGTGAACCTCTCTGAGTGTTCCAGACTGTGGAGAGCAAATAGGGAATTGATTACTGGCTAGATTGCTCTTTCCCCTTTTGATTCCCCTTCTATTTCTCTATCTTCCTAATCCCTCTTCTCTTCTCCAGGTAACTGCGAATCTCTCTGAGTGTCACTCACTGTGGAGAATCTTTTCAACATTAACCTAGATGTTTTATCATCAGCAGTATGGATGGAGAAGTCTTGAGGTAAGAATAAGACTGAAAGCTAGAGGCAGGAGGCTTAAATCCAAAATTGAGAATACCAGAAAACTCCTGATTCCAGGGAACATTAACCCACAAGAGCTAATCCAAAAGCCTCCATACATACACTGAAACCAAGCTCCACCCAAGAGCCAACAAGTTTCAGAGCAAGACATACCAAGAAAATTCTCCAACAACACGGGAACATAATCCTGAGCATTAAAATACAGGCGGCCAAAAGTCACACCAAACCCATAGACACCTCAAAACTCACTACTGAACACTTCATTGCACTCCAGAGAGAAGATATCTAGCTCCACCCACCAGAACACCGATGTAAGCTTCCCTAACCTGGAAACCTTGACAAGCCACTTGTCCAACCCCACCCTCAGGGAGGAACCACCACAGTAAAGAGGAACCACAAACTTCCAGCATACAGAAAGGCCACCCCAAACACAGCAATCTAAACAAGATGAAAAGGCAGAGAAATATTCAGCAGGTAAAGGAACATGATAAATGCCCACCAAACAAAAGAGGAGGAGATAGGGAGTCTACCTGGAAAAGAATCCAGAATAATGATAGTAAAAATGATTCAAAATTGTGAAAACAAAATGGAGTTACAGGTAAATAGCCTGGAGACAAGGATTGAGAAGATGCAAGAAATGTTTAATAAGTCCCTAGAAGAAATAAAAAAGAGTCAATATACAATGAATAATGCAATAACTCAGATCAAAAACACTCTGGAGGGAACCAACAGTAGAATAACTGAAACAGAAGATAGGATAAGTGAGGTGGAAGATAGAATGGTGGAAATAAATGAAGCAGAGAGGAAAAAAGAAAAAAAAAATGAAAAGAAATGAGGACAACCTCAGAGACATCTGGGACAATATTAAATGCCCCAACATTCAAGTCATAGGAGTCCCAGAAGAAGAAGACAAAAAGAAAGGCCATGAGAAAATACTTGAGGAGATAATAGTTGAAAACTTCCCTAAAATGGGGAAGGAAATAGCCGCCCAAGTTCAAGAAACCCAGAGAGTCCCAAACAGGATAAACCCAAGGCGAAACACCCCAAGGCACATATTAATCAAATTAATGAAGATCAAACACAAAGAACAATTATTAAAAGCAGCAATGGAAAAACAACAAATAACACACAAGGGGATTCCCATAAGGATAACAGCTGATCTTTCAATAGAAACTCTTCAGGACAGAAGGGAATGGCAGGACATACACAAAGTGATGAAAGAGAAAAACTTACAACCCAGATTACTGTACCCAGCAAGGATCTCATTAAAATATGTAGGAAAAAATCAAAAGCTTTACAGATGAGCAAAAGCTGAGAGAATTCAGCATCACCAAACCAGCTCTTCAGCAAATGTTAAAGGATAATCTCTAGACAGGAAATACAGAAAAGGATTATAAACTGAACCCAAAAACAAAGTAAATGGCAATGGGATCATACTTATCAATAATTACCTTAAATGTAAATGGGTTGAATGCCCCAACCAAAAGACAAAGACTGGCTTAAAGGATACAAAAACAAAACCCCTATATATGCTGTCTACAAGAGGCCTGCCTCAAAACAAGGGACACATACAGATCGAAAGTGAAGGGCTGGAAAAAGATATTTCATGCAAATGGAGACCAAAAGAAAGCAGGAGTAGCAATACTCATATCAGATAAAAGAGACTTTGAAACAAAGGCTGTGAAAAGAGAAAAAGAAGGACTACATAATGATCAAAGGATCAATCCAAGAAGAAGATATAACAATCATAAATAAATGTGCACCCAACATAAAAGCACTGCAGTATGTAAGGCAAATGTTAACAAGTATGAAAGGGGAAATTAACAGTAACACAATAATAGTGGGAGACTTTAATATCCCACTCACACCTATGGATAGATCAACTAAACAGAAAATTAGCCAGGAAACACAAACTTTAAATGATACAATAGGCCAGTTAGACCTAAATGATACCTATAGGACATTTCACCCCAAAACAATGAATTTCACCTTTTTTCAAGTGCACACAGAACCTTCTCCTGAATAGAACAGATCCTGGGCCATAAATCTGGCCTTGGTAAATTCACAAAAACTGAAATCATTTGGAGCATCTTTTCTAATCACAAGCAGTAAGATTAGATGTCAACTACAGGGGGGTAAAAAAAAACTATGAAAAATACAAACATATGGAGGTTAAACAACACACTTCTGAATAACCAACAAATCACAGAAGAAATCAAGAAATGAAAACATGCAAAGAAATGAATGAAAATGAAAACACAACAACCCAAGACCTATGGGATGCAGTAAAATCAGCGGTAAGGGGAAGGTTCATAGCAATACAAACTTACCTCAAGAAACAAGAGAAAAATCAAATAAATAAGCTAACTCTACACCTAAAGCAACTAGAAAAAGAAGAAATGAAGAATCCTAGTGTTATTAGAAGGAAAGAAATCATAAAAATTAAGACAGAAATAAATGAAAAAAAAAAAAAAAACCAAAGGAGACCATAGCCAAAATCAACAAAGCTAAAAACTGGTTCTTTGAGAAGATAAATAAAACAGACAAACCATTAGCCAGACTCATTAAGAAAAAAAGGGAGAAGAATCAATTCAACAAAATTAGAAATGAAAATGAAAAAATCACAACAGACAACACAGAAATACAAAGAATCATAAAAGACTACTATCAGCAACTATATGCCAATAAAATGGACAACTTGGAAGAAATGGACAAATTCTTAGAAAAGGATAACTTTCCAAAACTGAACCAGGAAGAAATTTAAAATCTTAACAGACCCATAACAAGCATGGAAATTGAAACTAATCAGAAATCTTCCAGAAACAAAATCTCAGGACCAGATGGCTTCACAGCTGAATTCTAGCAAAAATTTAGAGAAGATCCAACACCTATCCTACTCAAACTCTTCCAGAAAACTGCAGAGGAAGGTAAACTTCCAAACTCATTCTATGAGGTCACCATCACCCTAATACCGAAACCAGACAAAGATGCCACAAAAAAAGAAAACTACAAGCCAATATCACTGGTGAATATAGATGCAAACTTCCTCAACAAAATTCTAGCAAACAGAATTCAACAATACATTAAAAAGATCGTCATACATCATCACACATCATGACCAGGTGGGCTTTATCCCAGGGATGCAAGGATTCTTCAATATTTGCAAATTGAAAGGTAAAAATCATATGATTATATCAATAGATGCAGAAAAAGCCTTTGATAAAATTCAACATCCATTTATGATAAAATCCCTCCAGAAAGCAGGTGTAGAAGGAACATACCTCAATATGATAAAAGCCATATTTGATAAACCCACAACAAACATTATCCTCAATGGTGAAAAATTGAAAGCATTTCCCCTAAAGTCAGGAACAAGACAAGGGTGCCCACTCTCACCACTACTATGCAACAGAGTTTTGGAAGTTTTAGCCACAGCAATCAGAGAAGAAAAAGAAATAAAAGGAATCCAGATTGGAAAAGAAGAAGTAAAATTCTCACTGTTTGCAGATGACATGATCCTCTACATAGAAAACCCTGAAGACTCCACCAGAAAATTGCTAGAGCTAATCAGTGAATATAGTAAAGTTGCAGGATATAAAATTAACACACAGAAATCCCTTGCATTTGTATACACTAACAATGAGAAAACAGAAAGAGAAATTAAGGAAACAATTCCATTCACCATCACAATGAAAAGAATAAAATACTTAGGAATAAATCTACCTAAAGAAACAAAAGACTTATATAGAGAAAACTATAAACACTGACAAACAAAATCAAAGATGACACAAATAGATGGAGAAATATTCCATGTTCCTGGATCAGAAAATCTATATAGTGAAAGGGTATACTACCCAATCCCTGTCAAGATACCAATGGTATTTTTTCAGAGAACTAAAACAAATAATTTCACAGTTTATATGGAAATACAAAAAAACTTCAAATAGCCAAGGCAATCTTGAGAAAGAAGAATGGAACTGGTGGAATCAACCTGCCTGACTTCAGACTATACTACAAAGCTACAGTCATCAAGATAGTATGGTACTGGCACAAAGACAGAAATATAGATCAATGGAACAAAATAGAAAGCCCAGAGATAAATCCATGCACCTATGGACACCTTATCTTTGACAAAGGAGGCAAAAATATTCAAAAGAGAAAAGAGAATCTCTTGAACAAGTGATGCTGGTCAACCACTTGTAAAAGAATGGAATTAGAACACTCTCTGACATCATATACAAAAATAAACTCAAAATGGATTAAAGATCTAAATGTAAGACCAGAAACTATAAAACTCCTAGAGGAAAACACAGGGAGAACTCTGTCTTGCATAAATCACAGCAGGATCCTCTATGACCCACCTCCCAGAGTAATGGAAATAAAAGCAAAAATAAACAAATGGGACCTAATTAAACTGAAAAGCTTTTACACAACAAAGGAAACTATAAGCAAGGTGAAAAGACAGCCTTCAGAATGTGAAAAAATAATAGCAAACAAAGCAACTGACAAAGAATTAATCTCAAAAATATACAAGCAACTCCTGCAGCTCAATTCCAGAAAAATAAACGACCCAATAAAAAAATGGGCCAAAGAACCAAACAGATGTTTCTCCAAAGAAGACATACAGATGACTAACAAACACATGAAAAGATGCTTAACATCGTTCATTATCAGAGAAATGCAAATCAAACCACAATGAGGTACAATCTCACGCTGGTCAGAATGGTTGCTATCAAAAAGTCTACAAACAATAAATGCTGAAGAGGGTGCGGATAAAAGGGAACCCTCTTAAACTTTTGGTGGGAATGCAATATAGTACAGCCACTATGGAGAACAGTGTGGAGATTCCTTAAAAAACTGGAAATAAAACTGCCATATGATCCAGCAATCCAACTGCTGGGCATACACACTGAGGAAACCAGAATTGAAAGAGACATGTGTACCCCAATGTTCATCGCAGTACTGTTTACAATAGCCAGGACATGGAAGCAACCTAGATGTCCACTGGCAGACGAATGGATAAGAAAGCTATATAGACAATAAAATAAAATATTATTTTATTTTATAAACATATAGACAATAAAATATTCAGCCATTAAAAATAATTCATTTGAATCTGTTCTAATGAGGTGGATGAAACTGGAGCCTATTATACAGAGTGAAGTAAGTCAGAAAGAAAAACACCAATACAGTATATTAATGCATATATATGGAATTTAGAATGATGGTAATGATGACCATATATGCAAAACCTCAAAAGAGACACAGATATAAAGAACAGTCTTTTGGACTCTGTGGGAGAAGGCAAGGGTGGGATGATTTGAAAGAATAGCATTGAAACATGTATATTATCATATGTGAAATAGATGGCCAGTCCAGGTTCGATTCATGAGACAGGGTGCTTAGGGCTGGTGCACTGGGATGACCCTGAGGGATAAGATGGGCAGGGAGGTGGGAGGGGAATGAGGAATACATGCACACCCATGGCTGATTTATGTCAATGTATGGCAAAAACCACTACAATATTGTAAAGTAATTAGCCTCCAATTAAAATACGTAAATTAATTTAAAAAACAGAATTAAAGATCTGCTTGGATGATTGGAAGTTCAAATATATTTATGCATATTTGATTTAATATTAGTAAGTGTCACAGATCTGATAACAAATAGAAACAAAAGTGTCAATGTAATAAACTGAATTGGGAAAAAGGCTTTTCTTCTAGTTTAAATATAGAAATTAAAAATTTAACTATCTGTAAGCTAAAAGTGAATAGAACTGTTTTTTAAATGCATGTCCATTATGGGAATATCAAAGTATAGAGTTGATTAAAATAATGTTTGAGTCAGTTCAGTTCAGTTCAGTCGCTCAGTTGTGTCCGACTCTTTGCGACCCCATGATTTGCAGCACGCCAGGCCTCCCTGTCCATCACAAACTCCCGGAGTTTACTCAAACTCATGTCCATCGAGTTGGTGATGCCATCCAATCAGTTCATCCTCTGTCGTCCCCTTCTCCTCCTGCCCCCAATCCCTCCCAGCATCAGGGTCTTTTCCAATGAGTCAACTCTTAACATCAGGTGGCCAAAATATTGGAATTTCAGCTTCAGCGTCAGTCCTTCCAATGAACACCCAGGACTGATCTCCTTTAGGATGGACTGGTTGGATCTCCTTGCAGTCCAAGGCACTCTCAAGAGTCTTCTCCAACACCACAGTTCAAAAGCATCAATTCTTCGGCACTCAGCTTTCTTCACAGTCCAACTCTCACATCCATACATGACCATTGGAAAAACCATAGCCTTGACTAGACCTGGACCTTTGTTGGCAAAGCAATGTCTCTGCTTTTTAATATGCTATCTAGGTTGGTCATCACTTTCCTTCCAAGGAGTAAGCGTCTTTTAGTTTCATGGCTGCAATCACCATCTGCAGTGATTTTGGAGCCTCAAAAAGTAAAGTCAGCCACTGTTCCCACTGTTTCCCCATCTACTTGCTGTGAAGTGATGGGACCAGATGCCACGATCTTAGTTTTCTGAATGCTTGAGTACTTGGGTTCAATTCCTTGGTCGGGAAGAATCCCTGGAGAAGGAAATGGCAACCCACTCTAGTATTCTTGCTTGGAAATTCCCATGGACAGAAAGCCTGGAGGGCTACAGTCCATAGGTCACAAGAGTCAGACACGACTTTCTTACTTGAGTATTTCTACACATAACTGAAAACTAAAGTTCACTGGACAGATCTTTAATTTTTAGATTTTTGTCATTAGAGAGTTATGTAATATATTATATCTGGATGTCCTGCCTTTGCAAATAAACACATTAACTGATAATTACCAAATTATAATGACTATATATTTTTCTCATATATTTCTGAAAGCTCCTTAGAGGGTTAGAGATATCATCATTATTTAAAACCAAATAGTATTGAAGGATTTCCAGATTGTACAGTAAAAGATTCAATATATTTGAGGGTATGACAATAGCTTACATTCAAATATCTGCCTCTTAGCCTTTAGTTCAAGACAGTGTACCTCTTAGGTGGCAATTCAAATGTGTAACCCAATGATGAAATATATATATATATTTAGTTTTGCTATTGGTAGTACTTATCAAAGAATACGGCTTAAGAAAAAAAAAAAAATAGCCAGACTACTTGCAAAAGATTGAGCCTTAAAAATATCTTTTAGGATTTAACTGAAAATAATAATAGTTGCTATGCATAACATATAGCATTTATATATATATTCAGACTCACTATGTTTAAAAAAATGTCAATTTGTTCCCATTTTTCACAATTTCTCCTGTTTTGCATTCTGATTCTAATCTAAATTTAGGGCAGATTCCAGAATCAAATTAGATTCAAGTTAATGATAATCATAGAGTCTTAATTAATGGAAAACCACTAATGTTTGCAAGTTATTCTAAAAATTATATTATGTAGGTGAAGGAACTAGAGTAAAAATGACATTTCATATTGGAGACTTATAACCTGTTCACAGTATATAACAGGCAGCTATGCAACTGACTGGGGCATAAAAGTAAAAATATTACTGCAGATGCATTAATTTAAAGTGGAATTAGATTGTTATAAGTTGGAAAGGAAAAATAAAGTATGAAATAGAAATCTTTATTTTGCTGCACTCAAATAGGGATTACAAGGCAATTTCAGATAAGAGGATTTCCTGTTTTTATCCAACTTGAGGTAATTTTATATACTTTGTGTTCTTTCTTTCCTTTTATTCTTCTGTATTTATTCAGGCAAGGTCAACAGTCTGTCTGGAGTGTTCTGAAGCTACCCATTTATTTTAAAGAACCAATCTTCTGTAATGTTAAACTACTCCCTATACCATTTGTGAAATATGTTCCTGCCTTTCTCCTTCTTTTGTTGTTGTGTGTATGCATCCAAATAACAGATGGTTTACTTCTTCCAACACTTCCATGAGTCAGGGATGGTTTACTTCCTCCAACACTTCCATGAGTCAGCGGGCTGTGATTGATCAGTCATGAAATAAATTTTTATTTTTGACTTTAAAATATATTTGTTATCTTTTCATTATTAACAGGATGATTCAACTATGAAAACTGTTTCCTGACCTAGGTTCAAAGAATTTACTGTAAATGTGGATAATATGAAATATAGCATTTTGTTATTGCTAGTATTTTTAACTGTTAGGTAGTGAAATATAGCAGAAAACAAGAATGAAAGTTGCTTAGTCGTGTCCAACTCTTTGTGACCCCATGGACTGTATAGACTCTGGAATTCTCCAGGCCAGAATACTGGAGTGGGTAGCCTTTCTCTTCTCCAGGGGATCTTCCCAACCCAGGGATCGAACCAGGGTCTCCTGCATTTCAGGCGGATTCTTTACCAACTGAACTATCAGGGACATCAGAAAACAAGAATGCTCTATTCTTAATTCAACATCTGAAGTAGTTTAATGAAAGTAATAACTAGTAATAATTGATCTATGGATGAGGGGAAAGGTGAAGAGAATTAAAATTGTGTAAAGTAGAGCACAAAAGAAACATAAAAAGTAAAAATTCAAGTCTCATTAAAGAAAAAACACTTTCCATAAACAATACCCAAGAGATAACACCAAGTGGCCATTAGGTGTTATTTGCTAGCATTATGTAACATTTACTTTCTACAGAAAGACCATCATAGAAATTTTCTCTCAACTTCTCCCTTGATTCTACATATTTCAGGTCAGCATTTTAGGTTATATTCCTTTATATGCTTTGCAGTAAATGACACTATGTAATTGCTGATAATGTATAAATTGATTGTCAGTATGGTGTATTCTGAGGTATCCTGCAGAACACGTATGCCAAATTTCAAGGATATTCAGCTTTTAGCAGCATTTTCTCTCCAATAAAAGTGTATTTCTTCTGGATCTGTTCAGAGCCATGAAGTTATGAAGTTTATATAACTCCAGGATGTAAGATATGAAGTATAATCCTAAACCCTGAACTTGCCTATGACAATTTTAGGGCAGTCAAAGGAGGACAAGTTCAAGAACAATGTATATTTTCAAGATGGAATTTCTAGAACTTTACTAAGTAAATGATTGAAGAATTTGTTCGTAATGAGAATGAAAAAATTGTTCATACCAGCTTATCACTATTCACAATCAATCATCCCAAGTATGAAGAGTGTTTTCAAAATCACAGTTCTTACAATGTAATTTCCCTATTTAAATTCTCTGATGACAAGCCATGTCCTTCAAGATAAAAGTCCAAATTCACAACAAAAGTGTAGGTGTGTTTGAGGGTTCTGTCTTCTGCAGTTTTTTCTCACTAATCTTTGTTTATTTTTACTGCATATTTATGTCTGCTTCTACGACTTTGGCTAACACACAGTTGGTATCTCCTATCTATAGTTTGGAGAACCAAACTCTACAAATCTGACAACTGGAAATATAATCACTTAAGAGTTAATCTCTTATGTCTGTAACTAACCTTACCATCTTACTTACAAACCCTGCTTTTCCTAATTTAAGGTTATTCACCATCACTTTAGTATTATCAAAGTCGTGGTATAATAGAAGACAACCAGAAAATCTCAGTGTCTTTAAAAAAACCATAAATTGATTTCATAAGCTTACAATTTTGCTTTGCATAGTTTTTATTCAAGGATCCAGGCTGTTAGACAATATTACATTACCAGCAAAGGGAAAGAGAGAGCATGGGAAATCACATTTGGGTTCCTATAGCTTCCTCTGAGAAGTATAAACTTCACTTCTAGAATTTCATTAGATAAGGTAAGCCATGTGGTCATACTCTTCAACAAAGACAGCTTCCATATTCTTGGAGAAAGCCATAAATATTGTGATACAGAAGCATTAAAGATGGTCATATCCACCCTCCTCACTAAGCTATAAATTAGCTAATCTTTGTATTTCTTCACTAGTTATTACTATACATATCACATCTTATTAATTCTAGTTCCTAAATATCTTCTCATATCTGTTTCCTTATCTCCAATCCAACTACTACCTTAGTACTACTCAGATAAGATCATCGTCCCCGGAGATTACTGTATCAGCTTTATTACACTACAAATTTTGCATGCCCTAATCCACTCTTCATACCGTAACTAGAGGATGTTCTAAAAGGTGGATCTAATTTTATCCATCCTTTCCTAACATTCTTCAATACTATGGGTTCTGTTCAACTTAGTCTTAGTTTAAGCTTCCTGACCTGGAATACAGGGAGCTTCCCTGTCAGGTCCTGGTCCACTTTTCTGTTACCATCTCATACCTCCTTTCTCTGACACAGTTTTATGGTCCTGACATAAAGCTTTTGCTATTCTCAAAAAGAAAATCATCTCTTTCACATTGTTAAACATTGCACATACTCTTTCGTTTCCAAAATGTTCATGTTCTCAACCTTTATTTATCTTACAAGATTAATTTCAAACATAAGCCCCTTTTCATGACTTTCTTGGCTCTTTAAAATAGCAGAATTAATTTTCTCAGCTTCTGCTTTCAGATACTAGAGCACTTAATGCACAGCTCTATTAATCTAACTCTGATTATATTTGACTATATGTGCCTGTGAGCTTGTTCAGGGCCAAGATGCATCTTCTTTATAGTCCATGGCATGGCTAGGGGATTCAATAAACACATATGAAATTTAAATAAATAGTTTGATTTTTTTCTACTCTTTTTGGACCATTTTGCCAAGTATTACTTTAAAATGTTAAGATAATTTACCACATGGATTAAAAATGGTGGGGGCGGGGGGAGTTGGCTCTTAGGAAGCCAATTTTTTGAAACAGTTAGTTTGAACCATAGTCAAATTACTCATCAGAAACTGGGTTTAAATAACGTTGTTTCAAAAATACTACTATGTAGGCAAAAAAAATATGAACTTTGCATATCGAAATTTCTCATTTATAAAATCAAATGGAGTGGTAATCTAGCTTACAATACAAATTTTAATGTTTAACCTCTTAATCTGAATTTGATTTACAGGACTTTAGAGAGTATCACGACCATCTGGCTTTACAATTTAGGTCCATAGCTACCTAAAATAAGAGATTCACCTTTCTATTTTCCTATCAATCATTTATCTCACAAAGAAATTACTATAATTAATTCTGCTTTACATATTTCAGAGCAAAGAAGTAGATATGAGAATGTATAATAGGAAAGATTGCTGGTAAAGTTGATGTATATGTGTTGAAAAATCTCAGTAACTATACCATATATACTAAAAACAGTGGGTCAAAGTGTGTTAGGTTTTGAATCATCAACATGATGAATAATTAAGGCATCACATATTTACTGACTACCTGAGATATTCTTGGAAAGATTTTTGCTAAGGATAAAGTAATTAAAATAAACATTGTTTGTCCACAGGAGGATGATAGTCTAGTAAGAGAGACAAGAATGCATATAAATGGTTTTACTGACTATAAGGGGAAATACAGAAAATGAGCAGGAGAGATAAGAAAACTTTTCTCAGTGACCAATGCAAAGAAATAGAGGAAAGCAATAGAATGGGAAAGACTAGAGGACTTTTCAAGAAAATTAGAGATACCAAGGGAATATTTCATGCAAAGATGGGCACAATAAAGGACAGAAATGGTAGGGACCTAACAGAAGCAGAAGACATTAAGAAAAGGTGGCAAGAATACACAGGAGAACTATACAAAAAAGATCTTCATTACCAAATAACCACAATGATGCGATCACTCACCTAGAGCCAGACATCCTGGAATGTAAAGTCAAGTGGGCCTTAGTAAGCATCACTACAAACAAAGCTAGTGGAGGTGATGGAATTCCAGTTGAGCTATTTCAAATCCTGAAAGATGATGCTGTGAAAGTGCTGCACTCAATATGTCAGCAAATTTGGAACACTCAGCAGTGATCACAGGGCTGGAAAAGCTCAGTTTTCATTCCAATCCCAAAGAAAGGCAATGTTAAAAAATGCTCAAATTATCACACAAATGCCCTCATCTCACATGCTGGTAAAGTAATGCTCAAAATTCTCCAAGCCAGGCTACAACAGTATGTGAACTGTGAACTTCCAGATGTTCAAGCTGGATTTAGAAAAGGCAGAGGAACCAGAGATCAAATTGCCACCATCCATTGGATCATAGAACAAGTAATAGAATTCCAGAAAAACAATTACTTTTGCTTTATTGACTATGCCAAAGCTTTTGACTGTGTAGATCAAAACAGACTATGGAAAATTCTTCAAGAGATGGGAATACCAGACCACCTGACCTGCCTCCTGAAAAATCTGTATGCAGGTCAAGAAGCAACAGTTAGAATCAGACATGGAACAATGGACTGGTTCCAGTTTGGGAAAGGAGAACATCAAAACTGTATAGTGTCACCCTACTTATTTAACTTATATGCAGAGTACATCATGTGAAACACTGGGCTGGATGAAGTACAAGCTAGAATCAAGATAACTGGGAGAAATATCAATAAACTCAGATATGCAGGTGATACCACTCTTATGGCAGAAAGTGAAGAGGAACTAAAGAGCCTATTGATGAAACTGAAAGAAGAGAGTGAAAAAGTTGGCTTAAAACTCAACATTCAAAAAATGAAGATCATGGCATCTGGTCCTATTACTTCATGGCAAAAAATGAGGAAACAATGGAAACAGTGAGAAACTTTATCTTTGTGGCTTGAAAATCACTGCAGATGGTGATGGGAGCCATGAAATTAAAAGATGTTTGCTCCTTGGAAGAAAAGCTATGACCAACCTAGACAGCATATTAAAAAGCAGAGTCATTACTTTGCCGATAAAATCTGTCTAGTCAAAGCTATGGTTTTTCTAGTAGTCATGTAGAGATGTGAGAGTTGGACTATAAAGAAAGCTGAGCACCAAAGAATTGATGCTTTTGAGCTGTGGTGTTGGAAAGATTCTTGAGAGTCCCTTGGACTGTAAGATCCAACCAGTCCATCTTAAAGGAAATCAGTCCCAAATATTCATTGGAAGGACTGATGCTGAAGCTGAAACTCCAGTATTTTGGCCACCTGATATGAAGAAGTGACTCATTTGAAAAGTGCCTGATGCTGGGAAAGACTGAAGGCAGGAGGAGCCAGTTATGAAAGAGGATGAGATGGTTGGATGGCATCACAGACTCGATGGACATGAATTTGAGTAAGTTCTGGGAGTTGGAGATGGACAAACATCCTGGTGTGCTGCAGTCCATGGGGTTGCAAAGAGTCAGACACAACTGAGCAACTGAACTGAACTGATAGGAAAAAATAACTATCACTATAGGTTCTCTAATAAATGCAATATTCCTTTCAAAATTCTTGGGTATTCAATGTTACTATTCCATTTTACATGGGTATACCCAGTAGCTCAACAGTAAAGTATATGCCTGCAATGCAGGAACCTCAGGAGATGCAGATTTGATTCCTGAATCGGGAAGATCCCCTGGAGGACAGCATGGCAACCCACTCCAGTATTTTTGCCTGGAGAATCCCATGGACAGAGAAACCTGACAGGCTACAGTCCATGGCATCTCAAAGAGTCAGGCATAACTGAAGAGTCTTAGCATGGATGTACACGTTATGTTTTGCAGGTGAGGAAAATCAGAGAGGAATATAGTCTGTCTGCTGTTTCACAGCTATCAGTAAATATTTTAAATAAAGTCTGCATATCTTCTAAGGCCATGGTAAATGTTGTCCTTAGTTCAGTTCAGTCACTCACTCATGTCCAACTCTTTGCAACCCCATGGACTGCAGCACGCTAGGCCTACCTGTCCATCACCAACTCCAGAGTTTACTCAAACTCATGTCCATTGAGTTGGTGATGCCACCAAACCATCTCATCCTCTTTCATAACCTTCTCCTCCTGCCTTCAATCTTTCCGAGCATCAGGGTCTTTTCTAATGAGTCATTTCTTCGCATCAGGAGGCCAAAGTATTGGAGTTTCAGCTTCAGCATCAGTCCTTCCAATGACTATTCAAGACTGATTTCCTTTAAGATGGACTGTTTGGATCTCCTTACTGTCCAAGGGACTCTCAAGAGTCTTCTCCAACACCACAGTTCAAAAAAATCCATTCTTTGGCACTCAGCTTTCTTTATAGCCCAACTCTCACATCCATACATGACTACTGGAAAAACCATAGCTTTGACTAGATGGACATTTAACAGCAAAGTAATGTCTCTGCTTTTTAATATGCTGTCTAGTTTGGTCATAGCTTTTCTTTCAAGGGGCAAGCATCTTTTAAGTTCATGGCTGTGGTCACTATTTACAGTGATTTTGAAGCCCCCAAAATAAAATCTCTCACTGTTTCCATTGTTTCCACATCTATTTGCCATGAAGTGATGGGACCAGATGCCATGATCTCTATATTCTGAATGTTGAGTTTAAGGCCAACATTTTCACTCTCCTTTTTCAATTTCATCAAGAGGCTCTTTAATTCTTCTCTGCTTTCTCCTATAAGAGTGGTGTCATCTGCATATCTGAGGTTCTTGATATTTCTCCAATTATAAATATTGATATTTCTAATGTTACTAAATCAATCTTGACTCCAGCTTGTGCTTCATCCAGTCCAGCATTTCTCATGAGTATTCTACATATAAGTTAAATAAGCAGGATGGCAATATACAGCCTTACATACTCCTTTCCCAATTTGGAATCAGTCTGTTGTTACATGTCCAATTCTAAGTGTTGTTTCTTGACCTGCATACAGATTTCTCAGGAGGCAGGTCAGGTGGTCTGGTATTCCCATCTCTTGAAGAATTTTCCACAGTTTCTTGTGATCCACATAGTCAAAGGCTTTGGCATAGTCAGTAAAGCAGAAGTAGATGTTTTTCTGGAACTCTCTTGCTTTTTTGATGATCCAATGAATGTTGGCAATTTGATCTCTGGTTCCTCTGTCTTTTCTAAATCTAGCTTGAACATCTGGAAGTTCACAGTTCACATACTGTTGTAGCCTGGCTTGGAGAATTTTGAACATTACTTTGGTAGCATGTGAGATGAGGGCAATTGTGTCATAGTTTGAGCATTTTTTGTCATTGTCCTTATTTGGGATTGGAATGAAAACTGACTTTTTCCAGCCCTGTGGTCACTGCTGAGTGTTCCAAATTTGCTGGCATATTGAGTGCAGCACTTTCACAGCATCATCTTTCAGGATTTGAAATAGCTCAACTGGAATTCCATCATCACCACTAGCTTTGTTCATAGTGATGCCTCCTAAGGCCCACTTGACTTTGCATTCCAGGATGTGTGGCTCTAGGTGAGTGATCACACCATCATGGCTATTGAAAGGTTGTTGTTGAATGATAAGACGTGGGATTCTTGGCCTCCGGAGGAGACGAATTCAATCCAGGGCCAGAGGCGAGGCTGGATCACTCAGAGCTTTTGTGTAATAAAGTTTTATTAAAGTATAAAGGAGAGAAAAAAAAAGTATAAAGGAGATAGAGAAAGCTTCTGACATAGGCATCAGAAGGGGGCAAAAGAGTACCCCCTTGCTAGTGTTAGCAATGGGGTTATATACTCTCCAATGAATCCAAAGAATATCTGGAGGTTGTAAAGACCTCAACAGACCTACTCCCATAATTTACATTTTAAGATAACAGAGTTGGCCAGAAGGTTTAATCCAAAGATTGTCCTCAGGCAGGATACATTATTGTTATATTGTCACTCACAATCTTTTAATGAAAAGAAAGGAATATCATAAAACTTAGAATGGCACCAGATAATGCATCCCTGGCCATAAAACAATTGACTTGAATCTTGTAGAAGGGCAGTATACCAACAAATAGTTTCATTTACATAGATTAAGGGAACAATACCTGAGTAAGTAGGTTGGGCCATTTTTCAGAACCAACTTGAAGATAGAGTCTGGGGTACATTAACATAGCTTAAGACAACATTTCCATAAGAAAAAGAAATGTATTGGTTAACTCAAGGTTTGAGAGTAGTTAGCTTCAGGTGAAACCAGGTGTCATGGCAACACAGCATTTTAAGAGAAATCTCCTTTTAAATTTGTATAGAAAAGAAAAAATATTGCTGGTTTGTTTCCTCCTGCCGCTTAAGAGAGAGAAAAAATGTCTGGCACTTGCAGCCTCTTTCCTCCATTTGGAGACCCCTGGCCTTCCTGCCTGTTACCCTCTCACTATCTGGGTCATGAAGATCTTTTTTTTTTTTTTTTTTTATAGTTCTTCTATGTATTCTTGCCACCTCTTAATATCTTCTGCTTCTGTTGAGACCATATCATTTCTGTCCTTTATTGTGCCCATCTTTGTATGAAATATTCCCTTGGTATCTCTCATTTTCTATTGCTGTCCTCTATTTCTTTGCCTTGATCACTGAGGAAGGCTTTCTTTTCTTTCCATGCTATTCTTTGGAACTCTGCATTCAAATGGGTATACCTTTCCTTTTCTCCTTTTCCTTTCACTTCTCTGCTTTTCATAGCTATTTGTAAGGCCTTGTCAGACAACCATTTTGCCTTTTTGCATTTCTTTTTCTTTGGGATGGTCTTGATCACTGCCTCCTGTACAATGTCATGAATCTCTGTCCATAGTTCTTCAGGCACTCTATCTATCAGATCTATTTCCTTGAATCTATTTGTCACTTCCACTGTATAATCGTAAAGGATTTGACTTAGGTCATACCTAAGTTGTCTAGTGGTTTTCCCTATTTTCTTCAATTTAAGTCTGAATTTGGCAATAAGGAGTTCATGATCTGAGGCACAGTCAGCTCCTGGTCTTGTTTTTGCTAACTGTATAAAGCTTCTCCATCTTTGGCTTCAAAGAACATAAACAATCCGATTTCAGTGCTGACCATCTGGTGATGTCCATGTGTAGAGTCTTCTGTTGGGTTGTTGTTCTAGTTTTCCATAATGATCAGTGAATCATCATAAGTAGCAATTACCATTTACACCATGAGTCCCTGTCATTCACATGCTATTGCTTCCTTCACTCAGATAACTTACAATCTAATAAGTATGCTTTAAAGAAATAATTTTATTTCCAGGAATGTTGTGTTTACTATTTCTTGCCTTTTTATAATTTTGTTTGAAAAAGTGAATTGCATTATTATAAATTTGGCAAGAAATGTTCTACCTGTTGGTTGATTCAGGTTTTAACTATATGGCCATGGCATATGGTAAAGAATCTGCCTGCAGATTCTATCAGGCAGATTCTATCTAACGTTTCGGATAGAAACCTTTCTCTTTAGGAGACAAAGTGAAAGTGTTGAGTATCTACACAGAAAGGTATTCTAGGGAGAGTAGGTGGCTCCAGGGAATTCTGAAAACAAACTGAAAGAACAAGAAAGAATGGCAAGGGGTTTTTATTGTGATCTTATTGTGACCATCCTGTAAGTTTTGAACTTCCCAGTACGGCAAATGAGAGAGTATCTGGGCTTGCCTAGATGTGGGGGAAAGGCGACGCGCAAGGAGTAAGACTTAAAAGCTGTCAGTAGTCAAAGATCAAAAATGTAATTAGACTCTATATTACAGAGATATTTTCCACTTTATCTTACAATGATATCTCTTTCACAAGTTTAAGGCAGTCTATTTTTCAGTCAGCATGTTGCAGACTTAGAATGATTACATTCCAGAACAACAACTACAGTTTTGCCTTTTCAAACTGGCTACTAAAGGTCATAGGATCTCCCTCTGACACTATCAGTTAATGTGAAAAATTAGACATGAAATAAGTCCATCTTGGCCCACATAAGAAGAAATGGACAATAAATTACAAAAGTAAATCAGTTTCAAGATGCATAACAAGCAACTTATGGCCCAGAGAGCAGTGAGCTTATAGTACATAGTTTAGTCACTCAGTCCTGTCTGACTCTGTGTGACACCATGGACTGTAGATTACCAGCCTCTTCTGTCCACGGGATTTTCCAGGCAAGAGTACTGGAGTGGATTGCCATTTCCTTCTCCAGAGGATCCTCCCAACCCAGGAATCGAAACCGGGTCTCCCACATTGTAGGCAGACGCTTTACCGTCTGAGCCACCAGGGAAATCATAATAAGCATAAGTATATGCTTATGATGCAGCTATTCTTTTCCCAGTCTTGGATCATTGTGCTTAACTGTAAATATATTAACATTTAATCATTTATACTTATTAGTAATTTTTTTTCTTGCAGATATAATTATGCTAAATTGCCATATTGCTTTATGATATAATAGCAATTATAGTTTTAATCTAAGGCCTAATGTGAAACACTTGAAGATGACTGCTGAAAGGTCTTCTAGTAGGTCTTCAACTAGATGTTATATTTCATTTCACTGTGTCATTGGAATGCTACTGGAAAAAGGAATAAATGATAGTTAGCTAATTTTAATTACATAGATCATATTTTAGTTTTCTCTCTGTTGAAGGGTTGGCACCTTTCACAATACTTGGGGTAAATTATAGTGGGTGTAAGTCAATTAATTAAAAATAAACAGTATACAGACATATTTTGAAGTCATAGTGATTACTATATCTATGACTTTAAATTGGATAAGGAATATTTAATAGTATTGTTATGATAACTGTCATTCTAAATAACTGTAATACATGAAACATAGCTATAATCCATTTTCATTGTAATTACAACATTTAATGAACTTAAATTTACAATAAGAAAATGTTATGCTTCTGGGGAAAAATATCATGTATTGTATTGTATAATGTATCATATAGGTGTCACTCATGTAATGCTATATTTAAGTATTTCCAATAAAAGTTAATTTCACATGAAAATAAACAATGTAAATGAGTTTCTGGATAATTTTCTTTATAAGTTTGAAAAAATATCTTCATTCTATTTGAGAGAAAATTATGAATATATGAATTATTTTAATAATTTGCTTTGTGGATACAGATTTTCATTTAAGTATGAGATGTTAAATAAGATTTATTAATTTAGAAAATCTGTCCTCTGCTAAAAAATTACATTGGGCTTAAGCTAGCTAACTATCTTAAACCTCATATAAGAGATAAATGGAGCTTTTGTCCCCATGGGAGTTAGATTTCTATAATTTTGTTATTCATTTCTGAGATATGGCACTTAAAACATTTTGAAAAACAACTTTAAAGTTTCTATGCCAGAATAGCCACTATGTTTTATTAATATCTAGTCCACTGTTAATTAGAAGAATTAATTCAAACAACAAATAACTTTATGAGGTCTGAACGTATAAAGATGAAACTTAGAAGTTACAGATATAGACTTACTGCTTTTTTTTTTTTCTTTTGGCATAAACCTCTTATTTATAGAGAATCATAGTTATTACAGTTTTTAGGAATAGATGGCACTATTTAGAACACTGATGAAAAAAATTTAGAAAAAATTGGGTGAAAAAAGTATTAGAATTTCTTATGCTTATTCTAATAGACTAGTTGTAAAGTTTCTAACTTTATTCTATTTATGGTAATTTAAAGCCTTATAAAGGTGTCTAGGATCACTTGATTAATTTTCCTTTCTGTGATGAATGATGTCATTTCCATGAGAATATATATGAATTCCCAGTACTGTACTTATTTTATGATATGATTAATTAAGTCATATCCTCCTGATATTAAGTGAGAAGAGAAACATCTCAGAATATTAAAAATAATAAAATGTAGGAAACTAAGTGAATTTAGTAAAGATTTGCTTCAAAAGGATTTATATTGTCTCAGTGAAACACAATTGTCCTTTGTAATTTTGAAAATAATTTCACATTCATTGATTATTTGATCTTTACTAAATTTCACTGCAGTAGATAATGCCATCATTATATTAATTTTGCAAATGAGAAAATGGAACCTTATAGGGGTTAAGTATCTTTTTGAACATATGGATTTAAATGTTCATTCTTGCAACAAATCTTTATTGGAAAACCATCATATACTGGGCGTGCTCTGATCACTAAACAAAAAGTCTGAGTCCTAATGGAGTTTGCATTTTAAAAGGAAAAACAAACAGAAGCCAAATGCATAAATAAACATGTAGCACTAAGCGTTGGTAAAGAAGGTGAAGGAAAAGAATCTGGGAAGAACAGAGTACGATATGAGGGTAGATAAAGATTGGATGGGTACAGAAACCTTTTGAGAAAGTGCCACTTGAGCAAAGACATGTATTAGTATTAAGTAATGTATTAAACTATGTGAACATATGAGAGAATAGTAACGTGGCAACAGAAAAAGTTAGAGCAAGAGGTTTTGAATTTGGAGCATGTTTAGCTTGCTGCAGGTGAATAATGAAGGTCTTAAATGTTAAGCGAATGTGTCAAGATTTCATTCTGAGAGTTAGGAGAAGCCATTAGAGAAATTTTAGCAGTGAAATATTTATCACGTTTAAATTTTAAAAGTTAACTCTGTAATTAGGGGACCAAAGTCTAAATGTGTGTGTACTGACCAATCAGAATGGTCAACATCTGTAAACTTCTGGCAGTTTCATATTGATGAATAAAAAGATGAATATCAATTAAACTGCTGCAGAGAGAGAGGGAATAATAAATACATCATTCTAAATGCTGAATGAGAATTAGTAAGAATGGTAGACATTCGACTGAAAAGGAATACTTCTGATACAGTGTTCTTTTCATTATCCTATTCTCTTTCATATTACTAAACAAAACTCACTACACAACAGAATTTTCAAACTTATTTTTTACATATACTGTTAAAGTAGTAAGACAATGTAAATTTTAATTTGAAAACTTTTCTTCATAAAGGTTGCAATTCTTTTTCATACTAGAATTTATAGAAAAAAAAAAACAATATTTTTGTAAAACTATACCTGATGGCAGTCAAAGAGGTTTTTCACAGCTTGAAGCAAGGAGAGAATTTAACTTGTAATTTTCTTCTTAGCTTCGTATTGCAAATATATGATAGAAGTCATAAAAACATCTCTATGCGATTAACCCTTTATTCTTTCAATCAATTTTTAGCAATATAAGGAATAAATAATCAGAAATGGAGCATAAAAAATAAGCACAGTAATTATAACTCTATGTAAAGTAGTAAGAGTATAAGCTAAAGGAAAGTAATGAAGAAAAACAGGTAATGGAATAAAACAAGTTACAATATACTATGATCAGGAGATGAGTTCTACATAGTCATTAATATCTGCACTATCACTGACTATTTAACATTAATATGTTTAGGATTTATTTAAGGTTTTATTGGTGTCATAAAATAGCAGATGAGATAAAAGGCAAAGCAATTTATAAGATGTGTTTCCAAACATTGATTATAATTACAAAACTATCAAAAGCAAGAATTAACTATCAAAGATAGGAATGCAGTCAAATGTTAATTTTTTGTAAATATCTTCTGTCTTATGGATGTACTGATTTTATCAGAATGCCGCTGCTGCTGCTAAGTCGCTTCAGTCGTGTCCAACTGTGTGCGACCCCATAGACGGCAGCCCGCCAGGCTGCCCCTTCCCTGGGATTCTCCAGGCAAGAACACTGGAGTGGGTTGCCATTTCCTTCCCCAACGTGTGAAAGTGAAAAGTGAAAGTGAATCCGCTCAGTCCCGTCCTACTGGTAGCGACCCTGTAGACTGCAGCCTACCAGGCTCCTCCTTCCATGGGATTTTCTAGGCAAGAGTACTGGAGTCGGGTGCCATTGTCTTCTCCGTTTATTAGAATATGAGACTATAAAATTGGAAATGAACCCACTTGCTATGTATTATATAGATGTCTATCATATATGTTATATATATTACTTCCCATTATATTGACTGCTGTATTCCCCTTTAACCACCTCTACTTCATTGCTAACACTTAAGGTTTATAGACCAGAAGATTAAGAAAGAAAATAAAAATTGTACACAGATAGGTCCCTTCCCCTGCTCAAATATTTCATATACCTTGTCCCAAACTGCTGTTCTTATCTCTGTTCCAACTTTAGATGATCCTGGCTAGAGGTAAACTAATAGAAAATGAGAACATAGGCAATAGCAATCTCATGTTTTTACCTTCTAGTACAAGTTAAGTTTGACAGTAGTTAAGTAGATTATTGGATAAGGAAGCTAAAAATTATATATATACATATATTTTTTTAATATGACACTAATTCTGAAAGGCAAATTTTAGCAGCTTATAAGAAAAAGAAATACTAAGTGTTGAAAAAGATTATTTCTTGGTTCTAATTATTTAGAAGCATTTGTTTAGTAAACATCACTAATCCTAATTTTAGATTTAAAGCATGCCTAATTTTACACATGGCTTCACACAACTGCTTTTCCTTAAATTAGGCTCTCTATTATTTGAGTAGGAGAGAAGTAAAATTTTGATTTATATCTCTTGAAATGCATTACTATATTTACCAGATTGGAATTTAGAGCCTTAGGTTTTATGTATATTATTTTTACAAAATACATGTTATCCTGTCCTAATGGACTATTCATAAAATATTCTTTTCCTTTTAAAGTCATGTATTTAAAAATTTCCCCTCAACTTTGGAAATAATATATTTTAAATTAAATCAAGGGCATATCTGATAACTGAACATAAATATAAATTCAGAACAAAATATAAATAGATTGCATGCTTCTCTTTAAATCTAAAATTCATGGGCATGTGCAAATTGTGTTACTATGTAGTTCTAAATAACTTGATAAATGAATATACCTTTACTCCTAACAAGGAAGTATGAATCTTTCAAGATTTATTTCTAATAATTTCATTTTTCACATTTCTGATGCCATAAAATACAGGTCATCATAAAATACTCAAATACTATAGCATAAATGTCTTTATTGTATAATCATTCTAGATAGAATTAATAAGCAACAGATCAGTTATAGGGTCAAAATAGCTTGTAAGGTATTTTGAAAAGAAATATTTATTAAAAGCAAGTTAGCTAAATATGAATTATTACTTTTAAGTAAGTGCTTCTACCTCATCATTCTACTAAGTATTTAATAAAATGTAAATATTTGATAGTCACAAAATTTCACATTTAAATTTCTAAAGTTAGAAATATTTAGACATATCCCTACCTTTCGAATGTATTTGATGGAATCCCAAGATTCAAGAAATTCTGTATATACATGTGATTTCAGCAGGAAATAACATAAAAAGACCTAATATGAATATATCTTAACTTTAACTGTTTCACATAGATAAATTTGTCACTTTGGTTGACATTTTTCATATGAAATTGCAGGGAAGTATAATTATACTTAGTAACACTGTTGAAAAGATTTTACTATAAAAATGAAGAAGTTTGAAGAATAGAGGGACAATTAGATGACAAAATAGTATGGCAAAAAGTACTTTGTGGAAAAGCAGAGAAAAAAATAGAATTGAGAAGGATAGAAATCTCAGGAAAACAGGTTCACTTCTCTTTACCTCCCCTCTTTAACTAAGGACCATTGGTTTGCAAGAAGCCTGCTAAGTGTCTGTGGACTTGATAAGGTCCAGAGGTTTTCTAAAGGCAGGAAAGTCTCAAGATTACCTTGCAGCAGCTTCCTGGAATCAATTTGACATAACTACTGCTCACTTCTGCCTTGCACATGTATCCCTGTCCACAACCCAATGCAATGGAATCTTCATTTTTGATTATGAGTGGGCGTGGGACAAGGTTCAAGACAATTATGGTCATTAATACTGAATAGCTAAGCCAAGAAGGAGTAGGGCTGATCAAGTCCTTTCCCAGGAGCTTTACTACCATAAGGAATTGATAGGAAAATTTCCTTTCCTTTGGCTAGCTGTAGGGAAATGACTTGAGAGCTGCCTTTGGTTCTTTTCTGCCTCGATGATTGTAGGAGAAACAAAGGCCAACTGTGGAGAAACAGAAAAACAAGATTTAAACAGAAAGAGAGGAACAATGATAAAACACAAGTCCTATTAATAGATTCCAGATCTCAAGTTCCCCATTTCTTCAGGTCCCTTTAGTTTCCCATCTGATGTGTCAATAAATAGATACACAAGCTAGGAGGTATTAACTGTGCCAAGATTTAACTGTTCATAGTGTTGAAGTAGGAACCACAATTATAAGGAAGTTTAAGAAAGATTGAATATTTTGGTATTGTAAAATACAGAAGGTAAAAATAAGTTTGTATTTAACAAGTGAGAATGGACATATAAAAATGGTCAAGTATCATTCTTCTTGATCTGTCCCTGATGTCTCATAGTATATTCATTATATGAATATTCAGGTTTAACATTACCAAGTCAGTGCAAGTAAAGTGATAGTTTAACATTCTACTTACATTCTACGTGGTTACATTTATAGTACTAGCCATCCTTTACAAAAATATATTGTGCACTGGTAATGGCTCTGCTTAGAAAATTTCTTTTTAATCCCAATGTAAAAAAGAGCTTTTGTTTATAGCCACATGCAAAATCTAAAAATATTTTTTTTACATTTTGATTTAGAAAATACAAGAGACCAAGAAGTACAAATTATTGCTAAGAACCACTGTGAAGGATTCAGCAAAGAGATTGTCATCAGCCATCATGGGAGAATACATGAGTGTATACGGAAAGCAATGACTGCACATCTACCTAATTATTACAGTACGTACGTTAGTAATTCCTTGTGAGTCCATCCTTGTGATAAAGGCAATTAGAGAGATCCACATCTAAGTTGCACATGATATAATGAGGACATTTAAACCCTGAAGAAATGATTTTAAACTACTTTTAAATGTTGGAGTTTTAGAGTATTTTGCAAAATCTGCAATTTTATTACTGCATTGTCTGATTTACTCCATGGAAGCAGACACAATATCCTTTCCCGATAAGAAATGACTAAAATTAGCTGAGGGGCAATAAATAAAATTGCCACATTAAAGACAGTATCATTGCAGAAACAAATCCCCAGCATATTATCTATTATTTTCCCTTTTAATACTGATCTACAGTTCTGCAAGCTACAATGCTTGGAGCCATTTAGCCTCTACAATTGTTCTAATTATATCTATCAAATGTGATGCATGTTTAATTGCATTTTAATAGGACTGTAGCTCCTTGTTTAGCAGCAAGTTCAACAGGAGAGTAATTTATTGCTGATAAAGTATGGGGTCTTCAGTTCCTTCTACTAAATAAGAATTGGAAATGTGTTTGAAAACCAATGTCTTGGGTGAATTTCCTCTGCTGAAAGCAAGTCCCTATAAATCAAAGTGGGTGATTATTTTGCCTATGTAATGAATGGGTTGAGAACAGATATTAAAATGTTTAATAGCCTTGCCTATGAAAAATGTTGAAAAGAGCGCTGCCTAAAATTTTATTCAAATTAATTAGATACTGGGTGCAAATTTTCATGATAAGATTGTAACAGGTACATTTGCTGCTTGAGGGAAGTATAAGCCAACAAACAAATTTTGTGAAAATGTGAACAAACTAGCTGACCGAAGTTGTAGTATTTACCAAAACACCAAAACACTGACATGTAAAGAAAGGGCAGAATTTTTAAATAGCAATTTCAAGGCAATTTAATCCATTGCCATTTTAGGTTCTAGACATTTTTCTAAGAATATATTAGAAGCTTTTTAACTATATTGATGCAGAATGGTGCTTTATGTGTCTGAAACAACCACAATCTTTTTTGTTTTTTTACTATGATACCAAAAGCTTATCTATCTCAAGTGAGTTGGTATGCATTTTTACAGTAGTAATAGAAAAATGGGTAGGGGTTAATCATTGCATTGTCAGAACAGTCCCCTAAATAGTTGAGTAGTAATTTGAGGCATCTTTGGAAAAGCAGATACTACAGGAGTCAAGAGGAAGTAGGGCTTCAATAAGACTGTGCTTTTATCATTAATACATATGTATGTATGTATTCTTTAACATAAATTAAACAATATAGTCAAAGCTGTGGCTTTTTCAGTAGTCATATATGGATATGGGAGTTGGACCATAAAGAAAGCTTAGCACTGAAGAATTGATGCTTTCATACTGTGGTGCTGGAGAAGACTCAGGAGAGTCCCTTGGACTGCAAGGAGAACAGATCAGTCAATCCTAAAGGAAATCAACCCTAAATATTCATTAGAAGGACTGATGCTGAAATTGAAGCACCAATACTTTGATCACTTAATATGAAAAGCTGACTTACTGGAAAAAACCCTGATGCTAGGAAAGACTGAAGGTAAGAGAAGGAGGTGAAAGAGAATGAGGTGTTTGAATGGGATCAATTACTCAATTGATTATTATTGACTATGCCAAAGCCTTTGACTGTGTGGATCAAAACAAACTGTGGAAAATTCTTAAAGAAATGGGAATACAAGACCACCTGATCTGCCTCTTGAGAAATCTGTATGCAGGTCAAGAAGCAACAGTTAGAACTGGACATGGAACAAGAGATTGGTTCCAAATCAGGAAAGGAGTACGTCAAGGCTGTATATTGTCACCCTGCGTATTTAAATTATATGCAGAGTACATCATGAGAAACGCTGGGCTGGATGAAGCACAAGCTGCAATCTAAATTGCCAGGAGAAATATCAATAACCTGAGATATGCAGATGACATTACCCTTATTGCAGAAAGTGAAGAAGAACTAAAGAGCCTCTTGATGAAAGTGAAAGAGGAGAGTGAAAAATTTGGCTTAAAACTCATCATTCAGAAACCTAAGATCATGGCATTTGGTCCCATCACTTCATGGCAAATAGATGGGGAAACAGTGGAAACTGTGACAGACCTTATTTTGGGGGGCTCTAAAATCACTGCAGATGGTGACTGAACCATGTAATTAAAAGACACTTGCTCCTTGGAAGAAAAGCTATGATCAACCTAGACAGCTTAAAAAGCAGAGATATTACTTTGTCAACAAAGATCCATCTAGTCTAAGCTATAGTTTTTCCAGTAGTCATGTATGGATGTGAGAGTTGGAATATAAAGAAAGCTAAATTGATGCTTTTGAACTGTGATATTGGAGAAGACTCTTGAGAGTCCCTTGGAATGCAAGGAGATCCAACCAGTCTATCCTAAAGGAAATCAGTCCTGAATATTCATTGGAAGGACTGATGTTGAAGCTGAAGCTCCAATACTGTGGCCACCTGATGTGCAGAACTGACTTATTGGAAAAGACCCTGAAGCTTGGAAAGACTAAAGCGGGGAGGAAAAGGGGATGACAAAGGATGAGATGGCTGGATGGCATCGCCAACTCAATGGACATGAGTTTGAGTAAACTCTGGGAGTTGGTGATGGACAGGGAGGCCTGGTGTACTGCAGTCCACGGGATCACAAAGAGTTGGACACGATTGAGCAACTGAACTGAAGTGACTCAATGGACATGAGTTTGAGCAACTCTGGGAGATAGTGAAGTACAGGAAAGCCTGGTGTACTGCAGTACATGGGGTTACAACACGACTTAGTGACTGAACAACAACTACAACAATTAGCTTTTATTATTTTCACCCTTTGAAATTTCACAACAATGGAAATTGATTAAAGTTAACACATATTAGAAGAGTTGATGAAATAAACTTTGAAAATTTCAGTTGAATCACAAATCATTACATGTGTTTGGTACTAACATCCTGTCTCTCATACTATTTATTCCATGAAATATATAAAGCTACTTCAAAAAATATCTCATTAATACTTATCCACCTTCTGTGCTTAATTGTATAAAGAAGCAAAACAATAGCAAATTCAATTATGAAAACAAGATTCAATATGTGATGTGCAGGTGCTGAATATCAATTAGGATATTTAAGGCTACATTTTCTAGTACCCTAGATCATAAAGCTTGGGATCAGTATATCTCTGTTCAATCAGATTTTGATCAAAAGCATGATAATAGGTTCTGCATATATGAATGTTGCCTACATCATTTGTACCTTGAATTCCAACATGAATTTGAAGCCTGCAAAGCATAAGTACTTGACATTAATTTTTCTTTCTCACATTCTATATGTAGAGCATGGCATGAACTAATTTCTATAACCTCCTGTAGCAAGAATGTAAATCAAGGAGCTACATGGTAGAAAGCAAAGGGAAATGAATGACCTGTGCCCTTAATTAGGCCCAATAGTTCTTGCAGAGAAAGAATATATACATAAAACATAACTCTACCAGAGAGCTTATGAAAATGTCAATTGAATTTAGATCTACTTTTAAGCACTACAGGAAACAGATTTCTAGCCAACTTCCACATAGAATACTGAAAATGTTCACTATATTACCATTCACCTTCAAGTAAGTGTTTATGAATTTGTTACACACCCAACATTGCCAATGAAACCTATCTTTTCCCATCTGGTTCATCAAACCATTCCGAGCTAACATCTTCTACAGAAGTGTGTATGACAGGGTATACTTACGCATGGCATTTTAAGCTGTGATCTCTATGTTTCTGTCTCTGGCTCTGCCAATTATAAGTTGCATGATTTTGAATACATTACTCAATTCCTATGAGACTAGCTATCAACACCTGTAAGATGTGGATTATAATGTTGTATTAAAATGAATGTTGAATTGAATGAATTTAATGTTGTATTAAAATGAATGTTGTTGTATTAAAAGAAGTAAAACTTTTACTTATTAGCACACTCCCTGGCTCACAGAAAGTGCTCAGGCATTGGTTGGTTGCTACTGGTAATGGTCCTATAGGCAGCTCTCTACAAGCTTTTGTTTAAGTTGAATCTGGGAACTGCACACACTGAACACCTTCATTGTAACTATGGACTTTCTTGGACAGAACTACTGTTGTCTAATCGCTGCCTGTGCTTTGAAGCTGATACGGCTTGACGAGGGAAAGTAATGACAACCAAACACTCCTGATATTCAACGTTTTTTTTGTTTGTTTTCCTGGATGATTAAGATAAACACAAAGTTGAAAGGATATGAGTAAGATGTGTTTATCTAGGATTATGGCTGATATTACCTTGGTCTTCTATGCAATGTGTTCTCTGGCCTAATAATATCATTTAGCATGAGTATTTTTTTTGTTAATTATCAGTAACAAAAACTAAGTGTTAGCCTTTTATTTTTGGTTATTCTAATTAGCACATAAAATCTGTATGAAAACCAACAAGATTTAACGCAACTTCAAAGTCATGCAATTAATTTTGTTCATTTAGTTTGGCAATGATTTCTTGGCTATGATACCAAAAGCACAGACAACAAAAGCAAAAATGGACAAGTGAGGCTACATCAAACTAAAAAAACTTTTATATAGAAAAGGAGGCAATAAATGGAATAAAAAGGAAACTTACTGAATAGGAGAAAATATTTGCAGACCATGTGTGTGATATGGCATTAATATTAAAAATATGTAAATAATTCCTACAACTCAGTAGGAAGAAAACAAAATAAAACAAATAACCCAATTCAAAATGAGCTGAAAAAGTCAAAGAATACATACAAATAGTAAACATGCATATAAAAAGGTGCTCAACATCACTAATTGTTAGGAAGAAGCAAATCAAAACCACAGTGAGATATCACCTATCACCTCATACTTTCTAGGATAGCTATTGTAAAAAAAAAACACACACACACAGCTAAAATGTAGAGAAATGGGAACCCTTGTACACTGTTTTCGCATGTGAGTTGGGACATCCATTACAGAAAACAATATGAAAGTTCCTCAAAATATTAAAAATAAAACTAACATATGAATCAGCGATTTTATTTCTGGATGTATATATCCAAAAGAATTGAAATCAATATCTTGAAGAGATACCTGCACTTCTGTGTTCATTACACATTTATTCATAACGTGTACACATTTCACATAACATGTGAAAAAGACCCAAATGTCCATCAAAAGATAAATGGATAAAAGAAATGTGATATATACATATAGTATAATGTTATTCTTCCTTTAGAAAGAAGGAAATCCTCCAACATTCAACAACATTGATAAATCTTGAAGACGTTATGCTAAGTGAAATAAGTCAGTCACAGAAGGGCGAGTATTGAATAATTCTACTTTACAGGTATCTAAAATATTCAAACTTATAGAAACTTATAGAAACAGAGAATAGAATGGTGGTTGCCTGGAGTTGAAGGAGGGGTAAATAGTGAGTTGTTCAATGGCTATAAATTTTTAGCTACGCTCAATGAACAAGCTGTAGAGATCTGCTGTGAAGCGTAGGGCCTACCGTTAACAATGCTGCACAGTACACTTAAATTTGTTAAGAATGTAGATCTCACGTTGTATGTGTGTGCCTATTTGTCTGACTCTTTGTGACCCCATGGACTGTAACCCACCAGGCTTGTCTGTCTTTGGAATTTTTCAGGCAAGAATACTGGAGTGGATGGCCATTTGCTACTCCAGAGGAGCTTCCCAACCTAGGGATCAAACCTGTGTCTCCTGAGTCTCTTACATTGGCAGACGGATTCTTTACCACTGGACCACCTGGGAGATCTCATGTTAGTGCCATTAAAACACACACGCAACAAAGGGGGTGTGAGGAAACTTTTGGAGGTGATGGTTGTGTTTATTGCTTTGACTGCAGTTGTGATTTCATGGATGCATGTGCCTGTGTGTTAGTCACTCAGCGGGTCTGACCCTTTGTGACCCCATGGACTATAGCCCACCAGGCTCCTTTGTCCATGGAATTCTCCAGGCAAGAATCCTGGAGTGGGTAGTCATTCCCTTCTCCAGGGGATCTTCCTGACCCAGGGATGGAACTCAGGTCTCCTGCATTGTAGGTAGATTCTTTACCATCTGAGCCACCAGGGAACCCTGGCATGTGCATATGTATGCATATGCATATATACATAGTGTATGCATATGTCCAAACTATCAAATTATAAAAATTACATATGTGCACATTTTTATATTAATCACATGTCAATAAAGTTGCCAATTAAAAAATAAATTTATAATTGGGTATTTGAGTTTAGGGTAAGGATGTGCACTGAAATCAAATGTACTGACTTTGAATTTTATTTCCACTATTTATGACCTGTATAAATAATAGGTAAGGCAGTTAACCTGATTGAAACTCAGTTTACCCACATTTAAAATAAGAATATTGCTTGTATACCCTAAGAGCATTATTCCATGGTTTAGAGGAGACTGTGTTTGTGAAGCACTTCACATAGTCTCTGACATATTCTAAGTGCTCAGTAAGTTTCAGCTATTACTATTATACACAACACAAATTAGAATTTCCTCGAGTTTTAAAATTGTTATTGATTAAATGCTTGAGACCTATATGAGGCCATTTGAACCAAGAATTTCTGGAAAGGAGATTCAGGCAAGTATATGCTTTTCAAATTCTCCACAGGCTTTTCTAATGGTATTTAGGACAAGAAGAAAACTAATAGGTTAGAGAAACTCTAGAAGTAAGAACAGACAAGACATGGTTGACTGGCTGTGGTAGGTTAGAAAAAGGTAGGAGTTAAGGAGTATCCATGTAGTTTCTTTTTATCATAGGATGGACTACGGTAACAATTACTGAAAAAAGAAATGGGAAGAGAGCGTGTTTTTGGTGAGAAGGTGGACTCTACTTGAATGTGCTGAGTTTGATGATCCTATTATACATGCAAGTGCAGGGTTAGAGGAGGGAGTTGGGTTTGAGATCTGGGACTCAGAGGGAGGAAAAACATATGGTATGAGGATGTAAAGCCAGAAAGCATTGTCTATAGATAGATGGCATGTGATATTATGGGAGAGGATACAGGCTACTGAAAAAAGAAAAAGAAAAACAGTGAAAAGGCTATCGACACTAAATCCCAAGGAATTTCAACATTGAATGTTTAGATAAAGTAGTAGGAACCTAGAGAGAAAACTCAGAATGAACGTTGTGGTATATTCAAAGTCAAGGGAATAGATTTCAGTAAGGGGGCTGTGGTCAAATATGTTTGCTTTTGCTAAGAGATGTAGTAATACAAGTATTGAATGTGTTCACTTTTTCACCTGAAAAATTTCAGGTGTCCTGCAATTCAAATTCTGCCTATCTCTTGTTTACACTGAAATAGCACAAGGGGTGTCCAGAGGAAAATAAAAAGCAATAAAGAATAATAATATATAGTTCTACCAAAATTTCCTTGGATATTTTATTTCTCTCCTCATATTTTCTCCTCAAATTTATATCTCTTCACCTTTTGGTCCTTCAGCATTCATTTCCCATTTATTCTTAACTGATGGACTGATTTGTTTCTACTAAGGAAACAGAAGCAAATAGAGACGATGATTTTGTCTCCCAGTTTCTTCTCTATAGCCCATCTGCATCAATGCTTGCAATACTTCTTTCATTCCTGTTACCATGGAGAAACAGCCTACTCTTGTCTTATGGCAGCCTCACCAGTTTTAAACTGAATCATTGTATTCCATCAAAGTCAGCAATTGCTAGGACCCTCCCTCCATCTTGCATCACCATTTCCCCCATTTTTCTTAAATTCTTTAATCTGCTCCCTTAATGTGTTTTTGTATAACAACATGCAAGCAAATCTCCCATCTAAAAAATCAATATCCTCTTTTGACCCCCAAATGCCTTTATCTATCCAGTCATTTATGTCTCTTCTTTACTGCAAACTTAAAAAAAAATTCTTTTTTTAGAGTACTTTTAAGTTCATAGCAAAATTGAGGTTAAAGTAAAGAGGTTTGCCATATATCTCCTCACCCTACACCCCCACATGTAGGCTCGCTCCTGTTATCAACATTCCCTGCCAGTGTGGTGCATTTTTTACAACCTCTCTGACACATCATAATCACCCCAAATCTATAGTTCACATTAGGGTTCATCCTTGGTGATGTACATTGCACACACTTGGACAAAGAATGACATGTACCCATCATTATAGTATCACACATAGTATTTTCACTGTCCTGGAAATCCTTTATACTCTGCTTATTCATTCCTTCCCTCATCTTCCAATCCCTGGCAACCATTGATCTCTTTACTGTCTCCATATTTTCTTTTCTGGAATGTCATATAGTGGAAATCATACAGTATGTATCTTCTTTAAGTTGGTTTCTTTCACTTAGTAAAGGGTATTTAAGTTTCTGTTATGTCTTTTCACGGTTTCATAGCTTGTATCTGTGTGTCTACAGGTATTCTCTCTTTATACTGCTATAGCTCATTTACATATTTTATTAACATTTAGCCTTTCTTTTGATACTGGCCAATTTTTATAGGTGTAAAATATATTTTAATTGTGTTAATCTTTTATGTCATTGATTTTTCTTTTTTAAAAAATGCTATTTTATTCCTTTTTCTCTTATTCAATGGGGCTTTTGTTCCTGCCATTGCAGTGGTTATTCTTGTCAGCATTACTAACAGACACATTCATGTCAAATCCTGTAGCCAATACTCACACTTTTTAATCTATTTATGACACAACTGTCCACACCCACTTTCTTCAGACACTTTCTTACTTGGTTTCTAGCATATTACTCTTATCTAATTGTATTTTTTTCCCACAGTTTCTCCTGAGTTCCCTTTTATGCTTCCTCCTCTTTGTGGGCACCCCTAAATATTGAAATAACCCTACTACTAATTTTCCTTAACTCACAAGTGTTTTGCAAATTTTTGTTATTTACATTACCTCCTCTTGTGACCATATCTTATATCATAGCTTCACATTCCATCCCTAGACTGACAATTCCTGTTTATATCACAAAATCTGACCTTTCCACTGGGCACTAAAGTCACATATAATAACTCCTTTTTGATATTTCTGATTTGAAAGCTAATAGTCATGTGTAACCTTATAAGACCAAGCCAGAAGTATTCATTCACTTCCTACCAATGCCCAACTGTCCTGCCCTTATTAGTTCTTCATCCCTATTCACAGTACCATCATTGACATAGTTTCTGGTATCAAACTTTTCAAAGATTTTCCGGATTGCTGTCATTCTTGCAAACCAAACTTGTTTTGCTTCAGGGACTTTATGTGTATTGTTCTTATTTCTAGAATGTTGTTAAAAAAAACAAACTTCTTGAGACTCAGCATTTCCCATTATCTGAGTAAATGTTTAAATATTTTTTTCTCAGAGAGGTATTCTTTGACATATTCTGAAAAGAGGTATTCTTTTCAGACATATCTGAAAAGCTTACTTCTCAATTATCCTCTGTGCATATATGCAATGCTGCTCTTTTCATAACATTGTTTAATCATCTGAAGCTAAATTGCTTATGGGTTTATTTATCTTCTGTCTCCTTATTAGAGACAATATAACAATATGTACAAATATAATGATGGGGAAGGCTCTGTTGGTGTAGTACAACATTCTTGACTCATTATCTGAATAATTATTATAGATCAGGGCTTATATATATAGTTGAAAGACAATATGATAAAAGGAGGCTACATGTGCAAAAACAGATGGAAGTACCAGAGCAAGAGAGATTGAGTAGGTGTCATTATTAAGGATAACAAACCAGAAGAGAGAGAAAGAGAGAAAGAGAACTTAGGTACTGAGGAGCAAATGCTTTGTGTCATAAGTATAGAACTCCCCACTGACGGGCAGGTGTCTCACGTGTGGCTGATGGACATGGATTTGGACATGAACATGCTTGTGTTCAGTTCAGTCACTCAGTTGTGTCTGACTCTTTGCGACCCCATGAACTGCAGGACACCAGGCCTCCCTGTCTATCACCAACTCCGGGAGTTTACTCAAACTCATGTCCATTGAGTTGGTGATGCCATCCAACCATTTCATACTCTGTTGTCCCCTTCTCCTGCCTTAATCTTTCCCAGCATCAGAGTCTTTTCCAGTGAGTCAGTTCTTTGTATCAGGTGGCCAAAGTATTGGAGTATTGGAGTTTCAGCTTCAGCATTAGTCCTTCCAATGAATATTCAGGACTGATTTCCTTTAGGATGGACTGGTTGGATCTCCTTGCAGTTCTAGGGACTCTCAAGAGTCTTCTCCAACACCATGGTTCAAAAGTATCAATTTTTTGGTGCACAGCTTTCTTTATATTCCAACTCTCACATCCATACATGGCTACTAGAAAAACCATAGCCTTGACTGGACAGACTTTTGTTGGCAAAGTAATGTCTCTGCTTTTTAATAAGCTGTCTAGGTTGGTCATAACTTTTCTTCCAAGGAGCAATTGTCTTTTAATTTCATGGCTGCAGTCACCATCTGCAGTGATTTTGGAGCCCCCCAAAAACAAAGTCTGTCCACTGTTTCCCCATCTATTTGCCATGAAATAATATGACCAGATGTCATGATCTGAATGTTGAGTTTTAAGAAAACTTTTCCACTCTCCTCTTTCAGTTTCATCAAGAGGCTCTTTAGTTCTTCTTTGCTTTCTGCCATAAGGGTGGTGACATCTGCATATCTGAGGTCATTGATATTTCTCCCAACAATCTTGATTCCAGCTTGTGCTTCATCCAGCCCAGCATTTCCTGTGATGTACTCTGCATGTAAGTTAAACGAGCAGGGTGACTGCATACAGCCTTGACGTGCTCCTTTCCCGACTTGGAGCCAGTCTGTTGTTTCATGCTTGTGTTGCTGCTGCTGCTGCTAAGTTGCTTCAGTCGTGTCCGACTCTGTGCGACCCCATAGATGGTGACCCGCCAGGCTCCCTCATCCCCGGGATTCTCCAGGCAAGAACACTGGAGTGCTTTGCCATTTCCTTCTCCAATGCAGGAAAGTGAAAAGTGAAAGCGAAGTTGCTCAGTCATGTCTGACTCCTAGCGACCCCATGGACTGCAACACCATGGATAAGATGGGGGAGGAATCTTTGAGACTGTTGAGACCCTGGACGGGGCCTGGCCAACCAAGCCCCAGGCCTAACAACATTCCAAGTTTTACAAGACAAAACAAACAGTATTAATGTAAAACCAGGCTTGCAATATGGTCACAGATTGATAAAGATATCAGTTTGTGTCCTTCCTGGGATTATAAGTGGGGACCCCTGAACTGCAATCTTTGAGATCTCACCCATGGATCATCAGCGCTGCCTGGGACCCTTTCCCATTTGGGACTCCAGATGTGCTGTGACATGGGACTTCCCAGCGTTGTTTAGGTCTGGATGTTGGACAAAACCCAGTTTGGTGATGTACTCTCTGCTCTTTCTATTTCTCTTTTGTTTTAATGTTTCTATATTGAAAGTAAGCTAGATAATTCCGTAATACACTTCTGTGTTAATTTGTATATAATGAGTGGCTTATTTTGTTAACAAATCCTTTGATCCTGAGACGAAAGTGAAAACTTTTGACAAAACAGCTTGCTAGACATTTATATTTGGTATGTTTGAAGTCTAAAATTGAGAAGCAGAGGCTTCAGGTTCATGGAGAACAGAAAGAACAAGAACAACATCACATATATATATATATAAAATCATGTACTTGTTCAGACATAAAATCTTTAGATTCTAAATACCATTTGACATTTAATGCCCAGTTTTATTTTTATTTATTTATTTTTTTTCATTTATTTTTATTAGTTGGAGGCTAATTACTTTACAATATTGTAGTGGGTTTTGTCATACACTGACATGAATCAGCCATGGATTTACATGTATTCCCCATCCTGATCCCCGTCCCACCTCCCTCTCTACCCGATCCCTCTGGGTCTTCCCAGTGCACCAGGCCCGAGCACGTGTCTCATGCATCCAATCTGGGAGTTTTATTTTTAAACAATAGTATCTTTCCTAGCTAATTTCAAAGAGGCTTAGGAAGCAATATGTTGTGGAAAATAATGTGCAGAGTTCAGATACATAAATCTTAAGTACAGATCCTGGCTGTTCTGACAACTCTCTGTATAACAGCTTATTCATTAATCTCTGACATCCAAAGTTCCATATCTGAACATGTAGGGATAATAATGACAAGACTGATTCTGAGGTTGACTGAGATGGTATGTACAACTGTTAATTCTCACTCCCCTCCTTACCAAATCTTTACCCTGAGTTGTTCTTTTTGGATATGACTGCCTGTTCTAAATAATGAATGTGTGCTAAGTCACTTCAGTCATGTCCAGCTCTTGGCGACTTCATGGACAGTAGCCTGCCAGGCTCCTCCGTCCATGGGATTCCCCAAGCAAGAATACTGAGTGGGTTGCCATTTCCTCCTCCAGGGGATCTTCCTGACCCAGAGTTGGAACCCATGTCTCTTATGTCTCCTGCATCGGCAGGTAAATTCTTCACCACTGAGCCTCCAGGGGCACCCTGTTCTAAAATAATAATAATTTGGAAAAATCATTCTCTGTATATAAAATGATGGCAACAGAAAACATTTAGAAGTAATTTTAAAGGAGTTTGAGGGCTTTAGTTAGGCATGTATCAGTGAATTTGAGGAGTATTTTCAGTAAGAAAGGTATCTTCATGTCATGCAATAGTGATTATTGTTTGTCCTTGTTCAAGTATTGTCATGTCAAGTGTGTATCCTTTATAGATACTATTGGATATACTGTCAAGTACGCTTGCTCTCTTATTCAAAACTCCTTTTTCAAAGATTCTATGTAAAGCAGATAGCTTCAACAAAGTATATTTGTTATGCAAAAAGAGTCAGCAACATTAATGTCAAATGGCAAATACAAATGTCTTTGTATTTTTTTTAATAATAAAATAGCTCATGTAAAATATGCACCACATTGTTAGATACCAGTTCAACAATTTGAAAATGATGGTAAGTGATGTCTCAGTGTGCTTCTCATGGGTTTCTGCTTCAAATAAAAGACTAAATTAAATGGGATTTTGAATTTAAACATGTCTCAGTAAAGCAGTTAAGCATCTAGGTGATGTTAGGGTCAAATACCAGGTTTACCAATTAGTAACTTTGGACATGTGATTCAAACTTTATGAATCTCAGAATTCCCATTTTTAAAATAAATATGAGAATAATTAAAAACTGAGCCCACTTATCTTATGAGAATAAAAGGACATAGTATATATAAAGTCTGTAGTGTGTTGGTCTCTTAGTCGTGTCTGTCTCTGCAACCATGAGGACTGTAGCTCACCAGGCTCCTCTGTCCATGGAATTCTCCAGGCAACAGTACTGGAGTGGGTGGCCACTTCCTTCTCCATGGATCTTCCTGACCCACGAACCAAACCTGGATTTCTTGTATTGCAGGTAGAGTATTTACCACCTTAGCCACCAGGGAAGCCCAAAGTAAGTAGAGAAACTATTATTTAATAATTATTTAATAGAAGTTATTATTCTTTTATTGGAGATCCAGACTTGACCTCCCCATAATACATTTATAGAAGCCAACCTTTAAAAACCAGTCAGGTATGTATAATTTCTTTGCAAAGCCACTGCACTTGGCAACCTGTTTTCCCTCTGTTCACATGAGTGTCTCATTCACAACCCTTGAGTGCTTTAAAGTCGGTGAATTTATTTCTTATTGGTGTTCTCAGTGCCCAGCATATTGCTTGGCACATGATGGTTCTACATCTCATATTGATCGAATAAATTGGAAGATTCAAGTTCATATAACATGGCATTATCTGAGAAAGCTTATTTAAACATTCTTTCAAAAAAACTGCTTTGTTAGGGCAGTGATTTAAGCAATGTTGTTATTTTTAAGAATCTTTCTTTCCATAAAGTATATCTGTATGTTAAATTCTTGATGGTGTTCACCATTTTAGGAAGTGTGTGAATGCTGAGATAATTGAAATTTATTTTCTATAAGAACTAAAGTGGAGAAAAATTGCAAACATTATATCACATTCTCATAACACATATTTACTGACTTATTGTAATAGCCCTTCAATTCACTGAAAAGACATACAAGAATAAATTTCAGTAACCCTTTGAAAACTCAACAATATGAGTAGGTCATGTAGAAACTAAATATCCTATTAACAGTTTCTAAAACTGAGTTTATCTCTTATATTGAAGACATAGTATACTATTCTTCAAGGTTTGTTTTTTTTTTCCCTACATGATGCATGGTTAATTTCATTTTGAAAAGTGATTAGGCTACCTGATTGATTGCAGTGATTGCTCTTCTTGTCTTGAGAAAGGAGACACAATTTATAATTCTTATTAAAAGTTGATTAGTATTTAATACTGTTAGTCTTGCTGAATGTTGCATAATAAATTCTAAAACCAAAACCTGCACAGCCAATTACTAAATATAAATACAAAGTAAATCACATCTTCAAGTGGTATAAAAAATTCAAAGGCATAATCTTCAGTGTTAAAACAAACCTAAAAAAAAAAGTCTCATTAAAGGCAGTATCCCTGTGGTCTTAAAGAGGTTTTGTTGTCTTCTTCATGGATATGTTTGTGATTTTAGTCTGGGAATGAACACAGACTGTTTTGTCCCTAATGCATTTAGAATTTGCATGACATAAAGTTGTACAGGTACCCAATTGGATTTATTTTCCTAAGGGTATCTATGATTAACTACACCATGAATTAAAATGTGTATGCCTTAAATGTACAGACTAATTCACAAACTCATATTCTAATAATACTCTGACAAAATATTTAACTGTATTTTGAAATGGGTTTGCTAGTAAATACATTCCAAATTGCTGAAACAGATACACTCAATGTTATTACTGTGAAAATATACTTATTTCCTCCATGTATTCAACATTTCCCAGTAGGGATAAGATCTCATATGATTGCTGAATGAAAGGACTTCTGGATAGTGTGGCATGAGAGAGTTGTGACCTTCAGGTGGTATTTATTTTGTGACTCTTTGGCACTATGACATCAACTGTTTTCAGAGAGATCAGAGCATCACTTCCTCCTACCAGTCTTTGGGTGTACTGCATATGACAACTGTGAACCATACATGTTGCATACCTTTAAATCTGATATAAAGGAGTAAAATCTGACAGTGAATGCAGCGTACAAAGGAATCTGTGAGTACACTTTGGTTAAGTTTATGCAGTGGCTGCCTGAAACACCCACTCTGAACCTCACGGCCCATTGTGCAAAAAGTATATCACTCTTCTGACAGCAGACAATTGAGATCAGTGGTAGTGACGTGCACATGTGCAGGAGTGCCGAGTAGGCAGAAAAAAATGAGCAAAAGAGAAATGAAGTGACCTCCTAACAGCAGATGAACATGACTCAATCAGCAATGGAAATCAATGAGCTGAAAGGAGCTGGCAGGGAAAATCAATGAGGGAATAATGCACTGACCAATGAACTTTGTCCCCGTTTTGTATTCTTGTTTGGTTGTAGCAACCTAAATATCTCTTCCAGATCATTCTAGCCTTTTCATTCCTATTTGCATTCTCAGTTACCTCTAGCTCCCATGTTTCTCAGGCTCTGTGCATAATTTAAATCATCAAAAGACAACACAAATTTCATCTCCCATCTCTGTGCTACATGCGAGAGAAAAAAAAGAAAGAAAACGGATAAAACTTCATCTGAAAACGTGGTTATGCAAAACTCTACTAACAAAAAAATTAGTAGAAAAATTTAGACTGGGTCTCCAGGGCTGTGCGAGCAAGTTTCAGCTTTGCCATTAAGCTGCATCTCGATGACATTTACTTAAACTTTGAACTTTAATTACAATGGAGATATATATATGTGTGTGTATGTATATATATATATATATATATGTGTGTATATATATATACAGCGCCACAGGTTAAATAACTATAGTACATCAAACAAGTAGTGAAAATATCCTTATTTTTCTCAGGACCCTAAAGTTTCTAAGTTATACATTATCAATGGTGAATTAAGCCAATATTAACACTGAAGAAGGGGTATCATTTTGTTACAAAGGCAAGTAAGATGCATGAAGTCAATTTTGCATTTAATAATAAGATTTTAGGGTTTATTTTGGATTTATTATAGTAAACCTGGAGCCAAAAAAGAGCAACTCATGGGAAGGAACAATGCCCCAAATTCAGCTATTGACCATGATTTGGAATTTAGATTTCTGTCCAGTATTATATAGTCTTCCACAGCCACAGTCTCTGTTCTTCTGCTCTCTAACCTAAATAATAAATCTATTCTAAATCTGATGTTTTCCTGGATCCTAATGAGACTACATTAAGAAGAAAATGTTATAAAAGTATCAGAAAATCTATAAAATTTAAATAAAATATAAAGTGCTGTGATTGGGAAAATAGCAACAATCTGTACATTCAGATAAAATTAACAGGGAAAATAGTTGTTTCACTTTTTCAGCCTAAAAATAAAAATGAAAATGTATAGGTAGGTTCAATACTTGTCACATTTTGTGATTCTAGCTGAGTCGTTTTCCTTTCATCAGCAAGAAGTGACTTTTTTTTTTTCCTAATTGGTAATGTTATCATCATTGATTGAATATATTGGTCTGTCAACATTTCTGTTTGGTTGTCTCTAGTCTCTTCTCTTGGTTCTTTCCCTAAAGAAACTGTATAGACCTGGATAGCCTAGTGATGATTTATACTTCTTTGCAACTCCCATAACATTTAGCACAGTGGCTCATTGAGAATAGATGTTTGAAGTGCAGTTTTTGTTAATGTTGTTAACGAGTTGCATAACTTGTGTTAAGTACTTATCAGTAATAATGTATAACGTCTTTACATTAAATATTTTATTCTCTGGGCTTCCTAGATGGCGCTAATGGTAGGGAAACTGTATTGCCAATACAGGAGACATAAGACACGATTTTGATCCCTGTGTTGGGAAGATCCTGTAGAGGAGGGCATGACCCCCTTTCCAGTATTCTTGCCTGAAGAATCCCAGGCAATGGAAATGTATGTTTTCCATTTCCTCTCCATTGTTGTGGTTTTTGCTTATTTGATATGATGGTGTTCCCCCACCCTCCAAATAACATCTGACATGAAATGTCAAATTATCAAACGGCATGCTACTCCTCAATTCGAAGTGGTGTACTTAACAGCCAGGGTCTTGCCCCTCTGAAGCTTTAGAACCTGAGCTATTTTACCACTGGGTTCCAGGATTTTGCAAACTGCTGACCTATGCAAATTGAAAGCTAAAATTTTCTATAAGATGTGATTTTAAAAATGTTTCTGTCTGGTCACATCAGAGAGCAAGATGGGGAGAATCAGAAGTCCGGCCAAGGGTCACTTTTCTCTTTTGCTAAGGATACTATGGTATATACTTTTGTCAAACATATTTTGCTTCTTATTTTAGGTATGGCACAGTGCATGCACTGAGTATCAATCCTGGTTTCCGGGGTAATTAGGTTCAAATATACCACTTGACAAGCTCTTTAATCAGATTATCAAAGTTATTTTTTTCCATATGAAATGTAGTAGAACAATTCATCTGACAAGGGGTCCTGTGTGGTTATGAATAATAAAAGGCACATACAATACCCAGCACAGTTAGTGCTCATGCATAGTAGGTATGCATAATGGTTACTTATATACTTTATTCTAACAAATTGTGCAAGAGGACAGAATGCTATTTAAAAAATACAGGTATTACTTTTACAAAACAACTATCCACTATAATTAGCTTCACAAAGTTTGCATTCATTTACTTCTTATTTCAGTCAACATTCTAAATCCCGAATCACAGGACAGGCAGCCAAGAAACAACTTAAGCAGGGGCATAAAAACATTATGCCTTCCTGAAGACTGTAGTCAATTGAGGGGACAGGGCTATGGATCAAACAGATAAAGGTAAAATTATAACTGGTATGGTGCTCTAAGCGACTGCTTGAGGCATTAACAGATGTGAAGAATGAGTAGAAGTTAACTACTGAAGAGAAAAATAACATAGTTGGAATGAGATAAATAAGACATGTTAAAGGAGGTGCAGAAGAAATATGAATATAAGGCTTCCAGGTAAATGAGCACTAGAGCAGGCATTCTGGTCTGCTCAAGGGCTCAAGCAACAAAATAACTTGGAGCTCAGGAAATAGCAGCTTCATACAAGCACAGTAAGGAAGAGTTTGGGTTACTTCAGGCTGTTGCCTTAGGAAAGCATATAGTCTATTAGTTATTAGCACCAAAGTACCTCAAAGATGCTATTCTGTGGGTTAGTCTTAAAAGGCACAAGTGTGTAAAGGATGCATAGGACACCTGTCAGACAGAACGGAAGGAATATTTAAGAAGGAGACCCTGAGGAAAGAATGGTGATGATTACTAACCCGGGGCTGTTGACCAGAGTCAAACAAGGCGATTGAAGAAAAGAACATCTTTGGCAGCAGACATCATCGCTGGAAGCTGACAGAACACAAGTTCTAAGTTAATTGGAACTAGACTTTTGCGGAATGAGGTAATGATAGACTGCATGTATTAAATTTTGAATTCTTTTCAAAACAATGACAACTCACTGCCATATAATGCAACCCAGATTGTAACAGAATTTGGCCCATGAGAATGGAAAAAACAAAGTTTATTTTTTTTAACCTCTCTTTTGCCCAGAATGTGAATATTATCACTGGTAAGTAGAAATAATGTTGATTGGTAAAAAGTTGAAAATATGAGAAATAAACAGATGATGTTCAAAGGAAGAATGCTATCTTAAAAATATTAAAGAGAATGAAGTTTATCCATTTACTTTGTAATATTGGCTTAAAATAAACAGGGTACTATACTTTATGAGCAGTCTGAAATTACCTATGCAAAATACATGTAGAAAAAAATGATAAGAAGGAAATGTTAACAATAGTTAGTTGCCTCTCAATGGTAGAACCACCTGCAAATACACACAGACACACACATAGACACAAATAATTTTTCTAACTGTCTATGATTTCAAACTTTTTCTAAAACTAGAAGGTAATATTTTTATAACTAGAAAAAGTAACAGAAATCACAGAAAATTATTAAGATTGTATTAAAAATAATTTTGGTGGAAGAAAAAACATTTAGAAATATGACAGTATTTTGTTAAATTGATCTTCTCCCTAAAATTTAGTTAATGACTAATTTAGAACTAGACACAATTTTGTCACATTTTCAAAATTTTCAAACGAGTTCAAAATTCAATGACATTTGTGGAGACAGTATTGAAATTAGCATGCATAGCTTATTCAATCTGAAAATATTTTAAAATTTCCCTAAAAATGTCTGAATATTTGTTAAGGTATGTGACAAAATTTAACATGGGAGCTATATCTGCAAAGATAGTTGGCTCTTCCATCCTGCATGTATCCTGGTGATGATCTTTGTGTAAAGACGGGCCAAATTTTCCTCATTCATCATAGGATATCAATCTTTCCATTTAACATCTTTTGTATAAAACATATGGATCTCTCTGAGAATACTTGGGGTTCAGGTTTTTGCAGGTATCTTTTGCCTTACCTTTTGGTTACTACACATCTGCCAAAAATCTAGCTGAGATAAATGCTACTAAAGAAGGTAATCTGAAAAACAAGCTATTCTCTCCTCTACTTTATAGTCAATCTGCATAAATTTGACCACCAGATTTTGGCTTAGTTTTCTGTACTTCTTCATTAACTTGGATTACAGTAAGTCTATGTTCATTGAATTAAGGTATGATGTTTGTGGTAAACAGAATCCAGGCCTCCATAATCTTTGCTTCTTAATGTGATGTTTTGAGATAAATTAAGTAATGTGAGAAAACAGATTTTTCAGATGGAATCAAGATTATAGACTTTAAGATAGGGACATTATCCAGGAATATCTGGATGGCTTCCTTCCAATCACTTGAGCACAAAAAAGCAGATAAGGTCAGTTAGGTTAACATGAAAGATATGGCAAGAAAAGAGTTAGGGGAGACTAAGCAAAAGGAGAGATGAGAGATTCAAAGTACAGTGAAAGGATTTCACCCAAGCTGCTGACTTTCAAAATGTAGAAAGTGCCTTGAGGCTATGTAACATAGGTTACCTCTAGAAGCTGAGACTGGGGACTAACAGAGTCAGTAAAGAACGGGGACCTCATGCTACAACCAGGAGAAACTGAATTCAGTCACTAACCTGAATGAACTTGGAAATGGATTCTCCCCAAAGCCTCCAAAAGCAAAGCCAGTCACATTAATACCTTGATTTCTGCCTTGAATACTCCATGCAGAGAAATTAGCTAAAGCTGCACTCAGGCTCACAAGTACCTGGGCTTGAAATCTAAAAAAAAAAATCTTAGATAACATATTTGTGTTATTTCAAACCACTAAGCTCTTGGAATTTTTTTATAGAGATAATAGACAATCATACAGTGTTCTACTTCTGGTTTTTCTGTGGGGTCGATACAAGAATGGTCATATGAAGAATGCTTAGTTAGACATTTTCTGGGGCTTCCCTGGTAGCTCAGTTGGTAAAGAATTCACCTGCAATGCAGGAGACCCTGGTTGGATTCCTGGGTTGGAAAGATCTGCTGGAGAAGGGATAGGCTACCCACTTCAGTATTCTTGGGCTTCCCCCATTGCTTATGGTAAAGAATCTGCCTGCAATGTGGGAGACCTGGGCTCAACCCCTGGGTTGGGAAGATTCCCTGGAGAAGGGAGAGGCTACCTTCTCCAGTATTCTGGCCTGGAGAATTCCATGGACTATATAGTCCATGGGGTCACAAAGAATCAGAGACTACTGAGCAACCTTCACTAGACATTTTCTAAAAATCTAAGATCTAAAATCTAAGGTCTTAAATTGTCCTTGTATAAGAAAATATATGCTATAAATAGGCCTATTATATTTGAGAGTAATACAACTCATCATTTATCTCACAATCACAATATGAAAAAACAACCTACGGAAAATATTTGCAAATTATATATCCAATAAAAAGAGGTTAGTATACAAAATATACAGGAAATTCATATAACTCAGTGTCTAATCTAGTGTCTAGTGAAAGTCACTCAGTGGCTGTTTGTAACCCGATTCTCCACGCCAGAATACCGGAGTGGTTAGTCCTTCCCTTCTCCAGGGGATCTTCCCAACCCAGGGATAGAACCCAGGTCTCGCACATTGCAGGCAGATTCTTTACTGTCTGAGCCATAAGGGAAGCCCAAGAATACTGGAGCGGGTAGCTGATCCCTTCTCCAGCAGATCTTCCCAACCGAGGAATCCAACCAGGGTCTCCTGCATTGCAGGCAGATTCTTTACCACCTGAGCTACTAGGGAAGCCCCAATAGCAAATACAAAAACTAAAATTAAAACAAAACAAGAAAAAATTGGTAAAGGACTTGAGCAGAAGTGTTTCCAAAGACATACAAATGATCAATATGAACATGAAAAAGGTGCTCAATCTTTGCACTTCAAACTTGAAATACAAGTCAAACCCATAGTGAGAGATCAGTTCATACTTATTAGAAAGATTATTATCAAAAGATAAAACATATAGTAAGTGTTGGCTAAGATTTGGAGAAAAGATAACAAGTGTGCAGTGTTGGTGGGAATGTAAATAGGTGTAGTCACTACAGAAAATAATATAGAGGTTTCTCAAAAAATTAAAAATAGAACTGCAAATGACCCATAATTCCACTTATGAATATTTATCCAGAGAAAATATAAATACTAACTTAAAAATATACATGCAGCCCTATATTTACTGCAACATTATTTACAATAGCCAAGGTATGGAAACAAGCTAAATATCTATCAATGGATGAATAGACAAGGAAATTATGGTGTATATACACAATGGAATATTATTCAGCCATAAAAAGAAGAAATATTTGTCATTTGTGACATGGATGGACCTTCAGGGCATTATACCAAATGAAATCAGATAAGGACAGACACCTTATGATCTCACTTATATGTAGGATCAAAAAAACAAAAACAAAACTGATCTCACAGGTATAAAGACCATATTGGTGACTGTTAGAGGGTAGACAAAATGGGTGAAGGGGGTCAAATAGTATAAACTTCTAGTTACAAAATAACTAATTTTTAGGGATGCAATATAAAAAAATAAAGAATACATCTATCTATTACACACATACACACAAGAATATAATCCATCCTTTTAAAAAAAAAGGAATTTCTGTCCTTTGTGACAACATACATAAGCCTGGAGGGTATTATGTTAAGCAAGACAAAAATATACAAATGCTACATATTATCACTGATATGTGATCACCAATATTACTATTGATACCAGTCTCACTGATATCAATAAAGAGATAAAATTCATAAAAATAAATTAAATAGAAGTTCTAGAGCTAAAAATACAATAGCTGAAAATAAAAATTCACTAGCAAGATTCAAAGAGAGGTTTGATTGATCAGAATAAACATCAGTCAACATGAAGATAGGATAACAGGAAAAAAAAAAGATTGAATAAAAGGGAAGAGAGCCTAAGGGAATTTGGGAACACCATCAAGTGGCCCACTATATGCCTTTTGGAAGGAGAAGAGAAAGATAAAGAAGCAGAGAGAATATTTGGAGAAATAATGGCCAAAGCATCTAAATTTGAAGAAAGATGAATATAAACATCTAAGAGCCTAAATGGCTTCAAGTAAAATGGACTCAAAATTGCACACTGGGACATATTATAATTAAACTTTTGAAGGCAAAGAGAAAGTCGTATAAGCAGCAAAAAAGAAATGATTTGTCACATACAAAGGATCCTCAGTAAGATTATAAGCAGAATTCTTATCAGAAACTATGGAGGTCAAAAAAGTAGTGGGCCAATATATTCAAAGTGCTAAAAGAAAAAAAAAAATCTATCAACCAAAAACTATATTTGGTAAAATTGTCCTTAAAAAATCAGGAAGAATAATCATATAACTGCTATTTATGAAATTAAAGTATGTTATAATAAATAACATGAATTTCAGTAAACAAATTCCAAATGTATTCATTACAAAACATAAAAAGGAAAATTTAGGGAGAAAAATATATTAGAGAAAAATTAATACATTCCTAGATAATCAATGTCTGAGGGAGTTTATTACTATTAGATCTGCTCTGTAAGAAATGCTAGAGTCCTGTAGTTCAACAAAAAGTTCAACACCAGACAGGAACTAAAAGCCAAATAAAGAAATAAAGATCTTTATAAAGGTAAACACATGAAAAATTATAAATCCTAACATAATTGTAACAATGGGTGCACAGCTGCATTTTGTTTCCCATATGATGTAACAGAGTACTACTTTGAAAAGCAATAACTCTAAAAGCTAAGAGTATTGTAACTTTTGTTTGTAATTCATATTCTGTTTTTAACATTTTAAAAGACAATTGTAATTAAAAGAATTATTAGTTCATATTGTTGGGCAAAAGATTTATGAAGATGTAGTTTTGCAGCATAACAACTGAAAGGGGTGGTGCGTGCATGCTAATTCACATCAGTCATGTTTGATTCTTTGTGACCCTAAGGACTGTAGCCTGCCAGGCTCCTCTGTCTATGGGATTCTCCAGGCAAGAATACCAGAGTGAGCTGCCATTCTTTTCTTCAGGGAATCTTCCTGACTCAGGGATCCAACCCATGTCTCTATGTTTCTTGCATTGGCAGACAGGTTCTTGACCACTAATACCACCTGGGAAGCTAAGGAAGAAAGGGGTGGTGATGGGCTGTAAAGAACAGAGTTTTTGCTATGTTATTAAAGTTAAGACTGTATAAATTCAAATTAGAGTGTTATAATTTTAGAATGCTAAATGTAGTCTCCATAGTAACAATAAAGAAAATAGTTATAGTATATAAACAAATAGAAATAAGAAAGCAATTTCAACACTTCACTGCCACAAAACCAACTAAATAAAAAGAGTAACACAAAATATGAGGGACAAGAAATTACATACACATATAAAATAAATGGCAGAAAGAAAAAAGTAAGTACCTTTTTATTGGTAATTACTTTAAACATAAATGGATTAAGTTCTTCAAGTGACAAAGATTGACAGAATTTTTTTTTTTAAAGAAAACAAGCAAGCAAAGAAAAAACCCAGGAGCCAGTTATATGTTGTGTATAAGGTACTCACTTCAGAACTAGGAAAAATGTCTAATAAGGGATTATCGTCCAAAAATAAGTAATTCCTAAAGCCATCATCAACAACAACAAAACAATGCAATTTAAAAATGGTCAAAGGAATTAGATAGACATGTCTTTAAAAAAGATATAAAAATGGCTAAGCATGTGAAAAGATGTTCAACATTAGAAAAATGCAAATCAAAGCTATTCCCATTAGGATGGCCACTATTTTTTTGTTGTTTTTAATTTTTGTTGGAGTATAGTTGATTTAAAATGTTGTGTTACTTTCTTCCATACAGCAAAGTGAATCAGTTATACATATACATATACTATGGCTACTATTAAAAAAAAACATAGAAAATAAGTGTTGGTGAGAATGTGGAGAGATTGGAACCCTTGTACATCATTGGTAGGAATGTACAATGCTACAGTAGCTATGAAAACAATATCAGAGTTTAGAAAAATAAAATTACAATTAACTTGTGATTCAGTAATCCTAGTTCTGGGTATATATTATAAACAATTAAAAGCTGGTTCTCAAAGAGATATTTGTATACTTATGTTCATAGCAGCATTATCACAATACATGGAAGCAACTCAAATTTGTATTAATCGACAGATGGATAAGCAAAATGTGGAATATATACACAATGTAATATTATTCAAACTTAAAAAGAAAAGAGATAAAAGTGTATCCTACAACACAGATGAACTATGAGGAAACTATAGTAAGTAACAGAAGTCAGTCATAAAAAGACAAATATTATATGATTCCATTCTATGACGTACTTAAAAGCAATCCAAATCATAGAGATAGAAAGCAGAATGGTGGTTTCCAGGGGCTGAGGAAGAAGGGAATGGGGAATTGTTTAAAGAGTAGAGAGCTATAGTCTCAAATATGAAGAGTTCTGGAAGTAGATGGTGAAATGGTACACAACAGTATGAGTATGTCTGATACCACTGAACTGTACACTTCAGTTGAAATAGAAAATATTATGTCACATATATTTTGTCACAATAAAAAAATGGGTAGGAAGGTGTATTTGTCATTTAAAATCTCTATTCTGAAAGCTCAAATAATTTTGGAAAATTTATATAAAATGAAAATGCTCTTTCTAAAAATGGTATTAACAACCTTTAAATAATAAGTAGATAAAAAATAATAAATAGATAACTTATTTGAAATGGTAATAAAATAAATAGTATGCAATATGAGTCATATGAAGGTGGCTTTTTTCTGACTTCCATAGAGCAGTGTCTTCTGTAATTTGTATTCTACAAATTCTTATGAACGTATATGTGAATTTTTTCACATATTGCTCCCTTCTTTATTTTTTTTTAACTTAAAAATAAACTACTTTCATGTTTGATTATTTTGGACTAGTTCGTTGGTTTTCAAGTACTTGTTATACAGCTAGCAGAGCATAAAATTACTATTTTTTTTCTTTTGGTCCCTTAATTGGCCAAAGCTGCAACATCTGTCACTTTTGTGAGAATCAGATTTCAGTTTCAAAGGCAGTATTAACAATCTGGCACAGCCATATCAGTATTACTTTCGTTTAATCTTTTTGCGCATCCTCCCTACTTTCACTAATCACTCCACACACTTCAAATCTACTCGCCTTCACAAAGTTCCCATTCATCTTATGAGAGCCGGTACTGCATCTTGCCTGGCTATGGATTCTTCGGTGTGTGCCACCTAAGCATTGCTCAGTGATTCATAATTACTTGTAGAATTTTTGTACCCATTTCCATCATTTTTCCCTTTGCCAAAGAGTAAAATTTTATGTCAATTAGCCACAATAACATGCTATGAACCAGAATTTAATCAGTAATAAGGGCTTCCCGGGTGACTCAGTGGTAAAGAATCTGCTGTCAAGCAGAAGACCTGGGTTCAATCCCAGGGTTGAGAAGATCCCATAAGAAGGAAATGCAACCCACTCCAGTATTCTTGCCTGGGGAATCCCACGGAGGGAGGAACCTGGCAGTCTACAGTCCATGGGACCACAAAAGAGTCAGACAGGATTTAGCAACTAAACAAAAGTATAATGATCATTAAAATGGATGTAATAGGAACACGCAGAACTTTCCTGGTTTTGTGTGTTTTGTTTGTTTGCTTGTTTTTTTTTTTTTTTAAATTTCAGCCTCTGTGGAATACTTCTAAGTTGCTCCTCATGGAATAAACCTGCCCAAACAGATTAGCTCTGAGGTGAAATAAAAAACACAAAGGCAAGCTATTATAAAAGTACAAACATAAAATTTCTTCCCTGCTTGGTAAAATCCCTTTAGGGTATTGCAATGTTAGTATTATTTATCCTCCCCTTTTCTTTTATCAACTGGAAAGGTAGTTTCACTTTCTGCTATTATAGCTTCATACCCTCTAGTCACATGGACACTAGAATAGCAAAAACAGAAACTGTACTCTTTCTTTTGTCTCCATCCTTTGACAAAGTTTGCCAATAAGCATACCTTCTAACTAAAAGAAAACAGAAGAAAAAACTCCCTATTTGTTCAATTCTGCTTTTTCTGAGATTGCATAGCAGCAAGGGCAAAATTGACTATACTACTGAACAATATATGTTCAGTTTTATGTTTTATATGTTCACAAAAGTTTTACATGTTTTATACATTCACAAAAGTTTATGTTTTATATGTTTATATATTTTATATGTTCACAAAAGTTTTACTCTTTAGTATGAAAAACATATGAAGTTTTTTTCCAAATATATGAAAAGAAGCAAAAAATTTTGGATTGATGTAACTAGCTCTACCCAAAAAAACTGTTTTCATAACAGCTTCATTATTTATTCACTTTATTTGATTTAATAGTCAAGGCAATTGATTTTTTTTGAGGTACAATTCCTGTATTTATACTTTAAGGAATGTAAATAAAAAAATAAGTAAAATACGTGAAAGACTGTGGTGTAAATATAAAATTGTAAATATTAAGCAGCACACATAGAAATCAATACATAAAATTAATTGAAAAATAATAAGAAAATATCAGTGTTTGTTATGATGGAATAGTGACAGATTAGCTTTTTGCACATCAACTCCTAATTGTTAATAACTATAAAATACAAAATGCATGTTTTTGAAGACATCAGAGGTACACTAAAACATCCACAGCTTAAGGGGTAAGAATCACAAAAAGAAGACAAGAATATTGAAACAGATCCAAACTATTCAATGCTTTCCCCCACCAAATATTTACTACTTTTGAAAGTAGCAACCAAAGGAGAAGTGAATAATGAAGTAAAAAGCAATAGCTGTGGCTGGTAAATATTGGTTAACTTTCCAAAATCTCATGAAGCAGGAAGACAAAATTTGAGTTTCTGGGCTATAAGTTAGCCAAGCCATAAAGGACTAATATGTTAGAGTGGAAGAAAGCATTTTGAAGTGAGCCCAATAGTTCAAGACAATTTTAAAATCAAGCCACATCTTGATTTCTAAGAGGTGCTGCTATGATAGACTTAACACTAGAGAAAGGGATAGCTAAAAATGCTAGGAAGTTGACGAGAGCTGTCAAGACTTCATACTGATGTGGGGAAAAAAGTGTTTCAGAGGCCATCTTGTATTAGAGGTCTTGATAAATTCTTTTACACACACACACCCACCACATACATACACACAAAGCCCACATAAGACCAAATAGGAAATAGATAAGGTTTCATGAAAGGTTAAATAACAGCTTTGACCAAACTCAATTTCAATATTAAACTAATCTGCTCCTGTTCTAACAATGTGGTATAATTTTTTTAAGAGGAACTTAATAGCATTTGTAGGACCAATAAGTATATTTTTATCTAATTTGTTTTCATATAAAATGGCCAAAATATTCTTTTTGGAATACCAGAAAACATAATAAAATGAGTAAAATGGAAATAAATGGTATATCTAACACAGAGGTGATCTCAAAATTATAGTTATCAGAGAAAAAATAGACAGCAAGAGGGACATTTTAACTCAAAAATGTGAAAACCATAGCAAATAAATGAAAATTTATGAAACTGAAGACTGTAACAATGGGCATTCAAAAAAATGCTAGAAGAAGACATCCCTGGTGGTGCAGTGGATGAGAATTTGTCAATCCAAGAAGCGTGGGTTTGATCCCTGGTCTGAGATGATTACACATGCCGTGGAGCAAGTAATCTCGTGAGCCACAACTGCTGAGTCTGCCCTCTAGAGTCTGTGCTCCTCAACAAGAGAAGCCACCGCAGTGAGCAGCCTTTGTACCACAACCAAGAGTAGCCCCCATCCTCTGCAATCGGAGAAAGCCTGAACAAAGCAAGGAAGACCCTGTGCAGCAAACTTAAATAAATAAATAATAATAATAATGCCAGAAGATTTTGCAGCAAATTAGGCAAAAAAGAAGGGAGGATCACTGAATCAAAAGAAAATACCCAAATGGAAAATATCAGATGTAAAGAATAAAGTTCAAAACATACTGACAAGACTATAATACATATAACAAAACCTACTGAAAAGTTCCGACATAAATGCATGTGGAGTCCCCAAGGAAAAATGGAGCTATGAGGAACACACCTTCTGAGAAGATAGGATGGCCAAAACCTTTTTCTAAACTGATGAACGATAAAAACACTGAAAATTAAGAGTTCTACAAATAAAATGTTTGAAAGTAAAAGTGTTGAGTAAGTTATACAGAAATACCTTATTAAAATATATTAATAATAGGCAAGTGAAATGCTAAGACAAAATTATTAGAAGACATTATGAGGTATATTTTATAAAGATAAAAATATGATGGGAGTTTTTTGGCAAAAAATTTAATGGCAAATATAAATGCCAATTTAAATTTGTATACTTCTGTAAATGTATAAACTATACTAAGCAAGATTTTATATGACCAGAAAAAATAGGAAAATTAACAGTAATATATTAGATTTGAACACATTTTGGTAATTTATGGAAAAGTTCCCAAAATATTCTGTAAAAAGATGGGATATTTGGAAAATTTAACCAGGTTTTTACTGAACTGCCATTTGGAAAACATACATAAAGTAATTGCAGAACAAACTGCAAAAAGCAACTCTTATTCACAGGGATTCTAAATCCAAATGAATTATGTAAACCTAATCTCATCAAATTTCAAATGATTAAAGACAGAAAATTGTATCTCTGTACTCTAGAAATACAGAAAACAGTGAGAAAATGACAAAAAGAAATATAAAAAAATCCATAAATATTAAGAAATAAAGCAATCTACTTCCAGGTGTATAAGATGAATTTAGAAAAGGCAGAGAAATCAGAAATCAAACTGCCAGTATTCACTGGATCACGGAGAAAGCAAAGGATTTCCAGAAAAACACCTACTTCTGCTTCATTGACTTCGTTAAAGCCTTTGACTGTGTGAATCACAACAAACTGTAGAAAATTCATTCTTAAAGAGATGAGAATACCAGGCCACCTTACCTGTCTCCTGAGAAACCTTTATGCAAGTCAAGAAGCAACACTGAGAACAGGACACGAAACAACTGGTTCCAAATTGGGAAAGGAGTACGTCAAGGCTGTATCTGTTACCCTCCTTATTTAACTTCTATGCAGAGTACTTCTTGCAAAACGCATAGCTGGATGGTCCACAAGCTGGAATCAAGACTGCCAGGAGAAATATCAAACATCTCAGTTGTGCAGATTATGCCACCCTAATGGCAGAAAGGCGAGGAGAAACTAAAGAGCCTTTCGAAAGTGAAAGAGAGTAAAAAAGCTGACTTAAAACATAAAATTCAAAAAACTAAGATGATGACATCCGGTCCCATCACTTCATGGGGAATAGAAAGGGGAAAAGTGGAAGCAGTAACAGATTTTCTTTTCTTGGGCTCCAAAATCACTGCTGACAGTCACTGCAGCCATGAAGTTAAAAGACGCTTGCTCCTTGGAAGGAAAGCTATGACAGACCTAGACAGGGTATTACAAAGCAGAGACATCACTTTTGCCGACAAAGGACCACATAGACAAAGTTATGGTTTTCCCAGTAGTCATGTATGGATGTGAGAGTTGGACCATAAAGAAGGCAGAGCATCGAAGAACTGATGCTTTCAAACTTTGGTGCTGAAGAAGACCCTTGAGTTCACTGGGCTGCAGGGAGATCAAACTAGTCAACCCTGAATCTTCATTGGATGGACTGATACTGAAGCTGAAGCTCCAGTACTTTGGCCATCTCATGCGAAGAGCAGATTCATTGGAAAAGACCCTGATACTGGGAAAGATTGAGGGCAGGAGAAGAAAGGGATGGCACAGGATGAGATGGTTAGATAACATCAAAAGCTCATTGGACTTAAATCTGAGAAAACTCAGGGAGATAGTAGAGGACATGGGAGCCAGCTGTGCTGCAGTCTATGAGCTTGCAAAGAGTTGCTGTACAGACTTAGCAACTGGACAGCAACAACAATAAAGCAATATGCACATAAACAAGCCACATATGAGGAATCAATAATAATCAGAGTTAGAAAATATTTTGAACTGAATGATAGTGAAAAGATGTTTTAGTAAGTATCTGTAATGCTCCAAATGAAATAGAGGGAAACGTATATCCCTGAATTGATTGTACAAAAAAAAAAAAAAAACCCACAGAATTAGAATATATGATGTGACAATAAGCAGAAAATAATAAACTATAGAATAAACATATAATACAAGTATTAATCAAGCCAAAAGTTGTTCCTTTGAAGACACTAATAAAATTGATAAACTCTGGAAAGTATGATCAAGAAAAAAAGGCAGAAATTTAAAAAATTCAGGGAAAAAAATACCCTAGTTGTTCAATATTCAAGCAATAAACAAAAAACTATAGAGTATTATGAATAAATATTTTAAAATGAAATGGCAGTTTAAAAAGTATGCTAAAGTATGCTAAAAAGCATACTTTTTTAGAAAAAAGAACACAAAATCCATTCAAAAATATAATATAAATGATTGTATATCTATCTTCATTAAGTTCCATTATTTAATGAAAAGCATTTCCACAAAAAGTCCATATTAAAAATACTACATCACTGGGGTTTACCAAACATCTAAAGGAAAAAAAAAAAACTAAAATCGATTTACACAAACTCTTTCTAGACAGTACAAAATGATAAAACTTTGCCATTCATTTTATTAGGGTAGAATAAGTTATACTCCAAAACCTAAAAATACATTAGTATATAAAATTCTGTAAAAAAACATAATATTAATTTATTATAAATTATTAAAAGAATATATATGCTTCAAAAGATTCTATAGGTGTATAATACATCAGAGTTAACTTCTTTAATTCCAAGAATGTAAGTTGACTATTCTATCAAGTTAAGTGATCAAAATTGATTTAAAAAAGAATGAAATTGGTACACCACTATTAAAAACAGCACAGAGGTTTAAAAACTAAAACTAGAGCTACCATCTGATTCAGCAATCCTACTTCTAGGCATATATCCAGAGAAAACCATAATTTTCAAAGACACATGCACCCCAATGTTCACTGAAGCACAATTTACAATAGCCAAGACATGGAAGCAACCTAGCTATTCATCAGTGTATGAATGGATAAAGATATGGTAAATATGTACAACGGAATACTTTTCAGCCATAAAAAAAATAATGAAATAATCATCATACTGAGTGAAACAAGTCAGATAGAGAAAGGTAAATATCATATAATATAATATTGTTTATGTGTGAAATGTTTTTTAAAAAGGTACAAATGAGCTTATTTATAAGACAAACAGTCACATATGTTGAAAAAAACGTATGCTTACCAATGGAAAAAGGAGGAAAGATAAATTGGGAGAGATAACTACTAAGAACCTACTATGTAACACAGGGAACTCTACTCAAAACTCTGTAATGACTTATATGGGAAAAAATGTAAAAAAGAGGAGAAATATGTATGTATAGAACTGATTCACTGTGATGTTTGAAAATTTGAAAACAGTATAGACTTTCTCAAAAAACTAAAAATAGAACTACCATATGATACAGCAATTACACTCCTCAGTATACATTTGAAAAACAAAACAAAAGCTCTACTTTGAAAAGATCCACACAAAGTTCAAAAGTATCAATTTTTCAGTGCTCAGCTTTCTTACAGTCCAGCTCTTACATCCATACATGACCACTGGAAAAGCCATAGCTTTGACTTTTTGACAGACTTGACTTGGTTGGCAAAGTAGTGTCTCTGCTTTTTAATATGCTGTCTAGGGTGATCATAGCTTTTCTTCCAAGGAGCAAGTGTCTTTTAATTTCATGGCTGCAGTCACCATCTGCAGTAATTTTGGAGCCCAAGAAAATAAAGTCTGTCACTATTTCCATTGTTCCCCCATCTGTGCCATGAAGTGATGGGACCAGATGCCATGATCTTATTTTTTTGAATGTTGAGTTTTAAGCCAACATTTTCACTCTCCTCTTTCACTTTCATCAAGAGGCTCTTTATTTCCTCTTCACTTTCTGCCATAAGGGTGGTGTCATCTGCATATCTGAGGTTATTGATATTTCTCCCAGCAATCTTGGTTCCAGCTTGTGCTTCATCCAGCCTGGCATTTCACATGATGTACTCTGCATATAAGTTAAATAAGCAGGGTGACAATATGCAGCCTTGACATACTCCTTTCCCAAAGAAGGACAGATTACAAATTAATGCTCTTTCTTTAACCCATTAAAGAACAGAGGTCAGAGGGAAAACAACTAATCTCACATTGAGAACAAAACAGATATGTAGCCAGAAACAGAATTATGTATTTACTTAGGAGAGATACTGATGAATGCTGTATAAATTGATAACATTATTAGGCTAGGGTTTTGTTTTAACAACATGCACTTTAAACTAAAAACATGGACAGGTTAAAAGGATGTAAAAAGTTATAGCATGTAAACACTAATCAGAAAGAGCAGGATTGGTTACATTAATTTCAGAAAAAGTAATTCTCAGGGAATAAAAAAATACCTGAAGTGAATTGAGGCATTACATACTAATCAAAGGGTCAGTTTTTCAAAAGACAAAACAATCTTAATTGTGCTTATATCCAACAATAAAGCATGGGAGAAAAATTGATAGATACAAAAGAAAAAAAAATCTGCAATTACAATTAGAAATTGCAAACTTCCTTCTCAGTAATTGATAGAATAAATGAGCAGAAAACCAGTGAAGATGTAGATGACCTAACAGTGCTAACTAACTTGAAATAATTCACATTTTTACAGCTCTTGACTAAACATAAGTTGAACATTCATTCCTTTTCAAGTGTTCAAGGACACACACATAACACTCTACTGAAACTTTGACCTGCTCCCCAAATGGCCCAATGAAGCACATTTTTCCAAGGACACAATCTACTTTTAAAATTCAACAAACTAATGTCCTCACAAAAGCACTCTTCTAGATAGATGGAAGAATATGTTCAAAGTGGAAATGGGCAAAGGAGTTTATAAGTGGTATGATAATTAAAAAAAAAAAAAAAAGTCTCCACTGTATCATATCAACCAGGAAAGAAGATACAACTTTGCTGGAGAGGTTAGATATGAAGAAGTTAAAATATTGGGAACCCTGAAAAGAAATCACATTAATCAAAAATGCTTCCTGTTTTGATTTTTGAAGTAATTTAGAAAATGAGTAAAACCTCATATTTTGGTGAAGGCAGATGCAAACATTTACAATGAGTGTGAAAGGTCAAGAATGAAGAGAGTTGGAAACTGAGTACTTAACAAGTTAGACGACCAGCAAAGTGATGGAGATTTTAGTGGAGATAGGGGAAGATTTTAGAAAAGAGTGAAATGGTTCAGGTACTCATATCAGCTGTCTAGATCACTTGAATTAGAACATTCAGAAACTCTTTAAAGAACAGATTCTTTCACTATCACTTCAAGTCTAAAATTCAAACCTCAAAATATGTACTGCTGAAAAATAATTCACAGGAAAACAAAGATTATCTATAAGTTTCATTTGCTTCCTGGTTGTTCATTAGTAAAAAATCTGTCTGCCAATGCAAGAGACATGGGGTCAGTCTCTGGGTTAGGAAGATCTCCTAGAGAAGGAAATGGAAAACCATTCCAGTATTCTTGCCTGGAAATCACATGGACAGAAGAGACTGGTGGGCTATAGTCCACTGGGTCACAAGAGAGTTGGACACAACTTAGTAACTAAAATAACAACAAAAATTTTATTCAGGTATATCTAGTTTTCCCTTTTCCAATCTCACTCTATCTCAATGAATTCAATGTGTTCTGATAATAAAATGATTTTCCTATTAGAAAACTTAAGAAACAATTGTTGTTACTCAGTCGCAAAGTCATGTCAGACTCTTTTCAACCCCATGGACTGCAGCATCCCAGGCTTCCCTGTACTTCACAATCTCCCAGAATGTGCTCAAACTCATGTTCTTGCATTAATTATATCATTCAAACATCTCATCCTCTGTTGTCCCCTTCTTTTCCTGCCCTCAGTCTTTCCCAGCTACACAAAAGCTCTTGAGTGATCAAGCCCGGTCCCTGGTCCTGAAGCTAAATCTTCTTTGGAGATCACGAATCTGACTCCATTCACCATAAGCTATCATCTTGGGGGCTCATCAGGGATCTTCAGGACAAGGTAAGAACATTCAAGAGTTCTAGCCTCTCTGCTTTCTCAGTATACACATTTTCCGCTCTACTTTACTAACTCTACAGTGTGCTTGTGTGAATGAATGACACATCCCGCGTGAAGCAAGTTCTGTGGTTTCAAGGTGCCTCGTAATGACTGAAGGCAGCCCCCAAAAGGGGCTTATAGCGACCTGCCAATGTCAAGAGACACCCAAGGTCACTGCTAGGGGAGTGGCCAGAAATGGGCAAAGCATGTGGACTGAACTTTCTTTTCTTGGTCATCTTTTCCTGGTCTCTTTGACCGTTTTGTAATTGCATTGGGAATTAGAACTGCTAACCTAATCTGTCGGATCATAGACTTTCAAGGGACTTGTGATCCATGCTGTTGCTTTGTACTTTTACTTAGACCCCAAGTTTGGAGGCGCCTAGCCTTGCTAGGAGTGGAAAGTTACAAGAGCATGTTTGGGAGCGAGGCAGAGCTCTAGCTCCAGGACTGTCTCTTAGGCTAGAGGTCACTCTCTGGCTGCCTGCCTCAGAGCCAGCGACCTGAAGGTGAATCTTTGTCATGGCCGTGCCTCTGATCTCTGTGGATATAAGCACTGCTGGTGACCATGAGGTTTTCGAGGACACACACGGGGAATTGCAGGATTTGGTCAGATTAGAAGTGCAATGGGCTTCTTCCTTTGGTGCGCTAGCTCTTGGTGGACCAAAGGAGGCTCTTTGGTGGCTTTTGTCTCAACTGCCTAGATATTCCTTTTGTGGAATGTGTGGGAATGAACTGGAAGGATTGGCCCTAGTAACTTGAGGACAAAAATAACTTTTTCCTCTCTGGCCAACCCTCCACAGCTTCTTTTGCTATTACATATACCGGCATGGTGACATTCAGAAGGGACATCTTTATTTTCATCTCTTTATGACTCACTGCTTCTACTGAGGTCAGGACTGTACTCAAGAATGTGCATAGGCCCATGGAAGACAGATGCTTCCCCTAGTAGTCCTAGCTTGGGAAACATTCCAAAAAGCTACTCTGCTCCACCCTAGGTGGCATCAGGGAAACAGGCAAGTCAAACAAAGGTCTTGGTGTTATGAAATTAAGTCAATTTGTAATGCCATCAGGTCTATCCCTGGTGCATCTCCATCCCACCTTGGTGGTAGAACTGGGATGGATGAGTAAGATGCTTGCATCAGTAAGGGACAGACTAAGTCCAACCAGTGAAGGAAAGCTCAGTGGAGAATCTGTCTACACCCCCATCTAGAACAGGGAAGGATGCTTCCAGTGGAAAAAACCCATGGCTGTGGATGCCGCTTTTTTCTCTCTTACAGATGGGAGCTAGCAGTTCCAAAACCACTCCCTTAAAATGTATTAAAAAAAAAAAAAAAAAAAAGCTGGGACAAGTTTGATCCCTAGAGTTTAAAAAGACACATCTGATCTTCTTCTGTGATACTGAATGGCCATGGTACCATTTGGAAGATAGGGAATGCTGGCTAGTCAAAGGGTCTTAATTATAATACTGTTTTACAGTTAGACCAGTTCCATAGAAAACAAGAGAAATGGGTAGATGTGACGTATGTTTTGCTCTTTATCTCTTTGTGTGACATGTCAGACATATGTCCTAAGGGTACAGATTTGGGTGTGAAACCTTCAGTTCCCTCCTGTCCTTTTGCTTTGGCCCTGCATCTGGGGTTCCCAACTGAACAAGCTGAGAGTCAGGGCACCTTTCCAGGAGGGGTTGCCTCAGTCTTAGTAGAAATTCAAACAGTACCAGTTGCGGTCAAGACTATTAGAGAATCCAAAAAGTACATAGAAGCCTTTACAGGACTAACTTTACTTTATGAGCTTACTTGAAAAGATATAATGTATGTCTTGGGACAGACGCTGACCTGATTGGAGAGCTTGAGTTTTGGGGGAAGTTACTACTTTTGGAGATGAATGACTTGAACATGAGACAAGGGGAGAGAGGAACACAAAATAGCCCTCCTGTCTACTGGGATCCAAGTCGTTCCCATAACAGCCACTTTTTTGGATGTATTCTTGAAGGACTCAAGCAAGCATGCACTAAGACTTTATACTAAGTTGGCTGACTTATAACAGGGAGAGAAAGAAACTCCTGGTAAATTCTTAGATAGACTATGGGAGGCTCTCTGCAAGTTTCCTGATGTTGATCCTGAAGGTGCAGAGGAAGAAATGATCTTAAAAGATACATTTGTGACTCAGTTGGCTCCAGATATTTGGTGTACGTTACAAAAACAGGAGTTTGGACCAAATCAGTCTTTAAAAAAACTGTTGCAGCTGGCTCAGATGGTATATTGTGGTAGAGAATATGAGGAGGAAAAGAGCACAAAAAGAACCAGGCAATAGACTGAAGCCCCAACAATGGCTGTTAGATCTGCTCTGAAACAGCCTGAGGAAAAATGCCCAGAGGAACCCAGGTGAAAAGAGATGGACTTGTTATTACTGTGGAAAGGAGGGGCATCTCAAGTGGGATTGCCCTCAAGCGTCTAAACTGCCCCTGGCTCCATGTCAAGTGTGCAAAGGACCATACTGGAGAAGAGACTGACCTCTGAGGGGTAGGGCCCAGGGGTTGGGCTCTCAAGGCAATTGGGACTGAAAGTGCCCAGGGGTCCCCACACAAACCCCCATTCTAATGACACCTGAGGAACTCCGGATATTAATAATTGTGGGGAGCCAATCAGTCAATTTTCTTTTGGACATTAGGGCAACTTTCTCTGTGCTCACTAGAGCCCCTGGTCTGCTTTCCTCTTGATCCACAGCCCTGTAATGGCACTGTCTGGATGAACCAAATGCTATTATTTCAGTCATCCTTTAAGCTGCAATTGGGACTCTGGGCTGTTTTCTCATGAGTTTCTGATTGTGCCAGAGTCTCCCTCACCCCTTCTGGGGAGGGATATACTGAACAAGGTCCAGGCCTCTGTTTTCATAAATATGGAGCCTGCTCTTTCTCTCCCATTAATTGACCAAAATGTAAATCCTAAAGTGTGGGCAGATGGAAAAACTATGGGTTGAGCATAAAATGCTGTTCCTGTCGTTATCAAGCTAAATGACCCTCACCTATTTTCATATCAAAAGCAGTACCCTCTAAAGCTCAAGATTAAGGAAGGGTTAAAAATCCATCATTGAGAATTTAAAGGAACAGGGGCTATTAATTCCCTGTAACAGTCCATGCAAAACTCTTATTTTGGGTGTGAAAAAGTCAAATGGTAAATGGAGACTTAAGATATATGAATAATAAGTGTTTAATCCTTATAATTTATTGTCTGAAATTCCTAAATGAGCCAAATATTTTTCAGTCACTGATTTGAAGAATACTTTCTAGACTTAAACCTATATTAAAGCATCCCCTACCTATGACTTTAAGACAATTGAGAGGATTTTTAGGAATTACAGTCTACTGCCACATTTGGACTCCAGGTTATGAGGAAATTGCCCGGCCTTTATATAAACTTATAACTGAGACTCAGTAGACCCAAACCGACAAGCCGGTTTGGTCTCCAGTTACTCAAAAGGCTTTTAAAGACTCTTCAAACTGCTCTCCTGCAGGCTCCAACTTTGAGCTTGCCCACAGGATCATAGTTTAGTTTGTTACTGAAAATGAAGGCTATGGCCACATTGTTTAAGGGTAATTGTTGCTATTGTTTTACTTATGCCTAAAGCTCATAAGTTTACTAATGGACAAAATCTTATTCTACTGACTTCTCATGATGTGAGATCTTAAACTTTAAAGTTCAGAACAACAATGACTTCACCTATAAAGCTGCTATAATTCAAGGGGTGCCAACAGCTCTAGGAATAGATTATCATTTACACTGTTCCTGGAGACCCCAATCTTCAGAAAAAGTTGAAAAGGCTAATGACATTATTAAAAGACATCCATGTAAGTTAACTCAGGAGACACAAGACAGTTGGTTTATAGTTTTACCCATAGCTTTAATGAGGGCTTGAACTGCCCCTAAGAAGAAGGTACTGTCTCTATGGCAGTCTGTTTTTGTGCACAGATATTGTCATAGGTCCCAAAGCATTAGAATTAACTATGTGACTCAGCTTTCAGCTTTTCAACCTCCTCATCAATTGAAGGCTTCCCATGGTGGGTTTCTCCACTTCAAGGAAAGGACTTTCTTCAACTCTGAGAATACCTTCACCAACAATAATTGTATGTGATGACTCTTTCTGATCTGATGACATCTAACAATCCTAAGATGGACTGATATAACTATGGACATAATGTGACTTTTAATTTTGATTATTTATTATCTTGGTTTAATGACTATTTTGCTACACATGAGAAGGTAAATGGGTCTAGATCTGGTGGCTTTTTACCTGATCTTTATCAAATATGGGATGAGGTTATATGGCTAACTCCTGAAATGGGATGTCTAATATCTAGCACCCCCATATACTGGAAACATATAGAGCCATCCCCAGAAGTTAACTAACAACTTAATTATAATGATTGGAAACAAATGGGATTTTTGCCTCAGGAAATATGCAATATAGTCATTCCCATGTTTTCCAACCCCAGTTCAGGTCCCCGTTTGCCTGGCCAGGCACTGATTAGGACTGGATATCTCAGTCGTGCTGGCTTGCTCCAAACAGGACCTACTGGGCATGTGGCTCTTGTCTATGGGCATGGCTTCCCGCTGGTTGGAAAGGGAGGTACACCATAGGTCTAACTTCTACTCACGGCTTCACATTTTCAGAGCTTCCAGAGAAGCCTGCTAATTTACCACAACTTAGAACTCACTGGGCAAGATCTGTATTTCACTGGTATGATTATATGGCTACAGTATTTGTTCCCTCTCTGGGAACTACAGATGTTATGCTAAGAGGTGAGGCTATGACTAACTTTATTCAACAGGCTTTACAAGATTCTCAGAAAGCTGTTTCAGCTCTTAATGATGAAGAAATACAAATAAGAAAGGTGGTTTACAAAACAGATTGGCCTTAGATATTGTGACAACTGCACAAGGAGGAACTTGTGCCATTATTTATACCCAGTGCTGTGCATAAATACCCAATATAAGCACTAATGTTACTTACTTTAGTAAACACATGATCAAGAAGATTCAGGCTATGGATACTCCTTAAGCCTCAACTGCCTCACTTTGGGAGACATTAACTAGTTCCTCATGGTGGGAAAATATCCTAATTGCAATATTTCTGATTGTTCTGTTTTTGCTGTTTGCTCCCTGTATCTGTAACTGTGTAGCTGGATTTGTTTCTAGTCGCATGAAGAGCTTTAAGTTACAAATGGTTGCTTAAACTCCTGCTACTGTGGCAACTTCCTCCAACTACTACTTGGGGCCCCTGGATAGGAGGCCCTCAGTATAAGGGTTAGGAGAATATATTGCCTCAACAATTTAGGTATGATGCCCATCAATATCAGGAAGTAGCTATGGAACAAACACGACACCCCTTTCCCTAGGCAACATAATTCTCCTGAAAGAAAATGGGGAGATGAGAGTCAATTCCTAGGCAGGTTGATAAGAAGTCTGGGGTCCCTGAGGAGGAAAAAAAGGGGTCTGGGGTTCTGAAGGAGGAAATAGGGGTCTGGAATTCTCAAGGAGGAGGAAAGGACAAACTTTTTTTCTACATTCCTCAGTAAGGATTATATAACAATAAAGTATCCTGCTTGAGGACCTGTTTCTCTTTCCTGAAAATCTTCTGGCTAATCCTGTTATCTTAAAATGTATATTATGGGAGTGGGTCTAGTAAGATCTTTACAACCTTGAGACATCTTTTGATTTATTGTAATAATCAATTTTAAAAGTATATAATTCCCTTACTAAGACTAGCGAGGGGGTACTTTCCATCTCCCTTCTGATGTCTATGTCAGAAGCTTTCTCTGTCCCTTTTCATACTTTGATAAAGCTTTGCTACAGAAAGCTCTTGAGTGATCAAGCCTGGTCCCTGGTCCTGAAGCTAAATCTTCTTTGAGGATCATGAATCTGACACCATTCACGGTAAGCTATCACAAGAACACACAGGAGTAGGACGAGATTAGAATCTGAGCTGCCCCCACAGCAGGTGCAGAGACCAGCACAGTGTTGGAGGGCAATTTAGGGAGGTCGGGTGAACTGTGACTACAGTGAAGGAAAGGACTCCGACAGCAGTGACTCAATAAAACCATTTATTAACCTTATGTTTTGACTTGTTCTGCTGAATCTTTTGGAATTTTTCTTTTCCTTTTTTCTCCCCCTCTGTTGTTTTTTATGTTACTGGCACTGCTGCTGCTGCTGCTGGTAAGTCGCTTCAGTGCGACCCCATAGACGGCAGCCTCTGTCTATAGACACCAGGATCCTCTGTCCCTGGGATTCTCCAGGCAAGAACACTGGAGTGGGTTGCCATTTCCTTCTCCAATGCATGAAAGTGAAAAGTGAAAGTGAAGTCGCTCAGTCGTGTCCAACTCTTAGCGACACCATGGACTGTAGCCTACCAGGCTCCTCCGTCCATGGGATTCTCCAGGCAAGATTATTGGAGTGGGGTGCCATTTCCTTCTCCTTACTGGCACTATGAAATCTAATTATGTTTTTGAGCATTTTCCCCCCTCAGTCACATGTCTTTATTGTTGTTATAAACCTCTACCTCTACATTGGGCTTTTGCAATTCTGTGGAGGTTTCCTTTTCTTTTTTTCCTTTGTTTTTCTTTTCTCTTTTTTAAAAATCTGTTATTATTTTTTCTACCTTTATTCCTTTGTTTGCTTTTCCTGTTGTTATTTCCCCCTTACAGTTAATCTTTAATGTGTATAAATCTTTATCTACCTCTATTTAACTCTGCATATCTATTTTTCTTTCTTTCTTTCCTTTCCTCTCAACATATTTGTTAGTTTTATTTTCATTGCTTAATTCCCTAATTGACACCTTGCTTTGGTTTTGTTTTCCAATTTGTGCTTTAGTTAGTTTTGCTCTGGTAGATATAATTTTTGGCTTCCTTTGTTTGCCAGGCCAATCTATTTTACTTTATTTTTGTTGTACTGTTTTGATTTTGCTTATTGGTATATGTGTGTGTGTGTGTGTGTGTGTGTGTGTGTGTGTGCGCGCGCACACACACGTACTCAGTCACACTTTTTACTGTTGTTATAAACCTCTGCCTCTAGCTTGGGCTTTTGCAGTTCTGTGGAGTTTTCCTTTTTTTTCTCTCTCTCTCTTTCCCTTCTTTCTTCTTCCATTTTTTTTTTTTCTTTCCTTTTCCCTTTTAAAATTTTAATTTTTAATTTTTTTAAACTTATTATATTTTTTCAACATTTATTCCTTTGTTTGCCTCTCCTACTCTTCTTTTTCCTTGCAGTTAATCTTTAGTGTATATAAATCGCCTACATCTACCTCTATATAACTTTGCATATCTATTCTTTCTTTTCTTTCTTTCCTTTTCTTTCAACATATTTGTTAGATTTGTTTTCATTGCTTTATTCCCCACTTGGCACCTTGCTTTAGTTTTGTTTTCCAATTTGTGCTTTAGTTAGTTTTGTTCTTAACTGGTAGATATATTTTTTTTATTTCCTTTGTTTGTTGGGTCAATCTACTGTACTTTATTTTTGTTGGACTGTTTTGACTTTGTTCATGGCTGTATATGCATATGTGTATATTCCATTATTTTATTTATCATTTGCCTGATTTTGTAACTGCCATTTGTCTGGGGTTCATCTTTGGTTACTCGTTTTTGGATATTTGTTTCAATCTCACCTAATGCCATAGCAAACCACTTGTGGAGTCTTTGTTCCTGACCAGAGATCAAGTCCTGAGCCTTTGGAGTGGGAGCATTGACTCCAAGACCCTCAACCACCGGAGAACTAACTCAGGGAGTATCAAACAGTGAGAACTCACACAAAGGAAACCACTTGAATACAAGACCCAGCATCACCCAACCACCAGCAGCACAGGACTGGGCAGGACATCTCATCTAAATAACAAACAAACAAACAAACAAATACACACCCAATCATTATCATACAGGATTACCACCTCACTCAGCCTTGCCCATTAGAGGAAAAACAAGCAAAAACAGCACAAATCTCATCCTATATGAAGCTTACACAAACCATACCAACCTTAGGAGGGCAGAAACCAAACAGAAGAAAGAATCCTGGGAAAAAGAAACCTCAAACACAAGAAGTTAAAATAAAATGAAATGAAAAGGCAGAGAAAAAGTTACACAAATGAAGGAACAAAGTAGAAACATGGAAGTCCAAATAAATGAGAGGAAATAGGCAAACTGCCTGAGAAAGAATTCAGAATAATGATAGTAAAGATGATCAAATGGAGAAAATGCAAGAATCAATTAACAAAGACCTATAAGAATTAAAGCATATATATACAGAGACAAATAACACAATTACTGAAATTAAAAGTACTCTAGAAGGAATCAATAGCAGAATATCTGAAGAAGAAGAAGAAATCAGTGAGCTGGAAGATAAAATGGTGGAAATAACTTCTGAAGAGCGGAATAAAGGGAAAAGAATGAAAAAGAACTGAAGATAGTCTCAGAGACATCTGGGACACTGTCAAATGCACCAACATTTGAATTATAGGGGTCCCAGAAGAAGAAGAGAATAAGAAAGGATATGAGAAAATTTTTGAAGAGATTATAGTTGAAAATCTCCTGAACATGGAAAGGAAATAGTCAATCAAGTCCAAGAGGCACAAAGAGTCCCATTCAGGATAAACCCAAGGAGAAACACACCAAGGCACATACTAATCAAATTAACAAAGACTAAACACAAAGAAAGAATATTAAAAGCAGCAAGAGAGAAGCAACAAGTAAGATACAAGTGAAACCCCATACATTTAACAGCTGATATTTCAGCAGAAATTCTGCAGGCCAGAAGGCAATGGCAGGATATATTTAAAGTATTGAAAGGGGAAACCTTTAAATCAAGATTACTATACCTGGCAAAGATCTCATTCAAAATTAATGGAGAAATAAAAAGCTTTTCAGACAAGAAAAAGTTAAGAGAATCCAGTACCACCAAACCAGCTTTAAGACAAATGTTAAAGGGACTTATATATTCAGGAAATATGAGTGAATAAAAAGGATCAACAAAATCAACCTCAAACAAATAAGAAAATGGCAATAGGAACATATGTATCAATAATTACTTTAAATGTAAATGGATTAAATGCTCCAACCAGAAGACACAGACTGGCTGAATGGATTCAAAAACAAGACTCATCTATATGCTGTCTACAAGAAACCCACTTCAGATCCAAAGACACATGTAGACAGAAACTGAGAGGATGGAAAAATATATTCCATGAGAATGGGAAGCAAAAGAAAGTTGGAGTAGCAATCCTCATATCAGAAAAAACAGACTTTTAAACAAAAAATATTACAAGAGATTAGGTAGAACACTACATAATGATCAAGGGATCAATCCAAGAGGAAGACATAACAATTGTAAATATCTACACACTCAACATAGGAACACCTCAATACAGAAGACAAAAACTAACAGACATAAAAGGGGGAACTGAGAGTTACACAATAATAGTAGGAGACTTTAACACCCCAGCCACACCAATGGACAGATCATCAGAAAAGAAAATTAATCAGGAAACCCAAGTCTTAAATGATGCACTAGATGAGATGGATCTCATTGATAACTTAAGGCCATTCCATCCCAATGCAGAAGACTACACCTTCTCAAGTACACATGGAACATTCTCCAGGATAGATAACATCTTGAGTCACAAATCAAACCTCAGTAAATTTAAGAAAATTGAAATCATATCAAGCATCTTGTCTGACCACAGTGCTATGAGATTGGATATAAATTACAAGAAAAAACCTTTTGGATAGCAGCCATCCTGACTGGTGTGTAATGGTACCTCATTGTGGTTTTGATTTGCATTTCTCTAGTAATGAGTGATGTTGAGCATCTTTTCATGTGTTTGTTAGCCATCTGTATGTCTTCTTTGGAGAAATGTCTGTTTAGTTCTTTGGCCCATTTTTTGATTGGGTCATTTATTTTTCTGGAATTGAGCTTCAGGAGTTGCTTGTATATTTTTGAGATTAATCCTTTGTCTGTTGCTTCATTTGCTATTATTTTCTCCCAATCTGAAGGCTGTCTTTCCACCTTCCTTATAGTTTCCTTTGTTGTGCAAAAGCTTTTAAGTTTAATTAGGTCCCATTTGTTTATTTTTGCTTTTATTTCCAATATTCTGGGAGGTGGGTCATAGAGGATCCTGCTGTGATTTATGTCGGAGAGTGTTTTGCCTATGTTCTCCTCTAGGAGTTTTATAGTTTCTGGTCTTACATTTAGATCTTTAATCCATTTTGAGTTTATTTTTGTGTATGGTGTTAGAAAGTGTTCTAGTTTCATTCTTTTACAAGTGGTTGACCAGTTTTCCCAGCACCACCTGTTAAAGAGGTTGTCTTTTTTTCCATTGTATATCCTTGCCTCCTTTGTCGAAGATAAGGTGTCCATAGGTTCATGGATTTATCTCTGGGCTTTCTATTTTGTTCCATTGATCTGTATTTCTGTCTTTGTGCCAGTACCATACTGTCTTGATGACTGTGGCTTTGTAGTAGAGCCTGAAGTCAGGCAGGTTGATTCCTCCAGTTCCATTCTTCTTTCTCAAGACTGCTTTGGCTATTTGAGGTTTTTTGTATTTCCATACAAATTGTGAAATTACTTGTTCTAGTTCTGTGAAAAATACCTTTGGTAGCTTGATAGGGATTGCATTGAATCTATAGATAGCTTTGGGTAGAATAGCCATTTTGACAATATTGATTCTTCCAATCCACAAACGGTATATTTCTCCATCTGTTTGTGTTCTCTTTGATTTCTTTCATCAGTGTTTTATAGTTTTCTATGTACAGGTCTTTTGTTTCTTTAGGTAGATATACTCCTAAATATTTTATTCTTTTTGTTGCAATGGTGAATGGTATCATTTCCTTATTTTCTCTTTCTGTTTTCTTATTGTTAGTGTATAGGAATGCAAGGGATTTCTGTGTGTTAATTTTATATCCTGCAACTTTACTATATTCATTGATTAGCTCTAGTAATTTTCTGGTAGAGTCTTTAGGGTTTTCTATGTAGAGGATCATGTCATCTGCAAACAGTATAGAAACATGTATATTATCAAGGGTGAAACAGATCACGAGCCCAGGTTGGATGCATGAGACAAGTGCTTAGGGCTGGTGCACTGGGAAGACCCAGAGAGATCAGCTAGAGAGGGAGGTGGGAGGGGGGATCGGGATGGGGAATACATGTAAATTCATGGCTGATTCATGTCAATGTATGGCAAAAACCACTACAATATTGTAAAGTAATTAGCCTCCAACTAATAAATATAAATGGAAAAAAAAAAAAGAAAAAACCTAAAAGAAACACAAACACATGGAGATTAAACCACACATTTCTAAATAACCAACAGGTTACTGAAGAAATCTAAAGGGAAATCAAACAATTTCTAGAAACAAATGACAGTGGAAACACGAGAACTCAAAACCTATGGGATGCAGCAAAAGGTAAGAGGGAAGTTTATAGCAACATAATCCTACCTCAAGACACAAGAAAAGCATAGGATAGACAACTTAACTTTATACCTGAACCAACTGGCAAAAGAAGAACAAAACTATCCCAAAATTAGTAGAAGGAAAGAAATCATAAACTTCTGAGCAGCAATAAATGAAAAAGAAATGAAAGAAACAGTAGTAAAAATTAATAAAACTAAAAGTTGGCCCTTTGAGAAGATAAACAAAATTGACAAACCTTTAGCCAGACTCATCAAGAAAAAAAAGAAAGAAGATCAAATCAACAAAATTAAACATAAAAAAGGAGAGGCTACAACAAATAATGCAGAAACACAAAGGGGTATAAGAGACTTATGAACAACCATATGGAAAGAACATGGATAACCTTGAAGAAATGGACAGATTCTTAGAAAAGTTCAATCTTCCAAGACTGAACCAGAAATAGAAATTATGAACAGCCCTATTACAACCACTGAAATTGAAGCTGTGATAAAAAAAAAAAAAAAACAAAAAAAAAACAATCTACCAAAAAGCAAAAGCCCAGGACCAGATGGCTTCACAGGAGGATTCTATCAAACATGTAAAGAGTTAAGGCCTATCCTTCTAAAACTCTTTCAAAACATTGCAGGGGAAGGAACATTTCCAAATTCATATATGAGACCACCATCACCCTGATACAAAAAGCAGACAAAAACGACACAAAAAAGAAAACTACAGGCCAATATCACTGTTGAGTATAGATGCAAAAATCCTCAGCAAAATTTTAGCAAACAGAATTCAGCAACACATCAAAAAGCTTATATACCATGATCAAGTTGTGTTTATTCCAGGGATGCAAGGATTCTTCAATATATGCATATCAATCAATGTGATACACTATATTAACAAATTGAAAGATAAAAACACATGATAATCTCAATAGATGCAGGAAAAGCCTTTGGCAAAATTCAGCACACCTTTATGATTAAAACTCTTCAATGGGCATAAAAGGAACCTATCTCAACATAGTAAAGGCCATATATGATAAGCCTACAGTAAACATTATTCTCAATGGTGAAAAACTGAAAGCATTCCCCCTAAGATCAGGAAAAAGACAATGGTGTCCACTTTCACCAATATTATTTAACATAGTTCTGGAAGTCCTAGCTATAACAATCACACAAGAAAAAGAAATAAAAGGAATTCAGATCTAAAAAGAAAAAGTAAAGTTCTCACTGTATGTAGATGACATGATACTGTACATATAAAACCCTAAAGAAAGTATCAGAAAATTACTAGAGCTAATTAGTGAATTTGGCAATGTCACAAGATACAAAATCAATACACAGAAGTCACTTGTATTTCTGTATACTAACAGTGAAAAATCATAAAGAGAAATTAAGGAATCAATCCCATTTACCATTGCAAGAAAAGAATAACATATCTAGGAATAAACTTACCCAAGGAGACACAAGAACTGTACACAGAAAATTATAAGACACTGATGAAAGAAATCAAAGATGACATAAACAGATGGAGAGATATTCCATGTTCCTTGGCAGGAAGAATAAATATTGTGAAAATGACTATACTACCAAACACAGTCTACAGATTCAATGCAATCCCTATCAAATTGTCAATGGCATGTTTTTACATAAGTAGAACAAAATATTTCACAATTCATATGGAAATACAAAAGACCCTGAATAGCTAAGAAGAAAGGAGAATGAGTTGAGAAAGAAGAATGGGGGTGGAGGAATTAACTTTCTTGATTTCAGATTATATTACAAAGCTACAGTCATCAAGACAGTATGGCACTGGCACAAAAACAGAAATATAGACCAATGGAGCAAGATATAAAGCCCAGAGATAAACTCATATACCTATGGGTACCTTATTTTTGACAAAGGAGGCAAGAATATACAATGGGGCAAAGACAGCCTATTCAATAAATGGTGCTGGGAGAACTGGACAGCTACATGTAAAAGAATGAAATTAGAATACTTCCTAACACCATACATAAAGAGAAACACAAAAACTCAAGGTGACTAGACAACCCTCAGAATGGGAGAAAAGAATAGCAAATGAAACAACTGACAAGGATTGATTTCCAAAATATACAAGCAGCTGCTACAACTCAATACCAGAAAAACAAATAACTCAATCAAAAAGTGGGTAAAAGACCTAAACAGACATTTTTCAAAAGAAGACACACAGATGGCTAACAAACACATGAAGAGAAGGTCAACATTGCTCGTTATTAGAGAAATGCAAGTCGAAACTACAATGAAATATCACTTCACACCAGTCAGAATGGCCATCATTAAAAAGTCTACAAACAATAAATGCTGGAGAGGCTGTGAAGAAGAGGGAATGCTCTTGCACTCTCAGTGGAAATGTAAATTGATACAACCACCATGGAAAATGGTAAGGCGATTCCTTAAAAAAAAACAAAAACTAGGAATAAGACCACCATATGACCCAGTAATCCCACTCATAGGCATATACCCTGAGGAAACCAAGATTGAAAGAGACACATATATCCCATTGTTCATTGCAGCACTATTTACAATAACTAGAACATAGAAGCAACCTATATGTCCATCGACAGACGAATGGATAAAGAAGTTGTGGTACATCTACACAATGGAATATTACTCAGCCATAAAAAGGAAAGCATTTGAGTCTATTCTAATGAGGTGGATGAACCTAGAACCTATTATGCAGAGTGAAGTAAGTCAGAAAGATAAAGATAAATAATCATATTCTAATGTATGTATACAGAATCTAGAAAAATGGTACTGAAGAACTTAACCTAGAGGGATGTGATGGAGATGGGAGTGAGGTTCAAAGTGGAGGGGATATATGTATACCTATGGCTGATTCATGTTGAGGTTTGACAGAAAACAACAAAATTCTGTAAAGCAAATATCCTTCAATTAAAAAAATAAATTAAAAAAAGTTACTAATGAGTTTACCTTAAAATAGAGAGGCTATCCTGGATTATCTGGATGGATGTTGCATAATCACAGGAGCCCTTGAAAGCAGAAGAGGATGACAGAAGAGTCAGTGGGAAGATGAAGCGGAAGGGGGGCCAGGGAGATGCAATCCTTGAGGAGGACTTGACTCTCCATTGTGGGCTTCAAGATGGAGGAAGAAGACTGTGAGCCAAAGAGTGCAGGAAGCCCATACAAGGTGGAAATAGCTCACGAAGGAACAGGAAACTCAATCCTACAACTCCATAGAACTGAACTCTGCCCGCAACGTGAATGGGCTTCATACCAGGTTTATCCCCAGATCCTTGAGAAAATCTTTACCTTGTGACTCACAAAGAACCAGCTGAGCCATGCTGTGCCTAGGCTTCTGACCTAATAAATGGCTGTGAATTTAAAAAACAAAACAAAACAACCACATGAGTAAGTGCCCATTTGCAATATGCAATATTATTAATACAGGAAAAATGACTTACATTTTATTCAATAAGATATTTTCATCTTATAATTATTTGCTTTGATAAAGTGTATCATTTATTTCTGGTATTCAAGGAAATATTGAGGACTGGTGAATATGGAATGGCTTATTTTCTCGAACATTATGTTAATGTTAAGTATTACTTTCATGAGTCTCATTATTAAATATTATGAAGTCCTAAAGCATCATAAAGTACATAATTCTAGGTATTAAAAAGGCTGCCACACTGCTGCTCCTTTGCTAATTTACATCTTTCTGGAAAAACGCTCAGCAATGAGTCACGATTCCATTCCTAGAAGGTCATTACTTGCCTTCCCCCTTGCTCCTCAGTGAGAATTCTGGCTTTAACAACATCACGCATATACTCATTGGCTCAATCTTATAAGACTCATAAGTAGTTTCAGAATTACTCTGCACATACAACTACAAAAGCAAAGCTACTGGACTTTCATTTCCACCTAGGATAACAGAGCTTTAAAGAATGTTGCTTTCCCAATAACAATGAAAAAATCCAGATACATTGAAAATCATAATTTCATTGAACCCACTGTAAAGTCGAGAGTACAAAGCAACCAAGTAATATGAATTTCAAAGAGGAAAATCCAAAAGAGTAAGGGTGCATAAACTTAATCAACTATCATAAAGCACTGGCAAAAGAGGTACAATTCACTATTACTAGATAAGAAGTCAGCAAAATTTCACTAAGAGGCCAAATATATGGATAGCATGCCATTTTGGAATAGCTGGGGGCCACAGACTGAAGTGGAATTGCTTATCTTCCTAAAGCCTTTTCATACACATCTCTACTTGAATACTTACAGAAAATACTGGAGGCAGGAGAAAAGACTGAAGAGAGCCCCTACCTATTGATAATGACAAGTATACAGGGTATGGTCTGTAGTTGTGGGGACACAGCACACATCGAGACTCGTTTCCTCATACCCTTGTCGGAGCCTTAAATGACACAAAGAGAGGTAGCGTAGCTGCTACCTGCCCTAAGGCAAAGACAATTTGGGGTTAGGTGAAAGGTAGGAAAAATAAGGTCTCCTCTTCCTGAAGGACAAGTAGAAAGGCATCTTAGATTCAAGATACTCTATGGCTACCAATCATGGATCTTTTCCTACTGAGAGAGCTTAAGAGAATTCATATCCAAGACCAACTAGAAATATAAAGCAAAGTTTGGTTATCATTCAAAGGATCAAAAATGCTGAGAATCTGCCCATACTTTTTGCTCAGGTGCAAAAGGATCACCTTCAGAAAGCTGAGCCAGAACCACACCTCTTGGTCCTAACCTCTAACCACTGACATGACTCTAGTAAAGAAGTCTACCATTCTAATGCTAGAAATAGAAGAGGAACTAAAGAGTGTCTTGATGAGGGTGAAGAAGGAGAGTGAAAAAGTGAGCTTAAAACTCAATATATATAAAAAAAAAAACAAACTACAAAAAACCAATTATGGGCTTCCCTGGTGGCTCAGATGATAAAAAGTCTGCCTGCAATGCAGGAGACCTGGGTTTAATCCCTGGGTCAGGAAGATCCCCTGGAGAAGGGACTGGCAACCCACTCCAGTATTCTTACCTAGAGAAATCCATGGACAGAGGAGCATAGAGGACTACAGTCCATAGAGTTGTAAAGAGTTAGATCCAACTGAATGACTTTTACTCACTCACTCAAGATCATGGTATCCAGTCCCATCACTTCATGGCAATTAGAAAGAGAAAAGGTGGAAGCAGTTACAGATTTCCTCTTCCTGGACTCTAAAATCACTGTGGATGGTGATTGCAACCATGAAATTAGAAGACAATTGCTTCTTGGCAGGAAAGCTATGACAAACCTTGACAGTGTATTAAAAAGCAAAGGCATCACTTTGGTGACAAAGGTCCATATAGTCAAGGCTGTGGTCTTTTCACTAGTCATGTATGTATGTGAAAGCTGAACTATAAAGAAAGCAGAGCATCAAAGAATTGATGCTTTCAAACTGTGATGCTGGAGGAGAATCTTGAAAATCCCTTAGATAACAAGGAGATCAAACCAGTTAATCTCAAAGGAAATCTACCCTGAATACTCTTTGGAAGGGCTGTTGCTGAAGCTGAAGCTCCAATGTTTTTACCACCTGATGGGAAAAGCTGACTCATTAGAAACGACCCTAAGGCTGGGAAAGATTGAGGCAGAAGGAGAAGAGGGTGACAGAGGATGAGATGATTGGATGGCATCACTGATTCAAGGGAGATGAACTTGGGTAAACTCCAAAAGATGGTGAGGGACAGGGAAGCCTGGAGTGCTGCAGTCCATGAGGACTGAAAGAGTCAGATATGACTTAGATACTGAACTACAACAAGGAGGAGGAAGAGGAGAAAGAGTGTGGAGAGAGTCCACCTCTGAAGTGCCCATAGACAACAGTGGCTAAATGTTAATGTTAGAAGAATTAAAACCAAGAGGAGCTCTCAAACACCAAAATCCTTACCATACACATGTAAGGAGATGGAAGCTTGCCACTGGAGGAATCTGATGATTGGGATTACTGATATTAACCATAGTCATAGTAAAAAGAAAACCCAAATATACTTCATTCATTGTAAATATGTAAATCCCACTTTAATGTTCTGAGAGAAAAGGCATGCTAATTTCAAGATGCAGATACTACTTACATCAGAATTTAGTTTTACACAAAATGTTCAGCATTTAATTAAAATAGCGTAATTTTTTGCGAGATCAACAACAAAATCAGGGGAAGATATTCCAACAAATTGTGAAGAAACAAAGGAATCAAAAGAACCTGATTCAGAGTTGAACCATAACACACTATCAGATAACAATGCTAAAATGCTATCATGTGTAAAATACATAATCACTGAGACGCTGCTATATAGCACAGGGAGCCGAGTTCAGTAATTGAGGATGACCTAGAGGGGTAGGATTGGAGGAGGGGTTGGAGGGGAGGATATATGTATACATGTAGGTGATTCACTTTGTTTTTTCTAGCAGAAACTAACCAAATACTGTAAAGCAATTATACTTCAATTTTTCTTTAAAGAGCTATATTTATTATGTTAAGTGACCTAATTAGGAAAAGATGTGGACATGAATGAATAGATGCTTACTATTAATAGAGAAACACAAAGAATAAGAATCAAATGAAATGGCATGGGGTGGGGAGACTCCAATGTTAGAAAATGAGAGTCTTATGACTGGATCAGTAGTAGACATGAAATGGCCTCTGGATTCTCCATTAGGGTCTCAGGATCACTGCACTTCTTTCATGGTGGTTCAAAGGGAGAAAGTCTTATTAGTCCTAGGTTTAACTGTAGGATCAATACCTAGTCTTCACAATATTCTATTAACCTAATGAGAATCTAACAAGTCACTAAATTCACTCCAGATTCTAGAAGATGGAAAATGAACTCTTAATTGCTACCTCAATGGGAAGAGTAGCAAAGAATATTTATTTTATTGTTTTAATCTCTCATTATATATCCCCCATTCTCCTAAACCACATTCATTGCTAAAACTAATGATGGGCATTATCAATTTAAAATATCCAAATATAAGTAGCTTTAGAGATTAAATGACTGTAAATTTTATAAACAGATAGAAAAAGCAAGTCAAAGGAAATAACATTTCTATCGTTCTTCTTTACATCTAATGTATACTCTAATGGAAGAATATATACCAGGCCAAAGGCATGTTTTACTTACCATCTAACTAAAATTTTTAACTTCTTTTCTGATATTTAACTCCAAGTTATTTATTTTACATTATAATTATTTGAATAATTCATTATTTTAGAATACAAAGTTATTAATCTTAAAAACATATATTTTAATTTTTTTAATATTATACAAGGCTTTTCACATTTAACTTTATTATTATCTCTACTAGGCTATAACAAAAGATGAAATGAAGAAAATTCAAACAACAAATCATTTCATTTCTTTTGTAGCAAAACCTCATCTAACTGGTTTTGTTCCCCCTAGATTTAATGAATTATTTGAGCAGATTGATTCTGTTGGTTGGCCTTGTTGGGATGAAATGTTAAGAGAAACATTTGAGTTTTAAACAGTTGGAGCAGTTATATTAGAATCTTTCAGATAAGCCTATCTATGGCACTTTATGCTTTTATATTTAAACTCTCTTCTTTTATTGCCAATAAAAACAGAAATGTTGAGAAGACAGAGTGTGAGCCTATAAGTCAAACGTTGACATGAATGACATTTTTACTCTGATTCTATTTTTATTACTTAAATGGTTTCTCTCAAAAGTCATGAAAAAGCATTGTGATTCATATTTATGACTGATTTTAAATCTATAAAAATGAAATAACTTTGCCATTTCATGCAGATTTAGAACTGAAAAAAATTTTGAGTAATTCTTAAAAGTATGATGTATAGAATATTCTGTTTGTTGCTTAAAATGTATTCTAATTTGACTAAGAATAAAAAAAGAATCCAGATAATTAATTTAATTATTTTGAATATTTTTAGTCAGAAATGTCATTTAAAGCTGTCAGGTAAAAATATAATTTATTTCTCAAACTTAGAGATATTTGTGCTTTAATTTGGGCATTTTTGATGGTGAATACACTGAAAACTGTAAACCTTGTTTTTGGTTGCTTAAGAAAGCTACAGTCCATGGGGTTGCAAAGAATTGGACACAACTGACCACATCATGTTTGTCATAAATTGTCACGAGTAAAATTTAGTTTGTATTGCTTTGACATACTGCACTTCCAATTAGTAATCATAGAAAACTATACTCAAAAACCTTAAGATGACATTCAGTAATATATAATAGCTTTTTCAATGATGAGATATAGTGTGGCCTATAACTCATGCTGTAGTGTTATTATCTAAAATGTGTCTAGGAACTTTGATCAAGAAACTATCTTCTAAAATATATATAAGATGTTTCTAGTTCTCTGCACTGAAACATACTCTGAGCCTGTCCACATCTATATTTTTTGGTCATCATTTGCACTTTTTTATCTTAGGTTATATCAGAATTTTTAACATCAGTTTCTAGAAGATATTCTGAAGAGTATCTTTATCGAGAAAGTCCTATCATCTTCAGAAAAGATGATCATCATCACAAGAAAGTCATGGGTTTAAGAAAAAAGTTTAATGTTAACAAATGAGTAAGTATATCCTATGACTTCAGTTTAAATTATAGCATGTGCAGTCTTTGTTAATGTTCCTTTATATTTAAATCAAAGCATTTATTTCACATAACAAAATTAGAAATGTTAATTACTAACACATTTAAGAGAAATAAAATGTAATTATTTCTTGCCCTACTGCACAAAGATTTGTTAAAATGAAAAGTTCTGTTAATTTAAAAGCTATTACAAGTTATGATTAATCTTAATAGTTACAATATTATTGAGGATAAATTGCTTAAACCTTTAATTAAAAGATGAATCACCATTAAAACTATATAATTTGGAAAAGAAAGGGTCTTGAGTTCAAACACTTTTCTAATTCAATACTAAATCTGGTTAAAATAGTTGCAGTACAATACCTTCCCAACACTGGTTTTGAGCTAACAGTTGGAGAGATGCTTACCTGATATACTTTTCTCTACTTTGATACTGAAATGTAACATGTTAAAGATTGTTTTCATATAATAGGCAAAATCACTGACATCAATGAATTCTTATCTTTAAAACAGCCATTTCTAAACCATAATACAATTTAAACCAGACATATTTCCCAATTCTTGATTTGTTCTTAGTATGCCTTAGTAAACTGTCTTTGAACAGGTTGCAACTCAAGAATAAACAGTCATACATAGGGAAATTAGCCCCTGAAAAGACCAGCAATTACAAAATAGTAGCAAATTAAAAATAAATGTATGGGCTTCTCTGGTGGTCCAGTGGTTGAAAATTCACCTGCCAATGCAGGGAATGTGGGTTCGATCCCTTATCTGGGAAAATCCACGTGTTATGGAGGAACTAAGCCTGTGTGCCACAACTACAGAGCCTGTGCTCTAGAGCCCACTTGCCACATTAATTGAAACCCATGTGCCTAGAACCGTTCTCTGCAACAAGAGAAGTCACTGAAATTAAAAGCCCTCATACCTCAACTAGAGAATAGCCCTGCTCACAGAAAGTATGCGTGAGACAAAGACCCAGCACAGTCAAAAATAAATCGGTTTTAAAAAATGAATGCAGTATCAATTAGACCTTTAAAGCAAATACACTGAACTAGGCTCCATGTGTATATGCGTGTATACTTACACTAGGAGATGCAGAAAATAGTTGTAGCAAATATGCTGCTTTTTGACTTTAAATTTTACACTAACAAAAGTCAGGAAAGAGAATCAGTTAACAATAATGGAAGCGTCATTCATAGACATTAGTCCACTTTGAAGAGAAACCAAGATACTATTATAAGAAAAGAGTGTGTTATTATTTACTACAGTCACAAATGGAGAAGAAAGTGATAACCTACTCTAGTATTCTTGCCTGGAGAATCACATGCACAGAGGAGCCTGGCGGGCTACAATCCATAAGGTCACAGAGTCAGACACAAATGAACGACTAAACACACACAAACACATCCCACAGACTCATAAATGCCCACACACACACAGAAAATATTTTATTCTTCATTCCATGAGAATGAATTACATTTGGCACAAAACAAATAAAAATAAAGTGGAAGTGTACCTTCCAGCATGGGGCTTTCTCTTTTCCCTGAGAAGGTATTTTACTGGGAAGTGTGCACAACTATGTTCTATGTGAGAAAGAGTATAGAATTGTAGTTGCAATGTGGTCTAGATGCTTGCAATAATCAAGGTAAACAACCACTTAAGAGTATAGAATTGTAGTTGCAATGTGGTCTAGATGCTTGCAATAATCAAGGTAAACAACCACTTAAGTGTCCATGTGTGACTGCCTTCTCCCTTAAATCATGTTTCAGCAATTAGGAAAGTTTAAATGATCCAACAAATACCACCACAAAGATCCAGAACTAAAAGCAAAATTCACTATCATTATTGAAATTTTCAAAAATTATTGAAAAATATCCATGCAATTAAGTGAGAATCAGGTCCTAGATATCCACAAACATCTCCATATCTTGGTAGTAGATGGCTGTTTGTTTGATTTTCCATGTGTTACTGGGATAATAATTTGGTGTTCTAGTCACAGATTTGTTCCTGACCTCTGCAAATTCTTATTTTAACTAAGAATGTATAGAGTTCTTACTTCAGAAATTTATATGAAGATTTTTAAACGTATTAAAGGTTGAAAGGAGAAAGATTCAACTGAGTAAATAAAATGATGACATTCCAAACTTAAAAAAGTAATAGTACTTTTAAGTGTTACTTATAACATTAGAATTTGGAATAGAAATCTCTATTCATGAAATTTATAAGTAATAATTATATTACACATATAACCATAAGGGCCATTTTAATTTCTAATATTAAGAAAATAGTTGTACTTTGTCTTAGTTTGCTTTTTGTGCACAGTCCGTTTTGGTTTTAAATCCTATGAGGAAGGCAGGTAGTAAAATCAAAAACCAGAACACCAACCAACCAACCAACCAAAGTGGAGTGGTGCAAAACAATGGTTCTCTGAGCTTTTTTGAGAGGTAGGAAGATATGTGTAGAAGCTAGATATGGAGGCTGAAAAAAAAATAGAAGCTCTGGAAATTTCCTGCTGTGGATGAGTAATTTATGAACATATAGTTTTCAGATAGTCAATAACCTTTGAGTATAGTATCACCTAAAAGTTTCTTAAAGTAACCTTTTGCTAAGATAAATCAATTAACAGATTATAATATATAAGAGCTTTCTGATAGGAACATTATAAGGAACAAACAATGTAAAAAATAACTTTGAATTTTCAAAAATAAAAGAAAGACTATAAAGTGGTACAAGATAGATTTAGAAAAGGCAGAGGAACCAGAAATCAAATTGCCAACATCTGGATCATAGAAAAAGCAAGGGGATTCCAAAAAAATCTAAGTCCACTTCACTCACTACACTAAAGTCTTTGTGTGGACCACAACACACTGTGGAAAATTCTTAAAGAGATGGGAATACCAGACTACCGTACCTGTCTCCTGAGGAATCTGTATGCAGGAAAAGAAGCAACAATTAGAACCAGACATACAACAATGAACAATTCAAATTTGGGAAAGGAATATGTCCAAGCTATATACTGTCACTCTGCTTATTTAACTTATATGAAGAGTACATCATGCAAAACACCAGGCTGGATGACTCACGAGCTAAAATCAAAATTGCCAGGATTAACCTCAGATTAACCTCAGATATGCAGATGTTACCATCCTAATGGCAGGAAGTGATGAGGAACTAAAGGGACTCTTGATGGAGGTGAAAGAGAAGAGTGAAAAAGCTGGCTTAAAACTCAACATTCAAAAAACAAAGATAATGGCATTCTGTCACATCACTTCATGGCATATAGATGTAGGAAAAGTGGAAACAGTGACAGATTTTCTTTTCTTGGGTTCCAAAATCACTGTGGATGGTGACTACAGCCATGAAGTTAAAAGACAATTACTCCTTGGAAGAAAAGCTATGACAAACCTAGACAGCGTATTAAAAAGCAGAGACATTACTTTGCCAACAAAGGTCCATTTAGTCAAAGCTATGGTTTTTCCAGTAGTCGTGTATGGATGTGAGAGTTGGACCATAAACAGGCTCAGTGCCAAAGAAGTGATGTTTTCAAACTGTGGTGCTGGAGAAGAATCTTGAAAGTCCCTTGGACAGCAAGGAGATCAAACCAGTCAATCCTAGAGGAAATCAACCCTGAATATTTATTGTAAAGACTGATATTGAACCTGAAGTTCCAATACTTTGGCCACTTGATGTGAAGAGCCAGTCCACTGGAAAAGACTATGATGCTGGGAAAGGTTGAGGGCAAGAGAAGAGGGCTAGAGAGGATGAGATGTTTGGATGGCATCACTGACTCAATAGCATGAGTTTGAGCAAACTCAGGGAGTTAGTGATGGACAGGGAAGCGTGTTGTGCTGCAGTTCATGGGGTCACAGAGCCAGACATGGCCGAGCAACTGAACAACAACAACATCAGTACTGAGACAAACTATACATTGAAAGGGATAAATGACCTTAAAAAGATTGTATTTTCAAGATTTTACACAGTGATACATTAACATTATGTAGACTTGAAAAGAGAAATCAATATACTAAAAATGAGTTTAAAATGCAAGGAAATATATGCAAAAAGTCAGAAAGTAAATGAATTTAAAATATAAAAAAGAAAATAAAGAAAAAATTAAAAATTAATTTAAACATTCCAGAAGTCAAGAAAGGAAAATGATTCAACACTGCAAAGACAAATAAATGATTATACAAAATAATAACAAAATAGTAGAGTTACATACAGACATATTGATAATTTTATGAAATATTAATGCTGCAAACAGTTCAAACAAAATGTAGAGATTGATACAATTGAACTGAATGATCATGAAAATACATATCAAAGCCTCTTGTGGTGAAGCTAAAACAAGGCTTAAATGGAAATATTTAGCTTTAAATGCTAAGCATATTAAATGAGGAAAGTATATATAAAATTGATGACCTAAGTTCTACCTTGTAAAAATATGAAAAGTTTAGCCAAGTAAACACAAACACATTTAAAAATAGAAATTAAGTTTTGAAAATATATAAAACAGAAACAGAAAGACAATAGATGATATAAACAAAACCAAGCTTATATACACAAATATTGGTTCTTTGAAATCACAAACTAAATTGACTAATTAGCAAAAAAAATGAGAACACAAATTAACATCATCAGCAATAAAATAGCTGTCACCACAAATTTTCCAAATTTTAAGAGTAATAAAAGAACACAATTCATAATTTTCTACCAACAAATTTAATAAATTAGGTGAAATGAGTGTTTCTTGAGAAATATAACTTAAGAAAATTGACATAAAAAATGGAAATTCTGAAGACTTCTATTTTCTATTATAGAAATTGAATATGTTATCAATATTTCCCCAAATTAATTTCTAAATAAACATTTTATTACTGGTAAATGTTACTAAAGAAGAGATAACAGTTTTATAAAAACTGTTTTAGAAAACAGAAGAGGAAAAATCACTCTTACAACTCACTTTATTAGGCAAGCATAACCATAGTATCAAGAATTAACAAGGATATTACAAAACAGAACAACCATGGGTCAATCTTTCTTATGACTATGGATGTAAAATTCTTTAACAAAATATTAACAAATTTACTCCACCATAACATAAAAGAATAATACTTCATGAACAAGTAGGGATAATCACAGTAATGCAAGCTTCATTTAATATGTAAAATGCAACAGTTCAGTTCAGTTGCTTAGTAGTGTATGACTCTTTGCAACATTAAAATGCAACAGCAAACATTAACATATTAGTTGAATAAATGAGCAAAGTCATGTGAGCATTTTAAAAGATGTAAAAAAGTGAAAAGCATCTTATAATTGCAGGACATGATTTCCATACTGAATGTACACATTGGTTGCATATAGCTATGGATAAAATTAGATTTTCCTGAAAACAGAGGCTAAAACAACAGATTATTTTCTTTAAGCAGAAATTCTAAAGAAAATGCAATGTTTCAAAAATCAGAGTGACTTTGGGCTTTCTGAATAGAATATTGAAGGTAAAACAATTGAGTAGTGAAAGTAAAACATAACAAAAAGACAATGGAATAATGGCACTGTATTTCTGCAGGAAAAAATTTAATCTAGAATTTTAAATCCATCCAAATTATTAATCAAATTCAGAGTAGAATAAATATATTTTCAGACATGTAATGTCTATAAATATTTGTATACTGTTATCCATGAAAAAGAGTGGATAATATCCATGAGATGGATAATATCCATAAATAATATCCATGAAAAAGAGTGGACTGTGGATAATATTCACCAACAAATGAAGGAGTATATCAGGACAGATAAAGATATGAAATATAGAAAATAAATAGACTATAGGGAAGAATTAGAGGGAACCACCAGTATGAAAGTAAAAAGAGATCCCAGTATGAAACATATGCACCAGACATAGAAGTTAACCACTCCAGATTGTAACTCTGTGGCAAGATGCAGATATTCTGAGGGCTGATGGACTGCATAATCACTTCTATGTGTTTGCCAACCTTTTCAAGAACAACAATAACAACAACAACAAAAACCTGGAAATTTTATTCCATAGAATAAGGAATTAGCTTTTATAAATGTATAAAATCTAATCTTTTTTATTAATCTAATCTTTTACTTAAACAAGAAGTCATAGGATTTAGGACTCAGTAAATTTCATAAAAGAAGCAAATGGGCAGTGACATATATTAATGCTCCATGTTTAAAAGGGGTAATTTTAGATATTATGCAGATATGATCCAAATAATATTAAAAAGATTGCTACAAAGTCTCTCCCCAGTTTTCCTCATCTTTCAGAAATAATGTTTCTATTATGGCAGCCACTAAAATTACTTTAATATTTGATTCTTAAAAAAATTGCATGGTATATTTTGATTAAAAATAATTTAAAAGTAATCTTAGATCTATCACCCCTTAGAAGAGGTTTGTTTGGATGACTTAAAAACTTGCTTTGAAGTCTAAGATAGCTTTCTATACCTATATTTCCTTCACAATACGCATTTCTCTCCCTTTTGGAATTGTGACGTGTTGATGAGTATGAAGAGTTTCGGGAATTATCATTTTCACCTTTGTTCTGATTATCCTTCTCTTGAATATTGTCAAATGATATTTTATAATTTATGCTGCCCCATGTAGTAGTGGAATATGTATTTATTGTTGTTTAGTGACTAAGTCATATCCAACTCTTTTGTGACGCGATGGACTGTAGCCTGCCAGGCTCCTCTGTACTTGGAATTTTCCAGGCAAGAATATTGGAATGGGTTGCCATGAGCTCCTCCCGGGGATCTTCCTGTCCTAGGATCTAACCTTCATCTCCTACATTGGTAGGCGGATTTTTTTTTTTTTACCACTGAGCCACCAGGGGAGCCCTGAAATATATATAGTTTTACTACAAGTAATACTACAAATTAGTCCGTTTCCAAAAGCTTTTCCTGCTGTCTCTAGGAATTTTTATTTTTTAATCCTTTGTAATACTTTCGATATATTTACCTTTTTCTGTGTCTCATTGTACTCTCTCTTTCTGCATCCCCCCACGAACTATATATTTCTTCTCAGCTAATTCTCTTTGCACTCACCCAGAATAGATTTTACTGCTTTGCCCTTCTCTTACATTTTATATAATTTTCTTTTTTGCCCTGTTTTTTTTTTTTTATTCTTTCTTCTACCAATGGGGTTTTTTAACTTGAAGTTTTAAACATGGTCCCCTGAAGCATGAATGGACTTTAGAAGACTGAGAAGCACTCTGAAAATGAGTTTACTTTATCTTCATTGAATGTGACTGTCTTTTTCTCAGTAGAAGGTCTCTAAAGTCTTAAGGAAGTAAATGAATAACCAGAAAATCATCAGACAAACTTTATAATCTCTCCCATCTTTCCCTCTAGTTTTTGGACATTTTCCTGTCCCAGCAAACTTCTAGTGAAGCAGTTCTATTTCACTTCCTGTTTTAATTCCTGACTTTCTACTTTCATTTATAAAAAGTTTTCCCTTAAGGAAATTCATCATACCAGAACAGCTTCTTGGAAGTGCCATGTAGAAGGAAAAACAAACAAACAATCCAGAAACATGAAGCTTGAATATTTCACGTTTCCTGATTCTCAGGAACAGAAACTAATAGGATGCTTAATTTCTAAGCATTTCTCGCTGAATCTATGTAATAAAGATAAAATGCCTTGTACTGTTTTCCAGTTTATTTAGAAAACAATATAGAAGTCTCACAGCTTTTAACCTATTAGTATACGTTGTCTTACAACATCAAAACATCTTAGAAAAGTCAGCCATTCTTCCATAATTTCTCTGAAGTAGACAATTATTACAGACTTTTCTCCACTTTCTCTTCCCTCATGACATTTTCCATTCCTAGATAATTTTACTCAGCACACTTTAAAGCTAATAAACTGATATTAACTTATTTAAAAAGCTTAAAGGTATGAGAGTTTTTTTCTCATTCAACTGTACTCTGATGTCTACTTTCTTCAGGCTTATATACAACGTTTCATCATGGTTATACATGTCTTTTGGCAGAAACTGTGTCTAATTCATCTTTGTTATGCCCCACTATCTATAATTATAGATTGTAGGTACACAAAGTACATAGAAAAAATTAATAGATGAGCACATTAATAAATAAAATTAAGTTAAAACAATTTATTTAAATTTCAGTCAAACATTAAAGCCAACTAATTATTTTTATAAAATCTATTATTTGAATTGCTTCATATAGGTCAATCAGAAAATAAAGTGCTTCTCAAATTGTATGAAAGATCATGGCAAAAGTTGTTCTAAAAGAAATATACACACAGCACATTAAAAATTCTTGATAATACCTCACTAAAGGAATTAGTTTTATTTAGCATTTCCACAGGCATTAACTTTGGGGACAACTACTATATTTTAATTCTTCCAGAAGAAAAGTGTTCTATAGAAAGCATTAGATCATTTGGGGAAATCACAGACTAGCTACTAAACATTATATTTCACTTGATTTATAGAGATAACATAATTAAAACATAGTCCTGAATGTCACGTCATTCCAATATCAACTTTACAAAAATTAAAAATGTACCAAGCTAGCCATACCAAAAAGTAAAAAACTGAAGACAAAAACTGCAGAACTCTACATTTAGCCCACATATACAGAAAAACAAACATATAAGAATATTATTTGTAATAATTTACTTTTAAAATGGTCAGTAGAGAGAAGTTGAACCTTTTTTTGTTTTTCATTCAAAAGTTTTATCTTGATTCCAAGGTGTTAAGTCAAATGGTCAACATATAAAGAGCAAAACTAATTTGGGATAAGAGTGATACCCCCATACTATTGGGGGAAATGAAATGTCCTTAAAAATATCATTGGATTGAATTTAAATATCATGATGTACTAAATAGAAATGGGGAAAAGAAGAGAGGTCTCTGTTAGCAATGCTTAGTATTGCTGAACAGTCACAGGTTAATTCCACTGAAATTCATATTTCACTGGGAGGGAATTAGAGAACTTCATCATGATATTCTAAATTGGTTTTATGAATTTAAAAAAGCAAAAAAGCAAATGCAAAGATGAATTTTATTTATGAGGATGCTGTGAAATGAAGGCAAACTGAAAAATAAATATATCACAAAATCACACACAGGATGCAAAAGGGAGATGCTTAACACTGGCCATAAGACGTTTCCCATTTATGCTGTCACACTGTTTTTGGGATTTGAACTTACGAGACTATCTGCTTTCTGCTGTGAGCTATATGGGCAAACTGCTGGCAAGGCACTATCAATGTTCCTGCTGAAAAATCAACAATGACAGTCTTTCCCTAGTCTTGCCTGTGCTCATTATCCATGTCTCCAAAACTAAACCACTTAATACAAATAAAATGTCTTCTCATGTTTAGACCCTTAGAAAGTATATAATAGCTACAGACCAGAAATCATCCTCAGGGAAGAGGTTTTTGCTTGCTGTATAGATTTTTGCCTGAAGAAAAAAAAAAAACAAAAAAACTATAATAGTCAATAGGGTGATTTTGATTCTTCTGATATCAAAAAGTGGGTGCTGCACTATAATCTCTTTATACTGACATTTACTGAGAAGAGCTAAGGCTCTGGACTTGGGTCTTTTTCACATCTGAGGATTACCATTTATAAGTTATGAACTTCAGAAAATTATTGAATATCTTTAGAATGCAGTTGCCTGCCTCATTTGAAAAATCAAGCTCATGACAGCTATCAGATACGTAGTACTTAATTAAGTAACATTCATGTAAGTGTATGCACAATACATACCATGGGATGAGATTTAGGATGTGTTAATAATAAGATTCCATTTCTTCCCTTTTAAAATCATTATCAGCAAAATACCTCTTTTTTTGTGTGTGGAAGTCATCTGCTTCCACAAAATGGCTTATGCTGACACTCATAAACTAACTAGTCTATGTCTGTTAGCCGCTCAGTCATGTCTGACTCTTTGTGACCCCATGGACTGTAGCCCACCAGGCTCCTCTGTCTGTGGGATTCTCCAGGCAAGAATACTGGAGTGGGTTGCCATTTCCTTCTCCAGGGGATCTTTCTGATCCAGGAATAGAATCCACGTCTTCTGCACTGGCAGGTGGATCTTTTACTGCTGAGCCACAAGGGAAGCCCTAATAATTCCAAACATATCCACATATTGAAGCAAGCAATATGAAGTTGTTACTGTCATCCTCAGAAGTGTCAGAAGTGGTTAGCAATGTGAACATTACAGGCTTAAAGGGCATATTTTCTCATGACCTTAGCTGGGGTCTTTGGAACTTTTCTGCTACTGTTAACAATCACAATACTGATCAGTCAAGGAAACGGATGATGTTCAGATTAGAAAATCACTAGCATAGATCAGTGTGACCAGGAGGTAAGCAATCTCTAGAAACTTGACACAATGAACCATTTAATTCAATAAAAACAAAGTAGAATTGTTTAATAAGAACTTGCCTTACTCAACAGTCAGATAGTTCTAGAAAAATAAGTGTCCTTTACTGAACTCTAAATTATGAAATATATTCAGTCACTTTTTTTTGCCTAAATTAAAGATACCTGTATAGAATATGAAAACAGAAACCATTAAAATCACAATGGTGCTCTGACAGAGGTCCTAATTTTGGGGGGGGGGGCATGGGAAATTTTCTTTTAAGAGTATGGATTTAGTGATCTTTCTTTCAGAAACATGACTAGGAAACATAAAATATTAATTTTATGAATGCATATTTCAGGATACATATGTATTTAAATGTCAATGCATTTGTCTTACATGATGCCTGAATAAAATGATAGGTCTGTTAGTAAAAATTTCTGAGTGAGTTCTAAGAATGTAGAGAGAAGACTCTTAATTCACCCTATGCTTCTTATTAATCTTATGACAATATATCCAAGACATCACATTCATTTAGATATTGTTCATAAAATATTTCAAAGAACAAAAGTGGAAGAAAGACAATAGCACAATTTTCTAACTTACTCTGATGCAATATCAAGTGTATGTGGCATGGAAATATGGTTTCATAGCTAGAGAAAGGAACTAAAGTTGTCTTCATTTCTAGCCATAGATACTAAACATAAAGGGATTTTATAAAACTTTTATAAAGCACAGAGTAAGCTTAAAATTGCTTATATTGCTTATGCACACAAAACCTTGGACAATTTAAGCATGAAAAATGTAATTTTAAGTATATTATATTTTATAAAATATGACTTCTATATTTTCTTTAAAATGTAGTCTTTAGGATCTGAATACTATAGAGATTTGATATCCACATTTTTCAACCCTGAACAGGCTATAGTATGAAAACAGAGATATTTCTAAGCTTCCCTGGTAGCTTAGCCTGCAATGCAGGAGACCCAGGTTCAATACCTGGGTCAGGAAGATCCACTGGAGGAGGGCATGGCAACCCACTCCAGTATTCTTGCCTGGAGAATCCCCATGGACAGAGGAGCCTGACAGGTTACAGCCCAGGGGCCACAAAGAGTCAGACACAACTGAGTGAGTAAGCACAGCACAACACAGAGATATTTCTAAATATGTCACCTACAAAATTATAACCTAATATACACTCTGTGACTGAAAGTTTCTTTCAACATTAAAAAATGATTCTGTGTAAGTTGAAATATAATCGAATATTTTTGTGATCATACATTCATAGTCTAGCTAGAAGTTCAAATACTTATAATAAAGTTTATTCTTCTCTTTCTCAAGAACTATCCCACTATTCTGCTGTCTCTACCTTCAAAATATATCTAAAATTTTACTATTCTCATTACTACCATATTGGCCCAAACCACCATTATCTGTTGGCTGTGTTATTCCTATTTTAACCTGCATTATACAGTTTTGATGAAACAGCAGACAGTCTTACAAATATTGTTGATTTTCAGCCACAAATATTTATTCTTGTTTACATTCTATGGATGATTAGGGGTGCCTGCATTTCTATCGGGTTCTCCTAAATTTGGGGGGACTCGCTTCCCTGGTAGCTCAGCTGGTAAAGAGTCCGCCTGTAATGTGGGAGACCTGGGTCCAATCCCTGGGTTAGGAAGATGCCCTGGAGAAAGGAACAGCTACCCCTCCAGTATTCTTGCCTGGAAAATTCCACTGACTGTATAGTCCATGGGGTCGCAAAGAGTTGGACACGACTGAGTCACTTTCACTTTCCCTTGTTGTGGTACAGCTGGGAATGGGCTTCACATTCTTTTATTTTAGCATCAAGGAAGAAGGAACAGCTATTTTCTGTGGCATGCTGACTTCATGGAAGATGAGAGTAGCCTGAAGATAGAATAAGTGGCATTGATTGTCGAACTATACACAGGTGCACTTAAATCTTGTATTTAAATGTGGCAAAAGTCACAGCTGATCATGTTTCATTGACCAAAGGTCTGTTGCCAGAGCCACAGTCACTGTAACTGGAAAGTATATATTTTATTTCAATTCAGTGCAGTTCAGTTGCTCAGTTGTGTTCGACTCTTTGTGACCCCATGGCCTGGAGCACTCCAGGCCTCCATGTCCATCACCAACTCCTGGAGTTTATTCAAAATCATGTCCCTTGAGTTGGGGATGCCATCCAACCATCTCATCCTTTGTTGTCCCCTTGTCCTCCTGCCTTCAAATCTTTCCCAGCATCAGGGTCTTTTCAAATGAGTCAGTTCCTCACATCAGGTGACCAAAGTACTGGAGTTTCAGCTTCAGCATCAGGCCTTCCAATGAATATTCAGACTGATTTCCTTTAGGATGGACTGGTTGGATCTCCTTGCAGTCCAAGCGACTCTCAAAAGTCTTCTCCAACACCATAGTTCAAAATTCTTCCGTGCTCAGCTTTCTTTACAGTCCAACTCTCACATCCATACATGACTACTGGAAAAACCATAACTTTGACTAGACCGACCTTTGTTGGCAAAGTAGTGTTTCTGCTTTTTAATATGCTGTCTAGATTGGTCATAACTTTTCTTCCAAGGAGCAGGCCTCTTTTAATTTCATGGCTGCAGTCACCATCCGCAGTAATTTTGGAGCTCCAAAAAATAAAATCTATCACTGTTTCCTCTGTTTCCCCATCAATTTGCCATGAAGGGATGTTTACTTATATGAAGAAATTATAAAAGCCAGTAGTGATTAGATAAATGTGAAAAAAATATTATATATTTTTTTATTTCTCTGAAATCAGTAGTTCTGCATTTAAATTTATTTTTTGGTCTTTTTTCAAATCATCCAAATAATCCTATTAAAGAAGAGGTCATATTATAACTCTTCTCTTCTAAAATTGCCCAGGGACCTCTCATCCAATTTCAAGTAAAATACAAAGTTATTACAATATCCTGTCTTATCTTCTGTTTTTCTCACCATGGCTTTCTGCAAAAAGCCTAATTTTTGGCACATGGTTGGTACATCCTATCTCAATGCCATTGCAATTTCCCACATGTTCTCATGGCTTCTTCCCTTACCTCTTTCAAGCTTTTATTTAAATATTTGCTTTTCTGTGATGGCTTGATTCACTATTTTATTTAAAATTTTAACTCTCTCCCAGACTAAGCTCAAACTGTAATTTTATTTCTTCTCAATTAAATAATATATATATATTTGGAGTATATGTCCCAAATCACTTGTTTAGAGGAGGATGGGTACCTACTAATAGTCCTGCCAAGAGTAAGTTCAAGGGGATGGCTGTGGTTCCCCAAGGTAAGACTGGCATATACTTAACAGAAATCTGACTGGATGCCAGGGAAAAGCAGATGCTAGAAACTGCATTCAAATCATTTCATGCCCAAATAGTTTTACTTCTTTATTTACTGAAAGATAATTTTAAACAAACATCATCTGAAAATTATAATTAAAATTGAAATTTTCATAAGTGACTTTTAAAGTTTTCTTGTTTTCAAAATATGTTTGAAAGTACACAGACTAAATCTATGGACCTCCCAGGCAGCACTAGTGGTAAAGTAACCACATGCCAATGCAGGAGACCTAAGAGATATGGGTTTGGTCCCTGGTTTGGGAAGATCTTCTGGAGGAGGGCATGGCAATCCACTCCAGTATTTTTGTCTGGAGAGGCCCACGGACAGAGGAGCCTGGCAGGGTACAGTCCATAGAATCATAAAGAACTGGACATGACTGAAGTGAATTAGCACACAGGGAGACTAAATCTGTGGCCTAGGTGACTTAATCATGTGATGCCTACTCTAGCACAGAGTCAACAGAACAGAAGGTCCGTTTAGTTCTTACATCAAAACCCATACTTCTGCAGCACCAGTTTATATGCCCACAAAACCTACATGAACCACATGACCAGTGAAATCACCTGCTCCTTGGTCTAGCCTCATTCCCCAGGGGGCTGTTAAGTGGGAGGGAGCAGTGAAGTCAGCTGGGCTACTATTACAATGGTGGGGAAAGAGATAGGGAAGATAGAATGAAATCCTTATCTTAGATGCAAAAGCCCAAGTTGGATGCAAGCATTTGGTTATAAAGGTGAACGTGTTGAGATTCAGTGAAACTCTTTTAAATAACTGAGTTGGTTTATGTAATTCTAACAATCAAAACTATACATCTTAAATATTAACAAGTCACACTTGAGGCCTACTAGGGGTGACAAACCACTGATGAGTGATATTCCAGAAATCAGTCATCAGTGCTGACAGCTTTATACAGCCCTACCTTTATCTTTGTTTCCATATCCCTTCTCACACTTTCATTTTAAAGAATCAGAGCTTCCAGTTTCACAATTATGACTCATACCTTGTCTCTCAGATATGGTCTCTCAAAACATTTTAGTGTCAAGATTTTTTTGAGTCTCAACTTTAAATTTTATGAACACATGGATAAAGTCTATATTTATTCACCACTTTTACTCCAAGCGTCTAGCAGCAGATATTAAACAACTATGAAATAAATGACAAATTTTAAAAAGAAAACACAAATAACCAAGAAAAACCAGACAGTGCAACAGCTAAACTCAGCGGCCAAAGAATAGCTTTACCAGTAACTCAATAACTCCAATTCAGAGCTCACCAGTTAAACTATATACTACAACACAGTGTTGCTTCAAAGTATGAACCAAAGACCCATAATTCCTTAAATTAATGATAGGTATAACAAAAGAAAAAGTGTTCCACAGTCAAAATGTTTAGAAGACACTGAATAAAATTCAATAAAATAGGGGAAAACAAAAACACAAATGAATAAATGAGGATATAGAAAGGAAAATGAATTTTCCCTAGGCTTTATTCCTAGGGACCTGCTAATGAAAATGATTAAAATCATCCAAGATTGTTACTATTTTACACATTTTCATGTAATTTCTGTTGCTCCAGGTAACATATCTTCAAAGTGCTCCATCACTGCACTTAACCAAAAGAATGTATTAAGTGAGGATCACATTCATTATGACAGTTCGGGGGTAGAGAAAGATTTTTATTTTAGAGATTATGCATAGCACATCATATCCACTGGTGGTTGTCAAATATTTCAGTCTAAAAAGGACACTGAAGATAAACTCAAATACACACAAATGAAATGTAAAATAATTTACCATTGTACTGAATTATTCTTAATGGGCCTTATTAATACTACTATAAAAGAAATGCAAAACTCTATATATCAACTTCAAATGAATTCCAGGGAAAACTACAGCATTGTTCAGGATGGTGGTCAGGGAGGTTGTGGCAATGAGTGCATAAGTATATGGGTGTGTATGTATTTTGTGCCTGTTTGTCCAAATAAAACATATCATCCTGAATGTTTCAAGTTTAAAATTAAAATTATTTATTATAAAAGAATATTTTTGCAATCTCAACAGAATAAAAAAGGAAATCCAACTTTGTACTCTGGCCAAAACCTTTCAAGCACAATTTTAATGAGAATAGATATAAAAGGTATCTGTGAATTCTCAAAAATTGACCTGAAATTTCTTTTGCATCCTCTAGCCTTGCTCAATGACTGTGTTTTACTAACATTGTCTCTGAGTTCTGATGACTCCTGGTAACGGGAATATGTTGTTAACTGGCCCACTGGAAGTACTAGTACTTGCAGCTAATGCATTCTTGGAGCTGCATTTTATGAACATAGCAGGTGTAAAGTAAAAGCAAAAATCAAAAATTGAACAAATCTTAAGTGCTATGATTATTACTGTAGGCCAGTTTTTATTATCCCTTTTGAAACTGTGCTTGAATTTCCTGCATCTAAAACTATTGATAGGAATATTAGCCCCATATTTTCTTTCTTAGTGATGGGATCTATATAACATTTTTTAAAGCACGTGATATTTGAAAGGACTCTCCCAGAGATGTGGACTATTAAATCTACAAATGAAATTATCTGAAGATACTGAGAAGATTTCCTCAAATAACCTAATAACAGACTAGCAAAATTCGATATAGCAATGGCTGAGATTTTTAATATCAGCTTTACAGAAGTTGTACTCATTGATCAGTTTTGCATTCTTATCAGTAAAAGGAGGACAAGAACTTGTTTAAGAGGTAGAAACTCTTAAGTGGCAGAAAGGTTTTTCACTGATGGTTGGAAAGCAGAATGATAGTAATCAAATTCTAATTTCAGGAGTCACTTAGTTTTGTAAGACCATATTTTGAGATTAAAGTAAATTTATCTCTATCTCTAATTAGATAAAATAGACATAGATATTGATGCACATGTAGACATAGAGACAGAGATAGAGATAATACTACTTGGAAGCAGGTCACAAAGGGGTGTATTAGAACCAAATTACTAAAAGCAAATAATACATTTTACTTATTTACAGAAAAAAATCTTTTCACAGATTAACATTAAAATCTGTCTCCATCAGTAATGTTTAAGAGATGAAAGCTTTAAAAATTAGAGGTGCACATTGCATATGTACCTGAAGTCTTTTACAGAAGGATGTACCCACTGGCATAGCAAACACCTGTGTAAATATATAACCTTATACACATTTTCCCTCCCTACACCCTGGATCTGATCCACCAACACATTCTGTAACTAAAATATATTTAGAACTAAATAAATTCATTCATCTATTACTACTGCTCTGGCCAAGTTACCATGCTTCAGCCTCCGACCTTGATCTCTCATTTGAATTATAGCCCTGATCGCTGGAAAATCCCGTGGACGGAGGAGTGTGGTAGGCTACAGTCCATGGGGTCGCAGAGAGTCGGACACTACTGAGCAACTTCACTTTCACTTTTTCACTTTCCTGATCGCCTAAACGATCACTGTTCTTGCACCATATTAATCTACAGAACATTCACAGTGATACCATTAGATCTTGTCAGTTTTGAACTCAAAGCATTCCAGTGGTCCCTATCTGATTTAAAGTGAAGGCTAGGTCTTTATACCACTCTACAATGCACTACATAGCATCTGCTTGTCCCAGAACATATGTGATCTCATTTCTCATTATTATTTCCTTCCATCACGGTGTTCCAGGCACACCCACCTCTTTGCTATTCTTTAAATAAGCCAGTGACACTCCTACTTAAGACTTGCATACTTATTATTTGTTCTGCCTGTAGTGTTCTTCCTCTGGTAACAGTTTTGCTAGCTGTTTTTAGGTTGTTTCTTACATATCACTATCTAAGTGTAACTTCCCTTGCCTGATTTATTTAAAAATCCATCCTTTCACTGTTTCCTAATTCTCTTTTTTACTTTCTTTCTTAACATAGTAAGCACTAATATATTGTTTTATATTTATCTTTCCAAATAAAATATAAGAAATACATGTTTTGTTTACTGCTTTATTGCAGTGTCTAGTGCAGTATATGTCACACAGAGAGAAGGTGCTCAAGATATTAATTTAAAATTTATCCTATATATGGAAAATGATTTTCTATAAATCATAAAATTTTAGAGATAGAAAAAATTCAGATGCCCCTTCTTCAGAATTCTTATTTTAGGGAAAGGATACTGAAAAAAATATTAAGTATCATTTCCACAACTGATTAAAGTCAGAACCTGGAATGGAAGTTAGAATTTTTTGCTGTTGTTTTTATTCTTCATGTGATTACATTTCTTATGTATTACTAATGCAAGTCTGGATGAAGCACAACCTGGAATCAAGATTTCTGGGAGAAATATCAATAACCTCAGATATGTGGATGACACCACCCCGATGGCAGAAAACCAAGAAGAACTAAAGGGCCTCTTGATGAAGGTGAAAGAAGAGCTTGAAAAAGCTGGCTTAAAACTCAACATTCAAGAAACTAAGATCATGGCATCCAGTCCCATCACATCATGGCAAATAGATGGGGAAACAATGGAAACAGTGACAGACTTTACTTTCTTGGGCTCCAAAATCACTGCAGGTGGTGACTGCAGACATAATATTAAAAGATGCTTGCTCCTTGGAAGAAAAATTATGACAAAGCTAGACAATGTATTAAAAAACAGAGACATTACCTTGCTTACAAAGGTCCATATAGTCAAAGCTATGTTTTTTCCAGTAATTATGTATGGCTATGAGAGTTGGCCCATAAAGAAAGCTGAGTGCCAAAGAATTGATTCTTTTGAACTATGGTGTTGTAGAAGACTCTTGAGAGTCCCTTGGACTGCAAGGAGATCCAACCAGTCCATCCTAAAGGAGATCAGTCCTGGGTGTTCATTGGAAGGACTGATGTTGAAGCTGAAACTCCAATACTTTGGCCACCTGATGCAAAGAACTGACTCGTTAGAAAAGACCCTGATGCTGGGAAAGATTGAAGGCAGGAGGAGAAGGGGACGACAGAGGATGAGATGGTTGGATGGCATCACCAACTCGATGGACATGAGTTTGAGTAAACTCTGGGAGTTGGTGATGGACAGGGAAGCCTGGCATGCTGCAGTCCATGGGGTCACAAAGAGTTGGACATGGCTGAGCTACTGAAACTGAACCGAACTGGAAAGGGCAAGTGATGAGACCTTTCCAGCTTTCTAATATCTCTGAGTTATTTTATAGCTTTAAATGCGCACGCGCGCACACACACACACACACACACACACACACACATATACATGCATATATATACACATGTAATTTGTGTTGCTTTTTCTCTGTAGTGGGATATTTTAGTGCAATGTTGCATAGATATAGTGATTGTGAACATCTTTATCATTTTTTCCATTTCAGAGAGTAAGCTTTAGCTTTTTCATTATGGAGTATTTTTGTTAGCTTTTTGTAGATTCCCTAGTTAGATTACAGAAATTCTAAGTAATCATAGTTTGCTATTAGCATCTTTAATAAATGTTTAATCATTGGCCTGCTTCTATTGAGATGATCATATGGACATGAGTTTGAGCAAGCTCTAGGAGATTGTGAAGGACAGTGTGCTGAGTCCATGGGGTCGCAAAGAGTCGGACATAACTGAGTGACTGAACAACAACAATATAAAGACATTAGTTATAAATTTTAAAGGATAAAATATGCAAAATAATTTTAAATAACAAAATATATTCAAGAAAACATAAGCGTATAAAAGTAATATTCCTAACAGGCTGGCAAATCTCAGTTAAGGGTTTATTAAAGTTATCCATAATTAGATAGAATAAAAAAGGATCTAGAGGTCACAGGATATCACAAGTCAATTACAATAAGAAACACTACATAGTGCATGAAAAAATGTACAGTGCAAACATGCATTATACTGTAAAATACTATAACTGAAAAATGATCATGCCATTATATACTCAACACTGGTCAAATTCTTATTAAAATAATATCTTTAACTCAGGTCAGGAGCAAAATGGAGATGTGGACAAATTGGAGTGTGCTCAGTTGAGAGCTACAGAGATATAAAGTGCTGGGAAATCTGGCCTCAGAGGATAGGTTAGAGTAATTTGGATTACTGAGACTGAATCAAAGATGGCTGAGCTAATGTTAGATAATAGTTATCAAATGTAAAAATAGTTAAATTTTAAAGAATGAGAACCAGTGGGAGTTAAGAAAGGGGCCAATGATGTATCTCTGCAGCATACTGAAATTAGGTTAACTGTAATGAAACTTTTCTCTGCATGGGAGAATTATTAAATGAGAAGATGTTACTGAGAAAAGTATTTTCATCTGGTAGTTTAAAATGGCCTATGGCTTCTCAGTGTTCAGGATTGATTAAATCTTCCCTTTAATGTAGGTATGGATAAAGTAACAAAGCAAATTCTCCCCTGGTCATTTCATGTCTGGTTCTCAATAATTGTTCCAGTTCTTCTTGAAATAATGTTTGATTATGTTTTAACCATAATTTCATTTTGCACAGATATCTTGGTCACTTTTGGCTATAATCAAATTTAATATCACTGAATAATGTTTGGATAAAAATGTTATGAGATTCTCATAAACTCTAATACATAAAGACTCTTGCAATATCTTTTTAACTTTTTTTAATCTTCTGACCCTTCACCCCCAGAGGTCTCATCCATTAAACCGCATCCTACATTCTTGCAGAGGAAATTATTCCTTCTTTTAGCAGAGCTCTGGTCATGATAATGATAATTTTTTCTAAGAAAGAAAACAAATGCACATTACCTATTTGAACATCTCTGTGGTCAGGGGAATAAAGACTATACTTTTCTCTTGTGCTTAAGTGAAATTGAAAGTCACTCAGTCTTGTGTGACTCTGTGCGAACCCATGGACTATACAGTCCACGGAAATCTCCAGGCCAGAACACTAGAGTGGGTAGCCATTCCCTTCTCCAGGGAATCTTCCCAACCAGGGATCGAACCCAGGTTTCCCACATTGCAGGTGGATTCTTTACCAGCAGAGCCACAAGGGAAGCCCAAGAATACTGGAGTGTGTAGCCCAGCCCTTCTCCAGTGGATCTTCCCAACCCAGGAATTGAACCAGGGTCTCCTGCATTGCCGTTGGATTCTTTACCAACTGAGCTATCAGGGAAGTCCAGAGTATAAAACCTCAACCTTATGTGGGCACTGTTTTCCTCTGATAAACTGTCCGACAGGTTTTACTGACCTTCTTCATTTTGATGAAATTTTATAGTCTGCATTTTGAAAGGGCAGAACTTGATTCACCTCATCACTGATCATTTTATAGTCCTTGTCTTCTCAGCCACTTGGTCCACCCTTTAAAATATACAGATGAGTATGCACAGGGGCAACTCTGTGACTTTGGTCTGAATGACTCCTACAGTCCTCTGGGAAGAAATGTGGTTGACAGTATCGTCTAACTCTTGCTATCTGTATTGTTGTAAAGCAATGTATTGTTGTCTATGCATTCTGTCATTTGGAGTTGAAAAGAAATAGCTTGATATCAGCCTCTGGGAATGTTGTTTTCCCAGCAAAAACAGATTTTTTTCTTTAGAAAGTTTTCCAATTTTCCCTTTCCAAAATATATTTCATATCTTCCTAGTTAAAAAAAAAAATACGTGAAGAACATCCATTTTTAATTTTCACCAAAAATTCCATTTTCATTATTGAAGTATTTAAAATGTTCTCACCACTTAAGGTGTGTATAAAGCTACTATAAAGGTATCTATTAAGGTATACATTGCTACTGTAAAAATATACAAATATATTCTTATATAAAGTGATACTATGAAATGGTTTAAAAATTATTCACAATTTTATATCATAGAGATAACACTTTAGGGGATTTCAGGGTTTCCCTGGAGGCCCAATGATTAAGAATCCACCTGCTGATGCAGGTTCAATCCCTGGTCTGGGAAGATGCTACACGTCACAGAACAAGTAAGCCCGTGCACCGCAGCTGCTGAGCTGCTAGAGAATGACTGCTGCAACCACTGAGCCCAAGCGCAACAGCTACTGAAGCCTGCATGTGGAGAGCCTGTGCTCCACAACTAGAGAAGCCACCACGACGAGAAGTCTGTGCGCTGCAATAAATAGTAGCCCCCTGCTCACTGCAGCTAGAGAAAGCCCACACGCAGCAAAGACCCACCACAGCCAAATAAATCAATACAAATCTTAAAGCAAAATAAAACAGGGGATTTATATTTTGAGAGACAATAATTATATAATATTAATGCAACTTAAATGAATAGTTTTTAAAAGTTCGTTTTAATCAAATTAAGATGCTTTTTCAAATACACTTTTATAATTCATCATCTCCAGTATTTAACATATAGTGAACTTCTTTCCACATCATTAAGTTCAAATGTATTCTGTCTTAACAGCTGCATAGTAATCTACTGTTAGAAGGTTGCCATGTATAGTTGCGTAGATTTTCCATTAATCAAGAGTCTGTTACTGTGGGTAGAGGCGGGACTGAAATTTAGTCCATATGACCTTGACTCAGCTCTGTAATCACCTGTACCTATACAGAGGAATTATCTTTTTTAAAATTAACACAAATCATCCATACGGGTAGCAATGGTTCCATAGTTTTAGTTGAAAAGTTACAAGTGCATAGTTTAAAATACCAAATAACTCAACAAGGCTTATAACCAAGTATAACAGTATACCTGTCTCAAATCTTCCCATCCCTAATTTTTGATATCTATTTCCATCATCTTCAATTTTTTGAATTGAAGCTATTTCTTTTGAAATTTATATCCACATTTATCAGTAAGATAATTATACCCCATATATTAATTTTTCAACTTCAGATGTTATCTACTGAATTCCTACTATGAAAAAAATGGGGATTTCCTTTTCTTTACTGTCAACCACACTGATTTCACAATGCCAGATGCAGTGTTTGCAATAAAATTACTCAAATATTTTTACTAGATCAATATTTAATATCCACATGGTTATGATTACATACATTGTATTTATTATTAAAGTACTATTTTACATTTCTAATTTATTTCCTTTTTCATAAACTTTTTGTTTTAACACCTCTTAATCATTATTTTATTTGCTTATATGTGGTTAAAGATAACTTGCTATTTTGCTAAGTCACTCAGTCATGTCTGACTCTGTGGTGCCATGGACTGTAGCCTGTCAGGCTCCTCTGCCCATGGAATTTTCCAGGCAAGAATACTGGAGAGGGTTACCATTTCCTACTCCAGGGGATCTTCCCCATCCAGATATCAAATCTGCATCTCTTGCATCTCCTGCATTAGCAGGCAGATTCTTTACCACTTCTTTTAAGTACCACTAGCACCACCTGGGAAGCCCTATTTAGTATTAATTCATCCCAATATTCCTCTCTGAAAATATAACTATAATTTCATTCATGCATCACATACTTTATTGGTTTAATTTTTCCCTTAGATAAATACTTCCTGAAGCTCTCTTTTCTTTCTCCAATGTGGAGTCTGTTCTTTAATGCTGCCAGAATAGCTGTTATTTTGCCACCTTGGGATTTCCATTCAGCCTCATCAGAGATGTTCCAGCCAATTCTTTCCTGCATTGGATCCCTGTTTTCTGATTTTCCTTTTCCCCCTTACTCTTGATGTTGGGCTTTAATTTTATAGATCCATATCTTACAGTAGGTGATTGAAAATAGATTGAAAACAAATTTTTTGAGGTCTTGGATGTCTGTAAACAAAATGAGAATGGTAGCTAATGCATATTAAGAACTTCCTAAATACCAGAGACTGCTCTCTGCCTTTTATACTTATTTACTTGTTTAGTCTTCAAAGCAACATTGAAATATAATTGATTACTATTTCCTAAGAAGAAGAGAAATTTAAGAAATTTAAATTTGAACCCTAAGTCACAGAGAGGGTTGTTTTACCCCTGTATAATACTTGAAATTAGGCTTAACCCCTAAACTACACAACCACTCAATTGCATTATTCTACCACCACAGGCTATAAATAATTAGAATTGATAAAGAATTCTAACTTTTAATGGCACTGATATATTTATTTTCTGTTTCTTCACTGTTCCTTACTATTTTCACTGTTACTTCTTTATATGGTTGGATGCTCGATATCTTATGTGGGTCCTCTAATATTGTCATTTTCCCCAGTATTCTCTACTTCTGTTCTGGAAAGCTTTGTTAACTTTATTTTTCAACGCTTTTAATGAAATTTTAATTTTTCTTGACATTTTATTTTTCAACAATTTTCCCCCTATTATTCTCAGCCACTTTTTCTTGAACCATGAACACACTCTCTTTCCTCATATATATATATATAGAGAGAGAGAGAGACTGTTGGGTTTATTTGTCAGGTGATCAGGTTGAAGGGGAACTTGAACTCTCAAGTCTATGCCTTTCTGAGTTACTCAGGAGGGGAATTATTTAATATCCTGTCTACAAATTACAAGGTTAGCAGCCAGAGTTCTCAGAGCTGAGTAAGAGAAGAGAATTTACTATTCCCTACATCAGTTTTGGGGCTTCCCTGGTGGTAAAGATGCAATGCAGGAGACCCAGGTTTGATCTCTGGGTTGGGAAGAACCCATGCAGAGGGAACAGCGACCCACTCTAGTATTGTTGCCTCTGGAGAATTCCACGGACAGAGGATGCTGGCAGGAGGTTGCAAAGAGTCAGACATGGTTGAGCAATAACACTTTCACTTTCACACACATCAGCTTTTACAGATCCCTGAACCTCCACATAATATCTCCATCCTCATATTGCTTATCGCCCCTGTGTTTAGAGCTGTGCCTGGCTCAGTCTGTTTAGACAACAAAAGTTCAATTCTTTTCTGATTTTTAAGCAATTCTCCTTTTCATTAGCCCCAACAGTAAGCCACTTTCAGAGGTGCCTCCAATTTTTGTGAGTCAGTTTCTGTGAGTCAGATGCGCTTCTTGCTGAGCTCTCCTCACTGCCGGATTAGAATTCCCTTCTGCTTTGATAATAATCAGTTAGGTGTTCATCAGTTTTTCCATGTTCCACAATTTAAATTATTTCACCCTTTCTGTATTTTGTTCTTATGGATGCACATATAAAATCTTATCCCTGTTCTGAGTTTTCAGTGTGACTTTTGGGAACAAGTATAAATAGCATATGTCTGGTCCACCTAGATTACCAGAAGTTGGTCTTCATTTATGAAATAAAACCCAAGACCTACTAAGTTATCAGTGGAAATAGAATATCCTCATGAAAAGCGGCATATGACCCATGGGGACCTAATATTCTTCCTCTGAAATTCTTGTTTCCCTTGTTCGTGATATGCCACCACCAGCATCATTCCAACCTGTTACACCCAACTCACTTCCTTACTATAATTTACCAAAATGTGGGCAGCTTTCTTATCTTCTTTCCTCCTTTACTAACACAAAATAATATAATTATTCCATAAGCATTCAATTAGACAAAAGATAATTTTTTAAAAAACTGATAGGAATATGTAAAGTTTTTTGTTAGCAAGGCCCTATGTTAACCATGTGTGCTCAAGATAAAGAAAAAACACACATAGAAATTGCTAACTCCACATTTATGTCCACTGTGCTTCAATTCTGGAACACTGCCATCCACAAACAAGTTACTTTTTTATTTTTAATTGATGTAAAATTATAATATTGTGTTGATTTCTCCTACATCTGTATATGTGTGTGCTCTTTGTTTACATAGGACGGTTCACTTTAAATACTTTAAAAATCTTTCTTGTTTTCTTCCTCTCATAAGGTTTATTTATCTTTATTCATATAATTTCAATAAGTCTGCTTTTCCCTTATCATAAATTTCCTCCCTTTCAGAATTTACCTGCAGTCTGTTTAATGACTGCAAAATTCTAAAGGTAAACACACTTCCTTCTTCCTTCAATACCAGATATTATATAGCATATATAATATTCATATAACAGAAGTGGAAGATAAACTTGACCAATAAAATCATTTTTCACACTTTCCCAAGAATCCATTGAGAAGAAAATCTGGTGATGAAGAAAATGTTAGATTGCCAACATTTTTCTTCACCTTCAACTTCAATAGCAAGTGGTTGTTTTAACATTGTCTATGTCATTTTCCTTGGTATCCAGTAGAATATACCATCATTTAATTTATTGACAAACATTGTTGTTTGTACAAAATAATCAGAGGATAGGGAAGAATTCTGAACACATGCTTTTTTTTTTCCCCCAAAAAACAGTAATATAACTCAGAGGAAGCAGAAAAAAAAATTAATGTGAGAGTAGAACAAGCAGAAGAAAATGATCATCAAACTGGAAGAAGCCACTTTAAGACACAGAAATAAGTTAAGATACTCTGGGGTTGGCTGAGTCCTAGGGTAGGAAAGATGACTTTTTTATGGAAAACTTAAATGAGCACATGACTTAGAAGGGGAAATATTCTGTTTATGTAGAAAGAGATGATTCAGCTCAGTTCAGTTCAGTCGCGTCTGACTCTTTGCGACCCCGTGAACTGCAGCACGCCAGGCCTCCCTGTCCATCACCAACTCCCAGAGCCTACTCAAACTCATGTCCATTGAGCGGTGATGCCATCCAACCATCTCATCCTCTGTTGTCCCCTTCTCCTCCTGCCCACAATTTTTCCCAGCATCAGGGTCTTTTCAGATGAGTCAGCTTTTTGCATCAGGTGACCAAAGTATTGGAGTTTCAGCTTCAACATCAGTCCTTCCAAAACACCCAGGACTGATCTCCTTTAGGATGAACTGGTTGGATCTCCTTGCAGTCCAAGGGACTCTCAGGAGTCTTTCCAACACCACAGTATAAAAGCATCAATACTGCGGCGCTCAGCTTTCTTTATAGTCCAACACTCACAGTCATACATGACTACTGGAAAAACCATTGCCTTGACTAGATGACCTTTGTTGGCAAAGCAATGTCTCTGCTTTTTAATATACTGTCTAGGTTGGTCATAACTTTGCTACGAAGGAGTGAGTGTCTTTTAATTTCATGGCTGCAATCACCACCTGCAGTGATTTTGAAGCCCCCAAAAATAAAGTCAGCTACTATTTCTCCATCTATTTGCCATGAAGTGATGGGACCAGATGCCATAATCTTAGTTCTCTGAATGTTGAGCTTTAAGCCAACTTTTTCACTCTCCTCTTTCACTTTCATCAAGAGGCTCTTGAGTTCTTCACTTTCTGCCATAAGGGTGGTGTCATCTGCATATCTGAGGTTCTTGATATTTCTTCCGGCAATCTTGATTCCAGCTTGTGTTTCCTCCAGCCCAGTGTTTCTCATGATGTACTCTGCATATAATTTAAATAAGCAGGGCGACTATATACAGACTTGATGTACTCCTTTTCCTATTTGGAACCAGTCTGTTGTTCCATGTCCAGTTCTAACTGTTGCTTCCTGACCTGCATACAGGTTTCTCAAGAGGCAGCTCAGGTGGTCTGGTATTCTTATCTCTTTCAGAATTTTCCACAGTTTGTTGTAATCCACACTGTCAGAGGCTTTGGCATAGTCAATAAAACAGAAATATATGTTTTTCTGGAACTCTCTCACTTTTTCAATGATCCAATGGATGTTGGCAATTTGATCTCTGGCTCCTCTGCCTTTTCTAAAGCCAGATTGAACATCTGGAAGTTCACAGTTCACATATTGCTGAAGCCTGACTTGGAGAATTTTGAGCATTACTTTACTAGCATGTGAGATGAGTGCAATTGTGCAGTAGTTTGGGCATTCTTTGGCCTTTTCTTTTTTGGGGATTGGAATGAAAAACTCTCCTTTTTCAGTCTTGCGACCATGACTGAGTTTTTCAAATTTGCTGACATATTGAGTGCAGCACTTTCACAGCATCATCTTTTAGGATTTGAAACAGCTCAACTGGAATTCCATCACCTCCACTAGCTTTGTTCGTAGTGATGGTTTCTAAGGTCCACTTGACTTCACATTCCAGGATGTCTGGCCCTAGGTGAGTGATCACACCATCATGATTATCTGGGTTGTGAAGATCTTTTTTGTATAGTTCTTCTGTGTATTCTTGCCACCTCTTCTTAATATCTTCTGCTTCTATCAGGTCCATACCATTTCTGTCCTTTATTGAGCCCATCTTTGCATGAAATGTTCCCTTGATATTTCTAATTTTCTTGAAAAGATCTCTAGTCTTTCACATTCTATTGTTTTCCTCTATTTCTTTGTGTTGATCACTGAGGAAGGCTTTCTTTTCTCTCCTTGCTATTCTTTGGAACTCTGCATTCAAATGTGTATATCTTTCCTTTTCTCCTTTGCTTTTCACTTCTCTTCTTTTCACAGCTATTTGTAAGGCCTCTTCAGACAGCCATTTTGCTTCTTTGCATTTCTTTTTCTTGGGATAGTCTTGATCCCTGTCTCCTGTACAATGTCATGAACCTCCATCCATAGTTCATCAGGCACTCTGTCTATCAGATCTAGTCCCTTAAATCTATTTCTCACTTCCACTGTATAATCATAAGGGATTTGATTTAGGTCATACCTGAATGGTCTAGTGATTTTCCCCACTTTCTTCATTTTAAGTCTGAATTTGTCAATAAGGAGTTCATGATCTGAGCCACAGTCTGCTTCCAGTCTTGTTTTTGTTGACTGTATAGAGCTTCTCCATCTATGACAGTATTTTTGAGTATTTGAGCCTATTAAATGGGTTCTGATATTTATAGTCATACTATACCAAACTACAGTTACTCTTTTGTTTTTTTTCAGACAGTGTTATCAAACACCAAAGATGAAAAATTCTTAATATCTTTCAGAACTGATATTTTTCAATATAACTAAAGATAATTATATAACAGTAGGTTAACTGCTAAGTCTAAATCTAGTATACAAACATAGTTTATGTATTTTTATAGAATATTTTTCTTACATATAGCCAGGCCTAGACTCTTGAGAAGTTAGACATATACAAGGACCTACATATCTAAGAGATAAATAAGCTTTCAATCTTACTGATTAGAAGTATTCACTTTGAAATCATTGGAAAAATAGCATCTGCCAGGTTACCCATGTTATGTGTAAAATAAAATGAATTCTCCAGAAATAAACTTCACTTGGAGATTTCTGCAGGTACATACAAAGTGGAAAAATTCACATCTTCCTACACACTAGGCCATTTCTTCCAAACAAAGAGTAAGCATGTTTCTCTCACTCACTACAGTTCCTTCAAACTGACAAAGGTGCAGAAGAAGTTGTAAAGTTTTCTGTTTGTTTGTTTATTTTTTATGTTTGTTTTAAATAGGAAACTTTAGGTACTATCACTAATGACAGGTTTCTTTCCATGTGATATTTATGGTGAATACTTTTTTTCTGAACTTTTTTCAAGTAAATATTTAAGTATAAATGTCCTAAATCTCACAGAGATATTCTGTGTTTGATTGTAGGATCCATGTCTTTGTTACTTATGAACTATATTTTAATTTAGTACTTTCTTGTGTAATTCAGTATATATATTTTGAATAGTTGAAGAGTGAATAAATAATAAATGCCAAAAAAATACTTTTAGTCAAAACACAAAATTCTCTTACCAAAGTACCCATATGACAATATTATTTACTGTGTATGATTCTGCTGTTAGCACATGCAGATTGTGCATAACATTCATTTTTAGTTTGATAATTCAAAGTATTTTAAATGCAAAGAGACCTAAGATTTTCAAATGCATTTTGATGTTTACAGACTATAATTAACATAAAGTTGACTGTAAAATTTTACTTTAATTGTATGTATGTTAATTTCTTAAATATAAAATGTCTACTAAATCATTACAACTCTATTTTTTCAAATCAAGGCTGAGAGTCTTGCAAAATCATCCATTAAGCCAATACTTTTCAAACTCTAGGGAACATACAAATCAACTAGAGAGCAAGGTAAAGGTCCAAATTACCATGATTCTCCGGTAACGATTTTGGTTCAGTTTCTCTAGAATACTTTACTTTTCCAAACATACAGATTGTTTCTGATGCAGCTGGCATCTAATATTTTGAGATTCACTGCAGTGAGGTGTAAATTATATGACAGCAGACACTGTGTTATAATTTGGTTCTCCCAAGAGTTGACCTTATGAGAATTCAAATGAGAGCAGTGGCTAGCTGAAGCTTAGTCCCATAGAGAAACTCTATGTTATTTATAACATAAATGCCTCAGTATTATCCTATTAGCTGGAAAAGAGACCTGGAGATTTTATATACTAACTCCAGAAAGTCACTGGTAAAGACCTCTCCCAAAGAGTTGGTATCTCTTCACTTTCAGTCCACTTGGGTAGGTTAGCTAGGTTGTTTACAGTTCTGGTACAGTGATCGTTAGCACAGATGCAGACTGGCATGTGAAAGTCACCTACTAATAATGCCTGAGCACCACAGACAAGGCATTAACAATGTCTACCACAAAATTGGGTCTGCATATTTATACCTCTCTCCTTAGTGCCTACAACATAAAAGGCAATAAATAAGTATTTTTAAAATAAATATCAATGAATCAATGAAAGAAAACAGACACAACTTGTAAGTAAGTGAAAGATTTATATTATATTTAAATAAAATGGGATAAGTAATTAAGGTGAAATGCTAAGCCCTGATTGCATGGCATTCTGGGTAGTAGATTGTGAAGTCTGGAAGTTTTCCTCTTTATGTGAATTTTCATCATCTTAGTGAGCATCATAGAACTGTCTATTCTTTATTGAAACTTCCTCCTCTCACTCATCTCCTCTAGAAACTCCTTCAGGAATATTTTTTCTAAAATTACTCTTTAATAGGAAGATACAAAAGCTTTAATGGAAAGCTTTATGTTACAATACAAATGTTGGTTCTAGTGCATATCCTTCTTTTTTTCTAATTAAATATTAATCCATTTTATCTGTTTAATCTTTATTATTTACATCAGCATTGCTTTAAGCCATCACAAAAGCAAATAGGGAAGTAGAAACAAAAATTTTAGTCTTAAAAAACAGCACAAGTAAATCTATATCTAATCGGCAGCTGTTTGTTCCAAGAATACTTTGTGAATGTTCTTATATGCAAATTTATCATACACACACACACACACACAAATCCATATCCCTAAATTAGAATGTATGCCATCGAATCTCTCAAAGATGTTTGTCCAGATATATAGTGGAATGGCCCTTCAGATTCCCTGTCTTATTAATCTTTCTCATATTTTGCATTCATATCTAAAGAATCAAGGTCATAAAACTTGGAAGCTGAAAAAAATTCAGTATCTCAAATAGCCATTTCACATCCTGCTTAGAATTGGAGGGGGAAGGGAATGTATAAGCAAGCAATTAACTGGTACTTAACTAGAAGTATCATACAGCTATATAGGAAATATTCATTTCCACACCCATAACCGATTTCTTGTCAAAAGTAGAGATCAGAATTCAAAGGCCTAAAAATGCCAATAAGGTAACCAAGAGGTATCAGTCTAGCCACATATTGGGTCATAGCAGATAGAGAAGAGAGAATTAAACTCTATGTACTATACAATATATTGCTTAAGATCACTGAAAGAAAATAACATGCTCCATGTGCCTGCACAAGCGCAGGTACACACACGTGTGTGCACATATACACTATTTTCTGAAGGCTAAATAAAACATTTTTCTATAACCAAGTTATAATCCTAGATTTGGATAAAGTGATATCTTCCTTAAACAAAAGAGTCATGTGATTTTAATTTGATATCACGTCCTTAATTTTTTAGTAATTTTATGGTCAATTTTCTCTTTCATCTATCACACAGTTCAAATCTTATTCTATCTGTAAAAATGTTTTAAGGAATGTCTATGTATTTGAACAAAACCAGGAGCTATAAAAACTCCTATATGGAACACATTTAGCCTCTATAGTATACTTTGAAATAGAAACTGCATCATAGGACATTATGGTCCAAAGAGCAAGGTAAGGAAAGATTTTAATGGATTTTCCAAGGGTGTGGTCAGGTTTACTAAGAATATACCATATATGACAGTGAGCAACCAAAGAACATTACTTTTGTCTTTTGAAATAAACATTATGCATGAATCTTATCAGATTTTAACATCTCTTTCTTAACAAAGTGATCTTTTCAAGTTCCTTAAACTACTCTGCACACCTATTGTGAGGATCAGTGGAAATAATTTATTTAAAGCACTTAGTACAATGCTTAACTAGTGGTAAATGCTCATTAAACACTGCTTTCTGTTATTTCATTATTATTATTATTATTATTATGCCTTCCCAAAGACCTAAGACTAGTGGGACTGGATCTATGGGTAGCATTCAGAGAGTTCTTAATAAAACATAGAAATAATAATAGCTGACATCTGTCCAAGGAGTAAAATGTTCCAAGAACTGTACAAAGAGCGTGAACTTGTTTAATGCTCTCATCAATCCTATTCCATTTCCAATTGCACATGAAGAATCTGACCGTCTGTGATATGAAGCATCTTGCTCAAGGTTACCTGTAGAAATGGCAGGGCTGGCATTTAAACTCAGACCATACAGAGCTGGAGTCAGGCTCTTAACTAATATCCTATACTGTCTCTTGATAAGAAAATCCAACCATCCATAGAGAAAACATGTGGGTTAAAACACCTCATACGGCAGGTAGTTAAGGAATGGCAGCATATGAGTGATGAAAGAATAGATATATTTCTGTTAGCCACATCTGGTTCAAGGCGTTCATCAATAAAAAATGAAGAGGAATTGGAAATCAGCTACTAGAATATTACTATATTAAAGGTTCAAATGCTACAATTAGTTAGAGTGTGTTTACTTACGGCTAAATAGCCATAATGTGCCCCATTATTGCACATTATTGCACATGATGAGGATGTGTTTCTGTTTGTTATTCTGTCCTTCTTTTTCAAAGATTTTCTTTTCTAAGTACTCACAAAAAATAAGCATATATGAGGAGCTCAAGAGTGGCAGTAGGAGAACATGAAACTCATTTCGCCCCATGAACACACAGAAAATGCATCTACATTTGAAGCAATTCTCAAGGGCAGAAAAGTAACTGGCTGAAAGACTCATACAATGAAGGCAATAAAGAAGATTCACATGGAGTCACGTAGTTGGGAAGAGAATGATCAGGTAAGGATTTGTGCCCCTGGAAAGGGTCAGAGAAGATGGGGGGAGGGGCGGGGAGATCTCAAGGGCAGAGATCTTCCATGGGGATGAGAGGTTCAGGCCACATATTGGACACCCCAATCCTGGGGACTAACACCAGAAAGACGAGTCCTCACATCTGGCTAGAAAACCCGTGGGATTAGCAGTAGGGTGATAAGAAATCTAGAATCTTTCTGTAAAGAGTGCACATACATGTGCTTACTCCTCAAACAAGGTGGAAAAAATAGATTGAAACTGCATGAAACTCTGGTCAATTCCTCATGACTGCACTGGTTCACGCTGCAGCCCAAGCGGAGGACTTACTCTGCCCCATTTGCTTTGCAAAACAGTTCCACCCGATGGCAATGGCTGCCTTGGCTCAGAGGAGTACTCAGTGGAGATGGGTCATGCTAGCTTGGATTCAATGCCATCTGAGCAAGGTGAGAGCCCCAGTTACTGCTACTTAGAGAGGAGGAGCATCAGAAATGGACTGGGGCTGGCTAACTGGGGCTGTGGCAGTCACAGCCAGTGCTTCCTGGGGTGAGAGTGCCATGCTGAAATGGGGAAAGATACACACTTAGAGAGACTGGAGCTAGCATGAACCATAATCAAGGCTTCTCTAGCAACTTAGGACCTGCTGCTGCTCCCTAATAAGGTGAAGTTGGCCCCTGAGCAGAGGATAAGCCCATGCCACTCTTGGCTTCAACTCCAGCCCCACCTGCTACTAAGGTGATAGCTGTTAGCACACCCTGAGCAAAGTCATGACTTGTGCTAACATCACATCCAAGATGCCCACCTAAGTCACTAGGAACAACAGACTGTATAGGGATGCTTCCACATAAGGACAACATTTCAAAACTAGAATAGGTAGCTGTTTAACCTAATTTCAGACAGATGGAGAAAATTTAGCAAAATGAGAATACCGAGTAATTTGCTTCAATTGAAAAAAAACAAAAAAACAAAAAGAGGAAGCCTCTGAAAAAAATAAAAAAACAGAAATAAATAATCTACCAAATAAAGTGTTCAAAGCATTAGTAATCATAACACTAACTGAATTAGAAAAAAAGGATAAACACAGTGGGAATTTTATCATGGAATTGAAATATATATATTAAAAAAAACCAGTCAGATCTGAAAAATGCTGAAAGAAAAACACAATAGGAGAAATTAACAGCAAACTAGGTGATAAAGAAGAATGCATCTCATATCTAGAAGACAGAATAATGCAATTCACTCAATCAGAAAAATTAAAAAAAAAATTAAAAAAGAAAGCTAGAAACATTTAGGGGAACACTGGTAAAATCAAGCATAAAACATTTGCACTATAGAGGCCCCAGGAGGAAACGAGACAGAAAATGGTCAGAAAGTTATTTAATAAAATTATGGCTAAAAATTCCCCAAAACTGAAGAAGGAAACAGATATCCAGGTATAAGAAGTGTAGAGAGTACCAAACAAGAAGAACCTAAACAGACACATACCAAGACATATCATAAGAAAAATGGGAAAAGCTAAAGATTAAGAGAGGATTCTAAAGGCAGCATGACAAAACAGTTATATATAAGGAAACTCCCATGAGGCTATCAGCTGATTTATCTGCAGAAACTTTGCAGGCTAGAAGGCATGATATATTTAAAGTACAGAAAGAAAAACAGCTGCAACCTAAGACATTCTATTTGGCAAGATTATAATTCAAAATTGAGGGACTTCCCTGATGGTCCAGAGAATTAGAATCTGCACTCCCAATACAAGGGCACAAGGTTCAATCCCTGGATGGGGAACTAAGATCCCACATACTGCAACAAAGTTTGCATGCCACAACTACTGAGTCCACACACTCTAGAGTCTGCATACCATGACTAGAGAAGCCTGTTTACCAAAACTACTGAGCCCCCGAATTCCAGAGACCTCGCATCACAACTATAGAGCCCATGTGTTGCCCATGTTGCTTACTTAGCCCACACACTTCAATTCAAGAAGGACCCAGAACAGCAAAAATAAACAAGAATAATAATTAATTAATTATATAATTCAGAATTGAGAGATGAATTTATCAGATAAGCAAAAACTAAAGGAGTTCATCAATACTAAAGTACCCTAAAATAAGTGTCAAAGGATCTTCTCTAAGTGGAAATAGAAGGCTACAAAAAGATGTATCTATGAAAGAAGTGACCTAGTAAAAAATATATATATATAACATAGGCTGAGAATAAGCCACTTATGTAAGCTAGTATGAAGATTAAAATAATAAAATATAAAATCATCTTTATAAGCATTAAAGAAATATGAAGATGTAAAATACAACAACAAAACCAAAATATGTGGGGGAGAGAAGTGAAAAATATAGATTATTTGCAATATATTTGAATTTAAATGACTACCAGATTAAGACAAGGAGCTATGGTATGTTAACATATATGAACTTCATGATCACCACAAATCAAAAACCTACAATAGATACACAAAAATGAGAGAGGAAATAACACAAGCATACTACTAAAGAAAATCATCAAGCCACAAGGGAAGAAGTGATTAACAAAACAGCAAGATCCTCCTATATGCTGCTTACAAGAGACTCATTCCAGAGTTAAAAACACAGATTGAAAGTTAGGGAATGGAAAAAGATACTTTATGCAAATGGAAAAGACAAGAAATCAGGGGTAGCAATACTCATCTCAGACAAAGTAGACTCTAAAGTAAATCCCTCTCACTAAGTTATGTCTCACTCTTTGTGACCCCATGGACTGTTGCCCACCAGGCTCCTCTGTCCATGGAATTTTTCAGGCAAGAATACTGAAGTGGGTTGCCATTTCCTTCTCCAGGGAGTCTTCTTGACCCGGGGATCAAACTCCTGTCTTCTATGTTTCTTGCATTGCAGGCAGATGTTTTACCCACTTAGCCATCAGGGAAGCCCACTTAAAGACATGAGCATTATTCTAGGTACTAGGCCTGCATGCATGCCAACTCACTTCAGTCATGTCCAACTCTTTGCGACCTTATAGACCGTAGCCTACCAGGCTCCTCTGTCCATTGGATTCTCAAGGCAAGAATACTGGAGTGAATTGCCATGCCCTCCTCTAAGGGATCTTCCTGACCCAAGGATCAAACCAGCATCTCTTACATCTCCTGCACTGCAGGCTGATTCTTTACAGATGAGCCACAAGGGAAGACAAAGAAGGACATTACAAAATAATATAGGGATCAATAAAAGAGGGTATAATACTCTTTAATGTATATGCACCTAATACAGGAGAGTTTAACTATGTAAGACAAGTATTAACAGACATAAAGGGAGAAATTGACAATAATGCAATACTAGGGGACTTTAACACCCTACTGACATCAATGGACAGATCATCTAGACAGAAATTCATTATAAGGAAATGGAGACTTTAAATGAAATATTAGGCCAATTGGACTTAATAGATATCTACAGGACATTACAGCAAATGAAAGAGCATAATACACATTCTTTTCAAGTGTACATGGACATTCTCCAGGATAGAGCATATGCCAGGCTGCAAGAGGAGAGTAATTGTATCAAGTAATTTTTCTAGCCACCATGATATTAAACTAGAAATCAATTACTGGACGGAAAAGTGGGTGAAAAATACAAACATGTAGAGACCAAACAACATAGTATCCAAAAACCAATGAGTCAAAGATGAAATCAAAAAGAAAATCAGAAAAAAAAAAAAAACTTGAGACAAATGAAAATGGAAATGCAACTTTCCACAATCTATAGGATGCAGCAAAACCAATTCTAACAGAGAAGATTATAGTACCACAGCCTACCTTAAGAAACAAACAGAAATCCCAAATAAACAACCTTACTTGCCATCTAAAGGAACTAGAAAAAGAACAAAGCCCAACGTTATTAGAAAGAAGGAAATAATAAAGATCAGAGAGGAAATAAATGAAATACAAACCAAAAAATAATAATAATAAAGATTAAAGAAATAGAAAGATGGCTTTTTGAAAAGATGGAAAGTTTGGTAAACCTTTAGCTAGGCTTATAAAAAAATAAAATCAAATAAATAGTGAGGATCAAAATAAGTAACATAAAAAATGAAAGAGGATACAAAACAACCAACATCATAGATATACAAAAAAATCCTAAGAAAATACTATAATTATGTCAACCAATTGGACAACCTAGAAAAAATAGACAAATTTCTAGAAACATAATCTGCCAAGACTGAATCAGGGAGAAATAGATAATCTAAATAAACTGATCTATCTACAAAAAAGACTGAATTTGTCATTAAAAAAAAAAAATCTTCTGGTAAACAAAAGTCCAAGACCAGATAGGTTCAGAGAAATTCTAACAAACATGTAAAGAAAAGTTAATTCCTATCCTTCTCAAACTATTCCCAAAAACTAAGTAGGAGTGAACTCTCTCAAATTCATCCTATGAGGTCTCTATTACCTTGATACCAAAAACAATACCAAACAACTACAAAAAAAAAAAAAAAGAAACAAAATTACTTACTGATTTCTTTGATAGATATAGATGCAAAAGTATTTTTAAAAATATTAGCAAATTAAATTCAAACTATATAAAAAGGATCATACACTATTATCAATTAAACTTTATTCCAGGGATGCTAGGATGGGTTAATACAAATCAATCAGTATGATACACCACATTAAAAATAGGAAGGTTAAAAATCACATGATCATCTCAATAGATGCAGAAAAAGCATCTGACAAAATTAAAAATCCATTCATGGTTAAAATAACTATCCTTAAAATTGGTATAGAGGGTGCACATCTCAACAAACAAGAGGCCACTTATGACTAACCCACAGCTAACATTACACTCAACTGTGAAGAGGTGAAAGTTTTTCCTCTAAAATCAGAAACAAGACAAGGATGCCCACTCTTACTTAACACTTCTATTTAACACAGAATTGGAAGCAAGAACAAGAAATAAAAACATCTACATTGGAAGAAGGAACTTCCAATATTTGCAGTCACATTAAAGTGTATATATAATTAATATATGAATTCAGCAAGGTTTCAAGGAAAGATTAACATACAAATATCTGTTGCCTTTTGTGCACTAACAATGAACTTTCAAAAGGAGAAACAGGAAAACAACCTTGTTGAAAATTGCATCAAAAATAAAAAAATACCTCAGAATAAACGTAACCAAGGAGGAGAAAGATCTATACATAAAAGACTAAAAAAAAAAAAACAAACACTGATGAAGTGATGAAGGAAACTGAAGGTGATACAAAGAAATAGAAAAATATCCCGTGTTCTCAAATTGAAATAACTAATGCTGTTAAACGTCCATATTCCTTAAAGCACTCTACAAATTTAATGCAGTCTCTATCAAAATATGATTATGTCTTTTGGAGAACTAAAACCAACAATCATAAATGTTACATGGAACCATAGGGGCTTTCTTGGTGGCTGAGTGGTAAAGCATCTGCCTACAATGCAGGAGACCATCTACAATTAAGGAGATGTGGGTTCAATCCCTGGGTCCGGAAGACCCCCTGGAGAAAGAAATGGCAACGCACTCCAGTATTCTTGCCTGGGAAATCCCCAAAACACAGGAGCCTGAAGGTCCACAGTCCATAGGGTCACAAGAGTCAGACAGGATTTAGTGATTAAACTACCACCACTATCCCATGAAACCATAAAAGACCTAAATTACCAATGCGATATTGAGAAAAAAGAACAAAACTGGAGGTATCACACCCCCTGATTTCATACTATACTACAAAGCTACAGTAATAAAAACAGTATAGTACTGGCACAAAAACACACATCCAAATCAAAGAAACTGAATAGAGAGCCCAGGAATAAACCTACACAAAGGAACCAAGAACGCACAGGGGAGAAAAGATAGTCTGTTCAATAAGTGGTATTGGGAAAACAATTCCATATAAAAGAATAAAATTAGAATATTTTCTCACAGCTTACAAAAAATAAATTCAAAATGGATTAAAAGTCGTAAATGTATGACCTGAAACCATGAAACTCCTAGAAGAAAACACAGGTTAAATATTTCTTGAATATGGAGCTATTATTTGGATCTGTCTCCTCAAGCAAAAGAAACAAAACAACAAAAGCAAAACAACAATAAGAACAATGAGAACTAAATAAATTAAAAGTTTTTTGCACACCAAAGGAAACAGACAGAAAGATGAAAAGACGACTTACTGACCAGGAGAAAATATCTGCAAACGATATGACTAAAGGAAATCAATCCTGAATATTCACTGGAAGGACTGATGCTGAACTGAAACTCCAGTACTTTGACCACCTGATGTGAAGGGCTGACTCATCAGAAAAGACCCTGATGCTGGGGAAGATTGAAGGCAGGAGGAGAATGGGACAACAGAGGACAAGATGGTTGAATGGCATCATCAACTCAATGGACATAAGTTGGGCAAGCTCCAGGAGTTGGTGATGGACAGGGAAGCCTGGCGTGCTACAGTCCATGGGGTCACAAAGAATCAGACATAACTGAGCAAATGAACTGAACTGATGACTAATAAGGGCTTTGTAGCCAAAATATATAAACAGCTCATACAGCTCAATATCAAAAAGGAAACAAACAACTCAATTTAAAAAAAAATGGGCAAAAAACTTCAGTAGACAGATGGCCAAGAGGCACAGGAAAAGATGCCAAACATCACAAATTATCAGTGAAATGCAAATCAAAACCACAGTCAGAGATATCACCTCATACCTGTCAGAATGGTTGTCACAAAAAAAATCTACAAATAACAAATATTGGTGAAGATTTGGAGAAAAGGGAACTCCTCCATACTGTTGATGGGAATGCAAATAGGTACAGCCACTACAGGAAAAAAGTAAGGAGGTTCCTCAAAAGACTTAAAACTGCCATATGATGCAGCAATTTCACTCCTAAAAAACAGCAATTTGAAAAAATACATGCACTACAATGTTCATAGCAACATTATTTACAATAGCCAAGATATGGAAGCAACTTAACATGTATCAACAGACAGATGGATAAAAAGATGCGGGATGTATGTGTGTACAAAATGGACTATTACTTAGCCACTAAAAGGGCTTCGCTGGTGGCTCAGACAGTCAGAATCTGTCTGCAATGCAGGAGACACAGGTGTGATCCCTGGCTTGGAAAGATCCCCATGGAAAAAGGAATGGCTACCCATTGCCTGGAGAATTCCATGGACAGAGGAGCCTGACAGGCTACAGTCCATGGGGTCACAAATAGTCGGACAGGACTGAGCAACTAACATTTTCACAGCCATTAAAAAGAATGGAATTTTGCCATCTGCAACAAAGTGAATAGATCTAAAGACTATTATGCTCAGCAAAGTAATTCAGAGAAAGACAAGTATTCTATGTTACCCCATACATGTGGAATCTGGAAAAAAAAAACAAATGAATATAACAAAATGAACATACTCACAGATATACAGAACAAAGTACTGGCTACCAGTGAGGAGAGGGAAATAGGGAGGGGTGATACAGGGATAGGTGTTTGGGAGATACAATATGTATAAAATGAATAAGTGATGAAGACATACTGTACAGCACAAAGAAAAATACCCATTGTTTTGTAAAAATACACTATTTTGTATTTTAGGTGTAGAATAATCTATAAAAATATTGAATCATTATACTGTACAGGAAACTCTACAGTTTCAGGAAACTAATATGATATGGTAAATCAATTAAACGTCAATTAAAAAAATTAAAAAGCAGATACAAAACCCAACAACAACAAATGCATTTAAGGAATGTTTTTTGTTGCTTTTATTTACAGTATTCAATTGCTGTTGGATCTACACAGTTAAATCAGTTGCCTAATGTGGCATTATAAAACCACAGAAAAGTTTATATTATATAAATAATATATAACCCATTTTGTCATATTTTTAACAGTCACATTAAATAGGAAATACATTTTCCTGAAATATGGAAAATTTTAGTGACCTGACCAAAGACACTAAGCGACTGTTGAGTTGAAACAGGATACCAAACAAAGGTCTGGCCTGCTTCTCTCTTTTCAGGGCGACAGGCTGAAAGCAGTGATGATAAGGCATTCCCAGCCCAATCTATGAATGCGTGAAGTAAAACATGTTCTTCTGGCGCCACAAGCCTTTTAAGGCAGTTTTATCCACACTCAGATGAACAACAAAGGGAACGTGGGTTCTAGTCTCAGGAGAGCCATGTTTTCCAATGTTTCTATTAGAAATACACTCTGCCTTCAACTCCCCATAGCAACATTATTATGAACATGATTTTATGTGGATAAATTACTACTATATTTCAGCCACACAGTGGTTTAAATAGGCTTTTGTGAGCTGCACTGCAGATATCGTCACCCCATACACTGGTGCTACTATAGAAAAATGAATTTTGACTCCAAGCTAAAAATTTTAAAAAGACATTTCATTGACATGGAAAATATACACTAGTAAAGTCCTTTTAATTCCTCATGCTTGAAAATTTGACCATGACAGTTTTGGAGTAGAAATGGGGATTTTCTTCTCATAAGTGTCACATACACATATTTATCTTCATAATTTATCTATTAAAATATTTTCACAATCCATTAGATTGAGACATAAAATAGCTAATATTTGAATTACAAAAATGGCTATTTTATATAGTATAATTTCATATACAGATATGAACCAGTCCCACTCTCCAATCATTAATGCAAACCTATGCTCTATTTCCCATAATATACAAGAAACACTCAGTTATATATTATTTCGAACATTTTAATTATTTTCATTTTCATTCAATCATTATTTATTCATTATTCCCTTTGTGCCAAGCACATTCTTTTTTTCTGTTTAATAAAAGTAAAACATATTTATAACAGATGTGTTAAATACAGAAATATAATAAAAATCATCAATATTTCAGAAATGCTACTGATAATTTTGCAGTTTTTCTGATTTTAGAAATATATGTTTAAAGGAAACCCTTACACATTGTTATTGGGAATGTGGTTTGGTATAGTCATGATGGAGTACAGTACAGAGGTTCCTTAAAATACTAAAAATAGGGCTTCCATATGACCCTGCAATCCCACTCCTGGGCATATACTCAGAGAAAATCATGTTCCAAAAGGAAGCATGCATCTCAACTCCATTGCAGCATTGTTTACAATAGCCAAGATAAGAAAGTAGCCTAAATGTCCATTGACAGAGGACAAAGAAGATGTGGAACATATATACAATGGGATGCGTGCTCATTTGCTCAATCATGTCTGGCTATTAGCAACCCTATAGACTGTAGCCTCCCACCTTCTCTCCATGGCATTTTCTAGGCAAGAATACTGGAGTGGGTTTCCATTTCCTTCTCCAGGGGATCTTCCTGTCCCAGGGATCAAACCTGCGTCTCCTGCATTGCAGACAGATTCTTTACCACTGAGCCTCTTGGGAAGCCCACACAATAGGGGCTGCTGCTGCCGCTGCTGTTTAGTCATTAAGTTGTGTCCAACAACTCATGACCCCATGGACTGCAGCCCGTTAGGCTTCTCTATCCATGGGATTTCCCAGGCAAGAATATTGGAGTGGATTGCCATTTCATTCTCCAGGGGATCGTCCCTAACCAGGGATTGAACCTGTGTCTCCTGCTTGGCAGGCAGATTCTTTACCACTGAGCCACCTGAAAATCCCCACACAATGGGATATTAGTCATTAAAAATAATGAAATAATGTCCTTTGCAGCCACATGGATGGATGTAGAGATTATCATACTGAGTGAAGTCAGACAGAGAAAGACAAAAGTCATATGATATCCCTTATTTGTGGAGTCTAAAAAGAAATGGTACAAATAAACTTATTCACAAAACAGAAACAGACTCACAGACTTAGAGAAAAAGCTTATGGTTATTGGAGTTTGGGAGGGTGGAAGAAGAGATAGGGAGTTTGAGATCAACATGTGCACATTTTTGTATTTAAAATGGATAACCAACAAGGGTCAGTGGTGATATATGGATGTGACAGTTGGACTGTGAAAAAAGCTGAGCACCGAAAAATTGATGCTTTTGAACTGTGGTGTTGGAGAAGACTCTTGAGAGTCCCTTGGACTGCAAGGAGATCCAACCAGTCCATCCTAAAGGAGATCAGTCCTGGGTGTTCATTGGAAGGACTGATGCTGAAGCTGAAACTCCGATACTTTGGCCACCTCATGCAAAGAGTTGACTCATTGGAAAAGACCCTGATGCTGGGAAGGATTGGGGGCGGGAGGAGAAGGGGACGACAGAGGATGAGATGGCTGGATGGCATCACCGACTAGTGGACATGAGTTTGAGTAAACTCCAGGAGTTGGCGATGGACAGTGAGGCCTGGCATGCTGCGATTCATGGGGTCGCAAAGAGTCAGACACGACTGAGCGACTGAACCGAACTGAACTGAGCTGAACTGAGTGAACCAACAAGGTCCTACTGTATAACACAGGGGGCTTTGCTCAAAGTTATGTGGCAGTCTGGATGGGAGGAGAATGGATACATATTGCTCTGCTGTGTGCCTGAAACTATCATGTTGTTAATCAGCTATACTCCAATATAGAATAAAAAGTTAAAAAATAAATATATGTGCTTAAAAATGGGATCACAATATATATCCAGTTTTAACTTTTAAATATTTATATTATAACTCCCTTGTGTCATGAACTACTCTTAGCATACAGACATGTCAATGACTGACAGTCTCCCATGGTGTGTTTATACCAATTCTACACAATTCTACTCCAGCTTTTGGATAGCTGGCTGTTTCTAATTTCTCTCTGCAACATGATGAAATGAGTGCTCTTGCAAATAAACATTGCATGCATCTCTAATTCAATCTGAAAGAAAATATTTCCTTAGAAATGGACTTTCTGGGTTAAAGAGTACATCTATCTTTTTTTTTTTTTTTCCATTTGAAATGTCTTTTATTTTTAAAAGGGCATATTCATTGCAAAACCCCTAAATAATGCAGAGGCACATGACTACGGGAGAACAGTCAGAGAGCTGCAAAACTGCAATATTGCTGGCTTTGAAGATAGAGGAAAGGCCATCAGCCAAAGAATGTGGGCAGCTCTGGAAGCTGGAAAAGACAAGGTAACAGATTCCCCCCCTAGCAGCTCCAGAATGGAACCAGGCCCTGCTGACCTTTTGCATTTTAGCCCTGGTAACCCATTTTGGACCACTGACTGTAGACGGTAAATTTACACTGCTTGGTTACTAAGCTTGTGGTATTTTGTTATGGCACAATAATTCGTAGCAAATTTGTGAATAACAGATTTGTTTATCCACTTACTTTTTTAATAGGTATTTGTGTTTTTTCTTAGTTCAGTGTTTTATAAAGATAGTTACTATTAACGTTAGTGTACAACTCGTTATTTCTCTTGATTGAATTCATGGAGCTGGAATCACCCATTTCTGTGGTAATTTTGTAAATAATTCTTACTAAAGAATGTACAAAACCTGCAGCATTTGATTACATGATCCCTACAAAGTAAACAAGAGCTCCAACTGCTGCCCATCTTCACTAATACCTGGTCTTATCAGACTTGAAATTTCAGTCATTTAATGAGTGTGAAGTGTTATCACAGTTTTTTAAGCAGATTAATAAGATATAATTCACATACCATAAATCTAACTCACTTAAAAGGCATAATGACAGTTTTGAGCATATTCAAAAGATGTGCAAACATCACTACAATTAATTTAGAACATTTGCATCACTCCAAATAGAAACTCTAAACCTAATAGCACTTACTCCCGTTATTGCCCCAAATTCTCTACTCTCAACCACCATCCACACATAGACAATCAGTCACCTATTTTCTATTTTACAGATTTGTTTATTCTGGATGTTTCATATAACTGGAATCATATACAATGTGATCTTTTGTTATGTATTTATTTCACTGAAATAGTAATTTCAATTCTTATCCACATTCTAGCATGTATCATTATTCTTTTTTATTGCTAACATTCCATTGAATAAAACACCTTACTTAACTTACCCATTCATCTGTTGAGAATTATTTCAAAATTTTTCCATTATGAATAATGCTGCTATTAACATTTGTGTACAAGTTCTTGTTGAGAAGTATGTTTTCTTTAATCCTGGATATATGCTAGGAGTGGAATTTCTAGGTCATACGGTAACTCCAAATTGTTGTAAAAAGTGGATGCATCATTCCACATCCCTACCAGTAATGAGTGAAGGTTCCAGTTTCTCTAAATCCTTATCAATACTTGCTATTGTGTGTGCATGTGTTTTAATGATAGCCATTCTAGTTGGGTATGAAGTACTATCACTCTGTGATTTGGTTTACATTAATCTATTCATTAATGATGCTGATATATATTTACATGTGTCAATTTTCCATGTTTACCTTTTTTGGGGAAATTTCTTTTTCAATCATTTGCTCATTTTTCAGTTGGTTTATTTATATCATTATAGTTATTTATTTATTCTGGCTACAGGTTCCTTGTCATATATATTATTTGCAAATGTTCTCTACCATTTATTATGCTGTGTTTTCATTTTCTTCACTGTGTCCTTTGAAATGCAGAAGTTTTTAGTTATGCTGAAATCAAAATTTTATCTTCTCTTTTGTTGCTTGTGCTTTTCATTACTATTAGTTTGGTGGTAAGTTTTAAAGTCAGGAAATGTGAGTGCCCCAGACTTGCTGTTTGTTTTTAAGACTGTTTTTGCTATTTTTCATCATTTGAATTTTCATATGAATTTTAGGCTCATATTGTCAATTCAGCAAAAGAAATCAGATGGTATTTGATAATGATTGTCTTGAATCTAGAGAATAATTTAGGCACTACTGCTATTGAAACAATACTGTCTTCTGACAGATGTACATGTAACATCTTTCCATATGTTTAAATCTTCCTTAATATCACTGACAGTTTTTTTTGTCTTCAACATCCAAATCATGTACTTTTTTGCTTAATTTATTTCTAAATATTTTATTTTTCCTGCTATTATAAATGGAGTTGATTTCCTAATTTCATTTTTGGATTACTCATCACTAGTACATAGAAACGCAATTGATTTCTGTGCTCTCCCCTGTACTCTAAAAGCCTGCTGAACTCTTTTATTAGTCCTAATAGTTTTATTGAATTCTTTAACATTTTCCATATACAAGATCATGTCATCTGCAAATAGAGCTTTATTCCTTCTTTCTTTCCCGACATTGATGCCTTTTATTTATTTTACTTGCCTAACTGTCGGGGCTAGAACTTTAGTACGATGCTAAATAAAAGTAGTGAGAGTCGGCACCATTGTCTTTTCTTAAACTTGAAGGTGAATCACTCAGGATTCACCATTAATTATGATGCCAGTTGTGGATTTTTCATAGATGCCCTATATCCAATTGAGGAAGTTTCTTTGTATTCCTAGTTTTTTAGTGTTTTTATACTGAAATAGTGTTGGACTCTTTTTAAATACTTTTTCTGCATTTGCTGATATGATCATGTGGTTTTTGTCCTTTATTCTATCAATATCGAGTATTACTCTATTTCCAAATGTTAAACCAACAACACATTTATAGGATAAAATACACTTAGTCATAGTATACAATCTTTTAAATATAATGCTGTAGGTGATTTGCTGTTTTTGTTGAAGAAAATCGCATCTAGATTCACAAGGGTGTTGATGTGTGATTTTTCTTTCCTGTTCTATATTTGTCTGATTCTGGTATCAGAGTAACACTGGCTTCACAGGATGAGTTGGTGCTTCTCCTCCCCCTCTTGGCGTTTCCTTCTCCTTTTATAGAAGAGTTTGTTATGGACTGGTGTTCATTTTTCTTTAAATGTTAAATGGAATTCACCAGTGAAGCCTCTCATACTGGCTCTTCTTGGTGGGGAATTCCTTAATCACGATTTCAATATTTTCACTTCTTTTAAATCTATTCAGATTTTTTAGTTTTTTATAGAGTCAGAATACCAAATTCTCTGCCCTTTCAGGAATTTGTCCATTTCATCTGAGCCATCTACTTTATTGGTGTACAACTACTCACAGCACTCCTTTAAAATCCTTCTTGTTTTGTGACATTAGTAGCAATGTCCTCTCTTGTTTTAGGAATTTGAATCTTCCCTATATATACATTTTTTTTCAGTCTGGACAATAATTTATTGATTCTATTTATCTTTGCAGGAGCTATTTTTGGTTTTGTTCATTTCTTTCTATTGCTTTTCTAGTATCTATTTCCTGTATTTCTACCCTAACTTAAAAGTTATTTCCTTTTTGCTCATTGCTTTTGTTTTAGTTTCACTTTTCTTTTTTTTCTAGTTTCTTAAGGTAAAAGGTAAGGTTATTGGTTTGAAATTGCTCTTCTTTTCAAACATGTTTAAACATGTAAGATGCTTATATATAAGATATAAATGTTCCTCTAAGCTTTTCTCTATCTATATCCTACAGTTTTGATATATTTCACATTTGTTTTCACTCATTTCACAGTGTTTTCTAAATATCTTTTTTTTTTTTAATTTAGGAATGTGTTGTGAAATTTCCATTTTTTTGGCAATTTCCCATTATTTCTTCTGCTTTTGATTTCTAATTAATTCTGTCATCTTTAGAGACATACTTTTCTGATTTCAATCACTTTGGATTTATTGAGACTTGGTTTATGACCAAGAAAATGATCTCTCCTGGAAAGAGTTCCAAACATTCCCTCTTTTAAAGAAGACTATGACTGTCTTGCTTTGGGGTGAAGCATTCTATCAATGTCTGTTAATGCTGCAAAGTTTATTATAACTTGTTTATCTTCTGTCTGGTTATAAGTAGTAATGAAAGTAGGGTTTTAAGGACTTGAACTATATTGTTGAGTGCTGTATTTCTTTCTAGATCTGTCAGTTTTTCTTCATGTATGTTTTGGGAGCTGTTTTCAGGTGGATGTATGTATATCTAGTGGGTTGACCCTTATGCCATTATAAAATAAATGTCCCTTTTTATCTCTAGTAATAACACTTTTAAAAATGTCTGTTTTATAAGATACTAGCATAGCCACTTGAACTTTGAAATGGTTGCTATTTGCAATATATTTCCCCACCTTTTTCTTTTCAAGCTTCTTGTGTCTTTTAATCTAAAATGTATCTCTAGTAGACAAAATATAATTGGATCTTGCTTTTCTATCCTGTCTGTCAGTCTCTGTCTTTGATTACACTATTTAATCTTTTCACATTTCATGTTATTATTGATATCACTGAATTTATCTCTGTTATTTGCCTTTCTGTTTTTTCTATGCATTGTATCATTTTGTTCCTTGGTTCCTCTTTTATTGCTTTCTTTTGCATTGAAGGAATATTTCATAATTAAATATTTTAATTTTTCATGCTTTTCTCCAATATTTTTTGTATTAATTTCTTAGTGAGTTCTCTAGAGCATATATTTATCTCATCAGAACCCACTTCAAATTTATAATAGATTAATTCCAATGAGCTATAGAAATGGTAGTCCTTTATACTTCTGTTTCCCCTTCCCCCTTTTTTATTCAGTTATATACACTGCATGTATATGTGTTACAAGTCCAACAATATACTGCTATAATTATTACCTTATGTAATCTTATATCTTTTTAAAAAGCTGAGAGAGAATAATATTCTCATACATACATTTGCAAATTTGATTATATTATCCTTCTTATTTACCATTTCTAATTCTCTTCATATGTTTCTGTGAATTCAAGTTAATTATCTGGTGTCATTCCCTTATTCTAATGCAGCTTTGTACCCACCCACTTCCTTTGTGCTGTTATATAATTACATACACTTTATATTATGCAATAGCTTTTTAATCAGTTGACATAAAAGGCAAAGAAAGATGCAATTATACTGTCTTTTAAAAGCACCTACTAATTACCTTTACCAGTGCTTCTATTTTTTCATGTGGATTTAATTACTTTATGGTATCTCTTGCTTTCAGCCTAAAGAAGTTCCTTTAATGTTTAATAAAGTATTTCTCCTAGAAACAAATGCCTCCCCCACTCCCTACCCTCTCTCTCCTCTTTCTCTCTCTCTCTTACACACACACACCCACACAAACACAATCCAGGAATGTCTTTTTATTTTTCCCTTCATTTCTAAATATTGAATATTTTATTTGAAAGGATTTCAGATTCATATATAATTGTAAGAAGTGAGGCAATAATCTATTGTATGCCCATTATTTAGTTTCCCCCAATGGCTAGAATTTGCAAAAACTATAGTATAACATCAAAACTAACTATTGAAAATGATACAGTCAAGATACAGAAAAATTATTTAACCATAAATTTTGCTCATGTCCTTACATAGCCACTCAACCCCATCTCCTCTTTAACCCCTTTCAAACACTGACCTATAATCTGGTTCTATCATTTTATAATTTCAAGCACGTTATATAAATAGGTGCTTTACCGTTAGTGCAGTGGTAAAGTACGCTTGAGATTACAGGAGATGCAAGATACACAGGTTCAATACCTGGGTTGGAAAGATCCCCTGGAAAAGGAAATGGTAACCTGCTCCTGTATTCTCGCCCAGAAAATTCTATGGACAGAGGAGCCTGGTAGGCTACATTCTGTGGAGTTGCAAAGAATTGGACACGACTGAGTGATTGAGCACACACATATACACAGATAAATACAGTCACACAGTATGTAATCTTTTGAGAACATTGAGATTGGCCATTATTCCTCAATAAAATTTTCTGGAGGTTATAGGTTGTTTTCTATATTCACAGTCATTTCTTTTCACTTTATACTCTGTATTGCATGGTGGTGGTATTTCAGTTGCTCAGTTGTGTCCAACTCTTCTGACTACATAGACTGTTGCCCACCAGGTTCCTCTGTCCAAGGAATTTTCCAGGCAAGAGTACTGGAGTGGGTTGCCATTTCCTTCCAGTGGGATTGGACCTGGGTCTCTTATATCTCCTGCATTGCAGGTGGATTCTTTACCAGAAATTATATTCTGTGTCCCATAGTAAAAATGGACCAGTTTAATTATCTACCAGAGAAAGACATCTGTATTGCTTCCAAATAAACTGTCAAAATATTTACATACAGGTTTTTGCATAAAGATTTCAACATTCTTTGGGATAAATGTTCAAGAATCCTATTGCTAGGCTATATATGATAGTTTTATATATAGTTTATTAAGACACTTCCAGAGTGTTGGTACTATTTTATATTCCCATCAAAAAAGTCATGAGAGAGCTAACTTCTCATTTTTACCAGCATTTGGTATTGCCATTATATCTATTCAAAAATTATATCAACTCAATATTATGTAATATATAAAATGCTGTTCAGCAAATGCACTGTAATTTTAAGTTTGACATTTATGTTTCCATCTTCATTACTGTCTTCTCTATTTTGATATAATCAAGTGCCTTTTGAATTATGGGAGCAAATGAGAAATTTTCTAAATTCTTCAATTACTTGGATTTTAAAAAATATTCATTCTAATTCACTGAGCAGGGGTCAGAAAACCATAGCCTGCAGAACATATCTAGCCTGTGGCTTATTTTTGTAAAGAATTTTTTATTGGAACAGAACCACTCTCATTTATTTACATATTATCTATAGTTTTCTCTATGTCACCAAGGCAGAGTTGAGTAATTGCAACAAAGGTCTTCTGACCAACAAGATAAAATATTTGCTGTTTGGCCCTTTACAGAAAAAGTTTGCCAACCCCTGTTACAAAGATTTTTTCTTTGAAATGCCTTTGCTACGGCTATTTCTCTGTTAATTCTTCTTACAGAGGGACAGGTTCCAATATTGGAAATGAGGTGGTGTCTTCCAGATATGATGGAATTTCTCACTGAGTCTATGAAATTAAGCTAGTTTTGAAAGAAACTAATTTGCTAGTTTGCATATCAGATATCAAGTACTGGGTAAAGTATAAGAATAGAATTAGAGTCAGCAACAGTCATGACTGTTAACTTTAGCTTTATACTAAGAATTTCCCTCATTTAGCTTATCCAGGATTTACTGACAGCATTATCTAAAGTTTTGCCAGACTGTAATTAGGAGCATAGATGGCATCACCAACTCAATGGACGTGAATTTGAGCAAACTTTAAGGAGACAGTGAAAGACAGAGGAGCCTGGTGTACTGCAGTCCATGAAGTCGAAAAGGGTTGGACACAATTTAGTGACTGAACAAAAACAAGGACAATTGCCCTAACATGGCCAAATTCAAGCTGGGAGTAAACTGAAGTTTTGATTCCTAGGTTGATGAAGAAACTTATGTACTCATGATTGTCAAGGGTCTAAATTCCATCCTTTTCCTGACATATCTGAATTGAGATTCCTCTTCTACCTATGTTTCCAGGCAAGAGTCCTTCGTATTCTGATATTAAGGGGATGAACCAATAATGAATTTTCTCGTTTCTAGAGTGCCACTACTTTTTAAAATTCAATTTTAAAAATACATTGATAATTTCAATGAGGATATCAAAATGAGCAGGAAAAGAATACAACCTTAGGTTACCATCTTGCCAGAAGTCCACAGCATATTACTGAGAGAAAAGGAAAGGAAGAGAGAGAGAGGGAAAGGAAGAAGAAGAAAAAAGAAACTGCCAGGTTTTCAAAGGGTAAAAAATAAAAGATCCAAAAGAGCAATAATAGTAAATAAGCAACCCTGGAAGCAAAGTGATATCTAGGGATCTCTGACCACATCAAAGCCTAGGGCAGGCTTACCCAGGTAGGGATTCAGCTTTGTCATGCAGGGTGAACACAGAACACATAAGTGGCATCCTCTCAGTGCTTATTTTTGCACTCTTGTGCTTAATGTCAGAGTTCATTTGACCTCAAAAGAAAAGGAAAACCCAAAGATAAATATTTATACTACACAGAAAACCAAGTAAAATCCAGCTTCACAAAGCAAATCCCTTTTGTCCGCTAAGGAGTGTCTTCAACAATGAATGAAGCAAAAGATAAAAGTCAAGCTTGATGTATGCCACACAGACTATCTGCAAAGCTGGTTTGATTTGCATATCCCAATTTAATCTCACATTATCCCAAGGCACATAACCGATTTACATACAATCATAAAACATTCACACCTTACACAACTTGTTTTCAATGATTTTAGGGTCATACAGGCTTTTGAGAATTTATAATGGCCATTGAGAATCATTGCAGAAAATAAAAGCTTACAATTTTGGGGATTTCAAACATCTTGTCCAATCCTTGTTCTAAAGAAATTTTGTAAAAGAGCAAAAAAATAATGAAATTTTGTGCTGTCCATGTTCTCATTGCAATATTTTCTTTTGTTTTTTTTTAAACGGTTGACATTGTTCTATAATATAACCAACTACAGAGAGGTATTTCACTGATGTCTAAGATTACTTAACAATGATGCCTGAAGTTGTTTGTTGTTAGTGTTATTTTCTATTTTTAAAGCTAGACTGTCTTTTTTCCCCCCTAGATGCCATAAGGAACCATACTACTCATTTGGTCCACTTTTGCTGTATTTAAATTCTGACAACAGAGATAAAATAGAAGGGGGAAAAAACGATTAAATATGGTATCTAAATTAGTTCCCACATTCCAAATGAGTATCTCTCATCATAATAACTTGAAGAGGTTTAAAGACTTCAAACAGAGCAGTTTATATCTTATATATAATTCATGCAAAATTGAGCTCCTGTCATTAGTTGGAATAGTCTACCTTAAGTCTTCTTTCAAATACTGTGATACTGAATTGCAGAGCTCAAACAGTAGAGGAACTTTATGCGGATCTCACTTAATTCACAGACCTAAATCACTTACACCATTTCTTTACTGTATTTCTCACTTCTACCAAAACCTTTGCTCATCTCCAATGGTATTATCATATCACTGTCTATGATTATCTCAAACTGCTTTCAGGATAAATTCCAACACCTCAAATATGCTCATTAATTACCTCAACACTTTCTAATTTCTTAATTTTCCAGTTCCTAATGTTTCCCTAGAAAAGCACACATAAGGGGATAGAGGGCTGTCCAATGTACTGATATATTAAAAAGGTGAAAAAGTCAATGATGTGAAGTGTAACTATGGTGCCAGTCAACTCCTGTTTCAACACAATATTCTTTTAACAACTTATGTAATGCATATTAGCTCCACTCTTGCGGTTATAGATATCATCCTCATATATAATATAAAGGTAGTAAAAGCTTACAGTGAATGGTGTTGAATTTATGATCTCCGAAGAAGATTTAGCTTTGGGACCAGGGACCAGTCTTGATCACTCAAGAGCTTTTGAGTAGCAGAGTTTTATTAAAGTATAAAAAGGGACAGAGAAAGCTTCTGACATAGACATCAGAAGGGGGATGGAGAGTGCCCCCCTCGCTAGTCTTAGCAAGGGAATTATATACTTTTTAAATAAGTTATTACAACAATGAAAAGAATGTCTCAAGTTTGTAAAAATTTAACCAGATCCACTCCCACAATTTACATTTTAAGGTAACAGGATTAGAATTTAACAATAGCAAGATTTTCACTAGACTCACTCCCATAATATACATTCTAAAATATCAGGATTAGTCAGGTTTTCAAGAAGGAGAAACTGTCCTTAAGCAGGATACATTGTTGTTATATAGTCCTTAGTTCAGAGTTTAAACCGAGTTGTTTGTTGTGTAATCATCAGTTCCAAGCTTAAAGAAAAACAAAACCAAAAACGTTTTATGCATCAGTTCCAAGCTTAAAGAAAAACAAAACCAAAAACGTTTTATGTGACTAATACTAAGGAATGCAGGGGGAAAAAAAGACATTTGTCCTTCCCTCCTCCTTGAGAATTCCAGACCCCTATCTCCTCTTCAAGGGCCCCAGATCCCTCTCTCCTCCCCCTCCCCCTCGGGGACCCAGGGCTTCTTATCAACCTGCCTAGGAATTGACTCGCTCAGTAGGAGGCAGAGAAAAACTGCCTTCCTCTGTAGCTATAGGTCTTCGTACCAATTATGATGTCAGCCCTTTGAGAGTGGGCTAAAACTGAAGTCAATCAGATGGACTTTTAGAACAGAACCACAAGGAGCAAATATTTAGGATTATTTCTTGATGATCTAACCAGTCTAGCCCATGAAATCCCACCTAAACTTTGTTTCTTTCTTTGAACACAAAGAAAAGAGCATATATTTATTCACAGAAATCTCAAGTCTACAATCCCATGAAATCAGAGGTGAAAAACTGTATAAATAATATTGATCTAAATGTTTATTAGTCAAGAATCTTTTAGATAAAATAAATTCAAAATGACTTAATTCATAAAGCATAGATAAGTATATAAACAAAGTAAATCATGGACTTTCTGGCTTAGATAATTAAAAGTTCAGCTAAAGTATGATTTTAGACATGATTGGGTATAGGATCTCAAATAATGTCATCATAACTCCATCTTTTGGCCATGTATTTTTATGTTTGCTCTATTTTTGGGTAGGTTTTCCTTTAGTAAGAAAATACGTTCCCTAGGCTCTCAAGGCTTAGGAGTCCCAGGCTTCATTCAGTCCTTCCAGAAATGCCCAGAAAGAAAAGCAAAAGAATGTATCTCAAATAATGCAAACATACACACACACACACACACACACACACACACACACCCCACACACACAAAATCCAATAAACCAGAACCAAGTGCCTTTGGGCTTCATTTGCCAGGTTTAGGTCATGCTTACTATCAGAGTTATGGGGGCAATGTCCAATAGAATTATATAAGCAAAGATGTCTTTAGGGATAATTACTCAAGGAAAATAAAGATCATATTAATAAATGAAGAAAGAATAAATGTAGGCAAACAAATAAATAGATCTCCAGAACATTTCACTACCCCTAGAAGTTTACTATATTTACATTATTCACTTCTTAAAGCATAATGTTAGACATAATAAATCATTCTAAATTCCTTAAAGGTAATGTGTTCTTTCTGATCTCTGGACTGTTCAGAATACATCCTCCCTCTTTTTCCTTGTATGGCTGAAACCTAATTCTCTTTTGTGTATTAGTTTAGGCATAGTTTTCTTTACTGCACTTACATCATATACCTAACTCCATTTTATATCTTCTGCACTAGACTCTAGGCATTATGAAAGCAAAAGTAAAACAATGTTGAAAAAACAACAACAACAACAAAATGAGTAATCACCACAATACCTGGCAATAATAAATGTTCAGTAAATGTATGTTGGATGATGGATAAACTTATATATATATATACACATATATGTATATATATGCACATATCCACTCACACATATATATGAAGTCAAATGTCTCTCAAGTGAAAACTTAAATAACAAAATGAAGGACCTGAAAATAAAGAAAATGGAAGTTCTTTTCCTTGATAACAATGGTGTGTTTTTCATATACAAGTTATCCTTAAGGTGTTTTATTATCTTAAATTCCCTGCTATGATAAGCTTTTGACATTTACCTTTTGTAAATTCATTACATATGTAATTATCTTAATAGCTCTTCCATGACTTTAGTACACACTGTGTAAGCATAAGGATACCACCCTTCTTAATCACTGCTACATCCAACACTCAGCTGAAGGCTCAGCCCAAAAAATCATTTCTTATCAGTGAATGCATAAATCATTTGAGTAACTGTCAAGTAGCCAGAAAAATAACTTTCCACCTTATGATCTTAAGTAAATGGTCTTGGGAAAATGATCTGATTCATGACACTTAGAATCATTCTGACTTCAACAGGAGGTCCGTACACTAAGCAACAGAACCATGTGAAAAACAATGTGTTGAGCTATCTCAATACATTGTCAGTAATAAGCACTTGTATAAAATAGCTTTAAAATAATTAAGATATCAGTAATATAAATATTTTTCATCATGAACATGAATGTGACTTCTTATAAGACACAATAAAACACTCAATCCCACATACAAACAGACCTTATATACACATCCAGATATATATATTCCATTCCCAATGAATTCTCTGGAGGAATAATTGCAAATATATGTGTTTATTTCTGGGCTCTCCATTCTATTTCATTGGTCTAGATGTTAATTTTTATGTTATTGCCCCACAATTTTGATTAGTATAGCTTTGCAATATAATTTGAAATCTGGAAGTGTGATGCATCTAGTTTTGTTTTTATTGCTAAGAATGCTTTGGTTATTGAGGGTCTTTCTGGTTCCATCCAACTTTTAGAATTGTTGGGTTTTTTTTCTGTTTCTGTGAAAAATGCCATTGGAATTTGGATAGGCCATTTTATTGACTCTGTACATTGTTTTGAGCATCTGACAAGCAGTTAATACACAAAATATATAATGAACACATACAATTCCAGAGCAAAACTCAGAATGATAACAGACAAATAATCAGACTGAAAAATAGGTAATAGGTATTTCTCCAAAGGATATATACAAATAGCCAACAAATACATGAAAAGATGCTCAACATTGTCAATTATCAGAGAAATGTAAATCAAGAACACAGTAAGATACAATCTCACATCAGTTTGGATGGTTGTTATGAAAAATGTTTTAAAAATAAGTTTTGGTGAGGTTATGGTGAAACATGTACACTTCTACACAATTGGTGGGAATGTAAATTGATGCAGCTATATGGAAAACAGTACGGAAGTTCCTTAAAATATTAAAAATAGAACTACTGCAGTTCAGTAATCTGACTTTTGTATATTTATCTAAAGTACTTTAAAGACACTTCCATGTTTTGCAATCTCATTTTCACTGAAGTATTATTCACAACAGCCAAGATATAGAAACAACCTAAATTTCCATAAATGGTTGAACAGACAAAGAAAATTTGTTATATACATACAACAGAATTTTATTCAATCTTTAAAAAGAAGGAAATTCTGCCATTTGAAACAATGTGGATGAACTTGGAGGACATTATGCTAAATGAAATAAGCCAGACACAGAAGCACTGATGCATGATACCGCTTATGTGGAATCCAGAACAGTCAAATCTACAGAAACAGTAGAATGGAGTTGTCAGGGGTTTCAGAAATGAGGAAATGAGTAGTGAAGGCCCAAGGGTACAGAGTCAGTTATACTAAATAACTATATTTATTGAGCTATATGTATAGCTCAACTATACAGCATAGTGCTAAGAGCTAATGATATTATATTATGTACTCAAAATTTGCTAACTGTAGATCTTATGCTAAGTGTTCTTTAACAAAATAAATTAGTACATAAATAAATAAAGAGGTGGGAAGGAACTTATAGAGGTGAAAGATATGCTTATCTCCTTGATGGTGGATTATGTTTTTACAGGTGTATAGCTATTCTTAAACTCATAAAATTACAAAAGTAAATATATACTTTTTTTAACATATTTATGGTACTTCAATAATTTAACTAATCAATTAATTAATTCTACACTGAAAGTTATAATAATAAAATTCATTGATCATGGATCAGAAAAAAGATGGATATCACTATTCAAATCCACTTTACACCAGTTATCACATAAAGAGAAGACAAATACACACACAAACACACATATTGCAGAGCAGCTAAACCAAAGACTTATATTATTTTGTTAAATTTTTTTAACACTTGCTCTCTTCAAAAAGTCACAGGCCTCATTCCTAATATTATGCTTTTCATATATGCTATATCTTGTGCACAACTTATGTGTGTGTTATCTGCACAGTCGTGTCCAAATCTTGTGACCCCATGGACTATAGCCCAACAGGCTCCACTGTCCATGACGGTTGCCATTTCTTTCTCCAGGGCATCTTCCAGACCCACACTGTGAATGTGCATCTCCTGCATTGCAGGCAGATTCTTTGCCATCTGAGCTGCCAGGGATGACTAGAAAAGTAGATAGATGTCTTAGAACACTACTTAGTAGGGGCCCAAAGCTATCATACCTATGCATAGTTTATGACCTTTGTTTTGCTTTACTTATCCCCAAAGAAGATACAGAATACTATAGAGATTAAGATTAAAGGAATGTATGGCTTCTACTCTTATTTTTCCTTTCTTGCAATTTTTCTGAGGAAACTGTTTCTATATTATACATCATATTTCAGCAAAATATTGTCTACTTCCTAAACATTAATAAGTAATAACAGTTGTAACACAATGATAGAAATCAACCATGTTAACTCTTGTCAACATCTAATCCTAAATAGGCCATACCTAAATGGCCACTTGGAATAGCTAATCCTAATTGTGAAAGTGAAAGTAGCTTGGTCCTGTCTGACTCTGGACTATAGAGTCCATGGAATTCTCCAGGCCAGAACACTGGAGTAGGTAGCCTTTCCCTTCTCCAGGAGATCTTCCCAACCCAGGGATTGAACCCAGGTATCCCATTAGGTCATACCTAAATGGAAACAGGAGAAGGCAATGGCACCCCACTCCAGCACTCTTGCCTGGAAAATCCCATGGACAGAGGAGCCTGGTGAGCTGCAGTCCATGGGGCCGCTAAGAGTTGGACACGACTGAGCGACTTCACTTTCACTTTTCACTTTCATGCATTGGAGAAGGAAATGGCAACCCACTCCAGTGTTCTTGCCTGGAGAATCCCAGGGACGGGGGAGCCTGGTGGGCTGCCGTCTGTGGGGTTGCATAGAGTCGGACACGACTGAAGTGACTTAGCAGCAGCAGCAGAAATGGAAACAAGACGATAATCAAATCCCTTAGGAATATACAGTGGAAGTAACAAAGAGATTCAAGGGATTAGATCTGATAGAGTGACCGAAGGACAAAGGACAGAGGTTTCTAATGTTATACAGGAGGCAGTGATCAAAACTATCCTCAAGAAAAAGAAATGAAAAAAGGCAAAATGGTTGTCTGAGGAGGCCTTACAAATAGCTGAGAAAAGAAGAGAGGCAAAAGGCAAAGGAGAAAAGGAAAGATATAACCACCTGAATGCAGAGTTCCAAAGAATAGCAAAGAGAGATAAGAAAGCCTTCCAAAGTGAACAATGCAATGAAATAGAGGAAATCAATAGAATGGGAAAGACTAGAGACCCCTTCAATAAAATTACAGATACAAAGGAAATATTTTATGCAAAGATGGACATAATAAAGGACAGAATCGGTATGGACCTAACAGAAGCAAACCATATTAAGAAGAGGTGGCAAGAATATATAGAAGAACTATACAAAAAAGATCTTGATGACCCATATATCCATAATGGTGTGATAACTCACCCAGAGCCAGATATCTTGAAGTGTGAAGTCAAGTGAGCCTTAGGAATTATCACTACGAACAAAGCTAGTGGAGGTGATGGAATTCCAGCTGAGCTATTTCAAATCCTAAAAGATGATGCTGAGAAAGTGCACTCAATATGCCAGGAAACTTGGAAAACTCAGAAATGGCCACAGCACTGGAAAGGGTCAGTTTTCATTCCAGTCCCAAAGAAGGGCAATGCCAAATAATGTTCAAACTACCGCACAATTGCACTCATTTCACATGCTAGCAAGGTCATGGTCAAAATCCTTGAAACTAGGCTTTAAAAGTAGTGAACCAAGAACTTCCAGATGTATAAGCTGGATTTAGGAAAGGAACCAGAGATCAAATTGCCAGCATCTGCTGGATCATAGAAAAAGCAAGAAAATTCCAGAGAAACATCTACTCCTGCTTCATTGACTATGCTAAAGCCACTGAAAGAGTGGATCACTACAAACTGTGGAAAATTCTTATACCAGACCACGTTACCTTCATCCAAAGAAACCTGTATGCAGGTCAAGAAGTATGCAAGTTAAAACCAGACATGGAACAATGGAATGGTTCCAAATTGGGAAAGGAGTATGTCAAGGCTGTATATTGTCACCCAGCTTATTTAACTTATATGGAATGTACAACATATGAAGTGCTGGGCTGGATGAAGCTCAAGCTGGTATCAAGATTGCTGGGAGAAATATCATTAACCTCAGATTTGTAAATGAAACCACCCTTATGGCACAAAGTGAAGAGGAACTAAAGAGTCTCTTTTGAAGGTGAAACAGGAGAGTGAAAAAGCTGGCTTAAAACTCAACATTCATGAAATTAAGATCATGGCATCCTGTTCCATCACTTCATGGCAAATAGAAGGGGAAATAATGGGAACAGTGACAGACTTTATTTTTGGGGACTCCAAAATCACTGCAAGATGGTGACTGCAGCCATGAAATTGAAAGATGCTTGCTCCTTGGAAGAAAAGCTATGACAAAAGCAGACAGTGTGTTAAAACACAGAGACATTAATTTGCTGACAAAGGTCCATATAGTCAAAAGCTATGATTTTTCCAGTAGTCAAGTATGGCTGTGAGATTTAGACAAAGAAGGCTGAACACTGAACGACTGATGCTTTTGAACAGTGGTATTGTAGAATACTCTTGAGAGTCCCTTGGACAGGAAGGAGATCAAGCCAGTCAATCCTAAAGGAAATTAACCCTGAATATTCATTGGAAGCACTGATGCTGAAGCTGAAGCTCCAATACTTTGGCCACCTGATGGGACACGCCAATTCATTGAAAAAGACCCTGATACTGGGAAAGATAGAAGGCAGGAGGAAAGGGGGATAACAGAGGACAAGATGGTTGGATGGTATCACCAACTCAATGGACATGAGTTTGAGTAAGCTCCTTGAGATGGTGAAGGACAGGGAAGCCTGGCGTGCTACAGTCCATGGGGTTGCAAACAGTTAGAGATGACTGAGAAACTGAACAACAATCCTAAATAAATAAATACATTAATAAAATTCTTGAAGCTCATTTCCACTTTTCCTACTGATCTGTTTGTCATAAATTATTTAACACTAACAGATTATGTAATAAAATAAGACAAAATATTTTCATTATTATTGTCAATACCTTTCAGCTTATCTCAGCTCTATTACCAATATGTCATTACCTAAATGTCCAAAAATGTCGTTCATTGGAATTTCAGTTTATGTTCTCTCAGGTGCTCTGCTCCTCATAAGCTATAACCAACCTACAGAAGTTGAGCAAGAGAGCTCCATGAATAGCTGCTATTAGTATGGGATACTTTTGGTGGCTAGAAAACTCTTCCTTCTGCCTGACTCTTCGAAGCATGCCAGTGTGTTCAGTCATGTCCAGCTCTTTGCAATCCCATGGACTACAGACTCCATGGAAATTCACAGGCAAGAATACTGAAGTGGGTTGCCATTTACTTTTCCAGGGTATCTTCCTGACCCAGGGATCTAATCCACATATCCTGCATTAGCAGGCAGATTCCTTATCACTGAGTCACTTGGGAAGCCAACTCTACTAAACAGAGTCACAAAATGAACTCAGAGCCGTTAAAGGTAATAATATCTCCCTACTATCTGGATATGCTGGGGTTGCAGACCTCCTTTCTACTGAGCTCTTTAAAGCTCAAGGTGCCTTTCTTTCCAACAGGGTAAGGAGGCTATAACTATGACTGGTGAAACATTCTGGTTATTGTTTATGTTGGGCAGAAGAGAGAGCTTCAATAAATACCTTTAGTGGATTATTTATTTCAAGGGCACAGCCATGCTAAAAACACTTTCAGATCTTTCTTTCTTTCTTTTTTTTTTTACCATCTCCATTCAATTTGTGTCCCTTTTACAGGATTGTGCTGTGATGCTGAGCTAAACTGTTTCAATTGTGTCCGACTCTTTGTAACCCCTCAACTGCAGGCTCCTCTGTATGTGGGATTTTCCAGGCAAGAATACTGGAGTGGGTTGCTGTTTCCTTCTCCGGGGGATCTTCCCAATCCAGGGATCGAACCCATGCCTCTTTTGTCTCCTGCACTGGCAGGTGGGTTCTTTACCACTAGCGCCACCTAGGAAGAAACCCAGGATTGTCTGATATCAATGATTTGCACAGTATCTACTTTGAAAGTGTCACATGTGGTAGCTGAATAATGGGCATAGAGTTTGTTTAAAATGTATTTAAAAGCTATCTTTTTCCCTAGCAGGAATCTGTCCTGTGTTTCTTAACTTGATAAGCCTCTCTTTCTCTTTTTTTTAACCATTTCTTCATTGTGGGAATACCCATATCATGTGTCGATCTCTGCTCCCCACATATTAGCTTCCTTCCTCTAAGTATAAAGTATTTTCCTCTCAGGATAAAATCTTTATGACCTAAAGACTTTATCAATAAAAGTCTGTATTGGTTAAAGTCTACTATATGATATCTAACACTCTATTAAAGTAGAACTGGTGGTAACATATTTGTCATTTTAAAATTAAGGTAGGCTCTAAGTACTTATTTAAGGAGCCTTATATTGTACATTAAAACAATATTTTAAAACAAATGTTACTTCCAAGAATAATTTACTAATTGTATTCTTGATTTTAATTTTATTGCATTTTATAACTAAATAAGTCAAACTTCTGTTGACTAGATTGACTACAATTACTATAATACTATGTTTTGTAGTTATATAAATAAACATTCATTGATGTCTATTTTTTGTTTTTAATTTCATAATTTATAGCCCTCTATATTTTTTCAGATGGCATATTTCTTCTTAAGTGCTTGCAAATCCCATAAGTCTTGAAAATTGACCTAGAATTTGCAAAGGATACAACAGCCCTGATATTAAAGATGAAGTTTTTCCAGTTATTGCAGTAGTGTAGGTTTCAATAAATGATATTAGATTAAAAATTTTGATGCTTTGATAAATAATTATAAAAGTTGATTTTCTAAAGGCATAAAATAAAAGTTCACACAAAGTCTACTACATACTTGGTATACAGTAGAAGTGTCCTTATTTGCAGAGAATACTTCATTTTCGCTACTCCTAAATTACTCTGTTTAATCTTTGCCAGAGATACTTTTTTTTTTCTCCTTAGTTTGTTTCTGCAGTACTCTTAAATTGGATGGCTATATAAAAAGCATTTCTCCAACTTGTTTGCTATGGATATATTTTTTTCTAAAAATACATAGATCTGTGAGTATGTCAGTATGCTTTATGGCATTTTTAATATATATTTAATGTAATATTTAAAAAACCAAAATAACTGGATGTCTCATTATAACTAATGATAAGATAAACTGTTATCTTCACTAATATAAGGTAGGAGTTCCCAATCTTTGGGACACCAGGGGCCGGTTTCAGGGAAGACAATTTTTCCATAGATGGTGTCGGGGCGCCGGGGGCGGGGCGGGGCGGGGCGGGGCGGGGCGGGGCGGGACGGGGAAGGGGTGGTGGTTTCAAGATGATTCAAGAGAATAACGTATGTTATGCCGCCTCTGATCTGACAAGAGGCAGAGCTCGGGCGGTAATGTGAGCAATGGGGAGCGGCTATAAATACAGATGAAGCTCTGCAGGCTCACCTCCTGCTGTGATTCCTGGTCCCTAACAGGCCACAGACTATTGGGGACCCTTGACATAAGGAAATTTTCTCTCTCAACGAAGTGTTTATTAATACTTGCCATACCAACAACTGATTTCTAATAATACATTTTTGTTCCATTAAGAAACAGGTGCTAATCCTAGTGCAAAACTAGGCCATTTATTTGTAGCACCTCTAAATATAATTACAACTTTTGTAATAAGGCTACTTATGTGTTTAGTTTGTTTGTTTGTTCTTTTTTGATTTGCTGAACAAATTTTATTGTTCAGTTGTTAAAATACCTGAGACATACATATTTTGGTAATAACTGATCTATGAGAACTAGTTGTAACCTGTTAGCTTTCAAATAATTTTCTTTGGGAATCATTTTTAAAAGCTTATACGCATAGACTAAAATGCCCACTCTAAATCTATTCAGCCTTTTCTTATTAAATTTTAAAGCACATATTTTAGAAGAACATTTTCAAGATTTCAAAACCCTAAATATCAATAAAATAGAAATGAACAAGTCAGTCCAACTTCAGTGGGAACTTGTCTTATGAAGTATTTATTTAGATCAATGAAGATTCCAGCTAAGCTCCTAAGAAAAGAAAAATCATCCACCTGCTAGGGGATCTGCATTTCAACAGGTTGTTTATATATTTACTCATGTTGAAAAGGAGCCAAATGCTGTGGTTTTTACCTTTTAGCTGTTTCAAACAGAATTTTTTTCTTAATAAAGATGTATTTTAAAAGTAAGTTAACTATTGTGCTTTTTTTTTTTTGCCTTTTCACATTTAAGGAAAACAGTTGTTGCATATAAAATACAGAGCAAATATAAAACCCTAAAGAGTACGTAAACTGGAGTAAATTATATACTCTAACATTTCACTCTCTAGGCTGCATAGAAATATTACATGACTTAAGAAATGGAAAATGAGGTCAGTGGAGGTTTTGTGTGAGCATAGTCCCCCAGTGCACATGTGATAATAGAAACACATCAATATACACTGAAAAAAATCCTTTCCTCAATTGCTATCTTCCAGAGCATCAAAAAATCAGTGGTGGAAAAATAGTAGTAAAGTGTTTTTCCAAGGTGTTCAATGACGCAGTGATTTGGAGGGAATCAATAAGAGAAATATGAGAGAGTCAAATGCATTCTAGCTATGGAATAAAACTTCTTAATCTTCCTTAAAAGTCTCTTGTGGTCATCTAGTACAACTGTAAAGCCTTCTCTCCAATACCACAGTAGAAAGATGCATGCCTGTGTTAGCTAATTCTGATATAAAACCCTTTTACTAGAAGCCCAATATGGTTTAAAGAGAGAACACTGGAGTTGTAGAAATCTTAATTGAAATCTCACTGCTCTGAAATACTTACCTGCTTATTTTGGGTTTTGTTTGTTTGTTTGCTTTGTTTTTTTTTTTCACTTAACCTATTTTGAGACTCAGTTTCCTCACCTATGGATGATACTGTGTACACTATAAGACGATTTTGAGAAGTATATAAGAGAACATTTAAAAATCTATCATATTACTCAATAAATATTAGAGACTTTAACATTTTTAAAAATAATATCCAAAGTATGTTAATTTTAATCAATTTATATGCAGACTTTGCAGCAAGTTTTTGCATTACCACTATCCACATATGGGGTAAATATCAAACCTTTAACTATGTAATAACTCACAATTTAAAAAAAAAAAGTCAGATTTTTTTAGGGGAGCCATGATAGGGTAACTTTACACCTTAGCTTGAATTAACTAATTTCTTACAAACTGTAAAGCAAACAAAGTTAGTATAATGAAAATTCCTGTAAGTCTGGTCACATCACAAGTACTTGTCTGGTACTGTGTAAACTCATCTTAATGATATGCTTACTTCTGATTTCTTACATGAGAGCACCATAAGAGAAATCCAGGAGGAAATGTCACAACTAGATATTAGTAACCATTTCCATAAGCTAATCTAACTTTTAACATCTATGTTCATGTACTCTGACTTTGCATATCTTGCTATGATTAAACTTTCTATATTCCTAGCTAGAGAAACTTACCACTTGTGCAATAGATTTCATCACCTCTCACCTTATTAAGGCTACTGCTTCACCAGTTTCCCCTTTCATTCTCTTCTGAATCATTACACACACTTCTCTGAGTCTCTAATGGATCATACTTATCATCAATGAATATCCTCTTATTTCTCCATGCAGGAAAACAAAATATGCCTTTTAACACCAAATTACTCTCCAGCTGCTATTGTCTTAATTGTCTGCTCCCCTTGTGACAACATATCCCCCACCCCCAACAAAAAAATTATGACTTCCATTTGTTTTCTTAATGCCACTAACCAGGCTTTTGTTCCCACTATGACTCCCATATCATTCTTGTCAAAGTTAACCATAAGCCACACAGTGGTAAGCCCAAAAGTCAATTTTCAGTCCCTACTTTACTGCATTCATCACCAGTATTCTACACAGTCAATCATTTCCTCCTGGAAGCACACACTTGCTAAACTTGGCATTCAGGGAAGGTTCCGTGCTAATTTCAGTAGTCCTTGATGGATCCTTCACTCTCTTTACTCACTTTTCAAATAATCTCATCAAGTCACAAGACTTTAAGCACAATCCATGCTGTTGATTTTCAACTTTATTTCCCTAGTCTGGAAATCTGCTCTGAATATCTCATACAACACTGTCAACTGAAGGGTAAGTTAACATGTCCCAAATGTAGCTCGCCAACTGGTAAATAAGAATTATATTTTTCTCATTTCTGCAGTTAAAAAAATGAACAAACATTGGTGTATCAGCATTTCATTCTCTTATTTTCCATCTCCCACCTTTCAGCTGTGCCTTTATTTTCAAAATGTAACCAGGATGTGACCAACTTTCAGCATCCTGATCAAAATTTAACCACCAAAATCTAATCCCCAGAATTTCTTGCCTGGTTACTCAGTAGCCAAATAGCTCTCCATTCTTCCATCAAATTCCATTTGCATGTTATCTCAAACCAGCAACAGTGAGAATATCTGCTTTAAAATCTTATATAGATTATGGAACTGGTTCCTCAAATGCTATACTATCTTCTCATTTAATGTATGATGACAGAAAATATATTTTGTAAATAATTGCATATTACATATATTGTTATGCTGGAAGATGATTATGTTAAGTAATCAATAAAAACTCATAAGCATAAAAATCTTACATTAAAGCAAAGTTCAGCAGTGAGAATGTAACAAAAACATATTTAAAGAACAAAATAATTAAATAAATGCGTGTCTATAAAAGTATTTAAAGAGATGAAATTGAGTACATTACAAAGTAATATAATTTTTAAGAGATAAATTATGACTTTTAATTTTAAAATGCCAACATTATAATATATAAGAAATTGCATCCACACAGTTATACTTACATTTGTAGTGAAAAATGCTAAAATTCAACTTGAATATGTAAAGAAGAAACTCTGAAATTCATTTAGGGTATCTGCAAAAAAAAGTGCTTGAATATCATTAATATAAAATGCCTTCTAATTGTTAGGATTGATTTGAGGACAACAAACTGATTTTGGTAAGTACCCTCTCAGCTTAAGCAATTTTAACAAATCAGTCACATGTTTTCTTTTTAAATAAAAACCAAATTTCTCAAAAAAACAAAAGGTAAGAATATGAATAAAAGAAACCTCTATACACTATTGATGTGAAAATAAAATCATTGCAGTCACTATGGAAAACAGTATGGATGTTCCTCAAAAATAAAAAACTGTAACTACCATTTGATCTACTAATCTAACAACTGAGTATATGGCCAAAGAAACTGAAATTAGGTCTTAAATAGATATCTCCACTTCTATGTCCACTGTAGCATTATTCACAATAGCCAAGACCTGGAAGCAATCTCAATGTCCATCTATAGGTGCATGGATGAAGAAAATGTGGGACACACATAAGATGGAATATTACTTAATCTTAAAAAAGGAAATCCTGCCATTTGACACAACATCAATGAACCTGCAAGGCATTATGCTAAGTGAAATAAGCCAGATATAGAAGGGTGTGCTACATAATATAATTTATATGAGAAAACTAAAATAGTCAATTTCATAGAAGCACAGAGTTAAGAGGTGGTTGCCAGGTGCTAGAGGAAGGGGGAAATGGGGGGAGTGTGGCTATTATTTGAAGGATAAAGTATCAGTTATACCACATGAATAAGGTCTGGAGATTTACTGTACATCATAGCACCTGTAGATAATACTATATTATACACTTTTGAATTTGCTAAAAGGATAGATCTTATGTTAAGTGTTCTTACACAAAAATAGAGAGTAGAAAAAACTTTTAGAGATGATAGGTATGTTTATGGGATAAACTGTGATGTTGACTTCACAGGTGTGTATTTGTCCACAAATTCATCAAATTATATATATTAAATATACATAACTTTTTGTATGTCAATTGGTTTAAAAAGAGAGAAATGCACACAACTTCTGTGGGATAACAGGCAATAGTACATAACCTCCATATAATTATTAGAAATATCAGATTAAAAATAAGGACAAATCTACTAAGTAACTGAAAATTTCACTTTGAAAATGCCAAAATTAAAAAATAAAGACTGAAGAGTTGTCACATATTGCAGTCGACTAAGGGCATCTGACAACTAATTGTCATATGAGATCTTCAGTTCGATTCTGGAATGGAAAAATGACATTAATTGGAAAAAACTGATGAAATATAATAATGTTTATAGAGTTTTAATTGTATTGCATCACTACTAATTTCTTAGTTTTGATCATTAAACTATGGTTATGTAAGCATTAACTTCATGGAAAGCTGAGCTACCGGTATATAGGGACTCTATATTCCATCTTCAACTTTTCTGTCTGTCTTAAATTTTTGTGTCAAATTGTGTATGTAAAAATAAAACATTTTAAAAAGGACCACTGATTAACAAAACAGAAAAAAAAACAAAAACACTTTTCTTTCCTTCATTTCTTTCAAGGAAAATCAAATACACGTCAGATTCTGGGTTGGATTACATACATCACACAGCCTTGGAGACTGGATGCCTTCACTTAAGTTTCAAGAACATATGTTCCTCAAACTTTGTCTTGAGAATTGAGATCTAACTTATCCTTTGTCTACTCTATTATTAATAACTTAATTCATTCACTAATAATAATTCAATAAATTATAATTATTGGAATATAAAAAATAAATGAGTGCATTTTTACCACATAAGACAATATATCTCAAAATATATTCAATAGTCACCTTTAAAGAACAAGTACCTACTGAAGTGTCAGATTCAAAGACTCCACCCTAGAAGGCATAGTAGTTTGGTGTTAGGAATAGCTCAGCTGATGAGGAATTCACCTGCAATGCCAGAGACCCTGGGTTCAATTCCTGGGTTGGGAAGACCCCCTGGATACGGGATAGGCTACCCACTTTGGTATTCTTGGGCTTCCCTGGTGACTCAGATGGTAAAGAATCCACCTGCAATGCGAGAGACCTGAGTTTGATCTTTGGGTTGGGAAGATCCCCTGGAGGAAGGCATGGCAACCCATTCCAGTATTCTTGCCTGGAGAAACCCCATGGACAGAGGAACCTGGAGAGCTGCAGTACATGGGATCACAAGAGTTGGACATGACTGAGCGACTAAGCAGATGCACACACACGCAAAGTATTGTGATAAACATTAATATTTAAGAACCACAATGTAAAGATTATATAGATCATTAAAGTATAAAATATTGCTGTATTATTTTTGTATATTTAAATACTCTAATTCTTGTAAGGGCTTCCCATGTAGCTCAGTTGGTAAAGAATCTGCTTGCGATGCTGGACACCTGGGTTCAATTCTTTTAAAGGAGTGGGGAAGATTAGAGAAACATTTACAGATAAGAAGACACTGAATTGGTCTTGAAGAATGAATTTGAATTTATTAGAGAAAGCAGTGGAGAAGGAAATGGCAACCCACTCTACTAATCTTGCCTGGAAAACCCCTGGTGGGCTAAACTCCTTGGGGTTGCAGAGAGTCATAAATGACTTAGTGACTTGATCACACAATGTGCAGAGAAAGTAGACTCATTCCAAGGTAGGAAGCATCATATAAAAGAACATAACACCAAGGAAACCAGAATTGAAAGAGACACATGTACCCCAATATTCATTGCAGCACTGTTTACAATAGCTAGGGCATGGAAGCAACCTAGATGTCCATCGACAGAAGAATGGATAAGAAAGCTTTGGTACATATACACAATGGAATATTACTCAACTATTAAAAAGAATGCACTTGAATCAGTTCTAATGAGGTGGATGAAACTGGAGCCTATTATACAGAGTGAAGTAAGTCAGAAAGAAAAACACCAATACAGTATATTAATGCATATATACGGAATTTAAAAAGATGGTAACGATGACACTATATGCAAGACAGCAAAAAAGACACAGGTGTAAAGAACAGACTTTTGTAGTCTGTGAGAGAAGGCGAGGGTGGGATGATTTGAGAAAATAGCATTGAAACATATATATTACCATATGTGAAACAGATCGCCAGTCCAGGTTTGATGCATGAGACAGGGCACTCAGGGCTGGTGCACTGGGCCGACGCTGAGGGATGAGGTGGGGAGCAGGTGGGAAGGGGTGTCAGGATGGGGAAGTACATGTACACCCATGGCTGATTCAAGTGAATGTATGGCAAATACCACTACAATATTGTAAAGTAATTACCCTCCAATTTAAATAAATAAACTTACAAAATTAAAAAAAAAAGAGCATAAAGTACTTTATGAAATGATAATCCAAAGGAAAAAAAATCACATGTCAACTTTCAACAGGAGATTCAGAGACAAAACTGATTTGTATCTTATGACTTTAAAAAAAAGTCATCAGATGAATGAGTACCAAGTGACTTTTTTTCCTAAGTTCAAATTTAAGATATCTCTAAGAGATACAAAAGTGAGTAAAATAAACAAGAACAAGATACAGTTCATTTTATAAAATACACTTTTTTCGAGTAAGTAGATTCATGAAAAGTTGAGAAAACATAACTTCCTTACACCCTTCATCCATTTTCTTGATAACTTAAGAATAAACTTGTCAAGTTGTCATGCTCTAAAGTTAACATATTATATTCATGATACAGTTCTTTTCCATAATCATGACACATTTGTCAAAATTTTTAAAGTGATACAATTAACTAAAAAATGGAGCTTTCCCAGTGGCACAGCAGTAAAGAATCTGCCTGCAATACAGGAGATGCTAGAGACTCAGGTTCAGTCTTTGAGTCTGAAAGATCCCCAGAGGAGCACATGGCTATTCACTCCAGTATTCTTGCTGGGAAAATCCCGTCAACAGAGGAGCCTGGTGGGCCAAGGTCCACAAGGTCACAAAGAGTTGGGCAAGACTGAAGTGACTGAGAATGCATGCAATTAACTAAACTACAGATTTTATTCGGATTTCCCCAGGTTTTCCATTTTTCTGTTCAGGATCAACTCCAGGATACTAAATTGCATTTGGAGCAATTTTCCTTTAAAATGTCATATAGTTTATTAATCTGATGTGTTTAAAGTGGAAGGTTAAGTCTGAACAAGAATAGACTAATTCCCAAGCAAAGTCTATATAAATATATTACCATAAAATCATAAATACTGTGAAGACAAGTCAGAATGCCTAATAAAAAGATTTATCAATGGTGAGTATTGTAACAGATTAAGTTAAAAATCTATCAATACATCTATCCATCAAATCAAACAAAACAAATTAAGACCCATGTTACATTTCAACAATAGGTTTATGTTGTTAGTTGCTCAGTCATGTCCACTCTTTGTGATTTCGTGGACTATAGCCCTCCAGGCTCTTCCGTAGACTGGCCATGGAATTTTTCTGAAAGAATACTGGAGTGGGCTGCCATTCCCTTCTCCAAGGGACCTTCCTGACCCAGGGATTGGACTCAGGTCTCCTTCATTGCAGGCAAATTCTTTACCATCTGAGCCACCACAGAATTCAGTTACACTCTAAAATGAGAGCAAATGTTAAGCCCTGCTGATGTTACCATAGCTAATCATGACATTTGGTAGTAATAGAAGAATCTAAATTCAAACTCTAGAATTGTAATAATAAACATATTTAAGTAATATCTGAATTTGCTTGAGAAAAATAACTAAAGTTATATAATAACTAAATAAATAATAACTAAAGTTTACAATGTGCTGTAGAACATTTTTGTGATTCATTTTGTGAAATTTAAGAACATGTCCTCTGTGAATATTTCAGACTAATATTTCTTGTCCCATTTTCTGTCCAACATAGTTTTTGATTCTGTCATCCCCTTTATCACAATTATTCTGACATTCCAATAACTGGCTAGTTTTAAAATGTGTTTTAGATGTATTTTCTGTGATATCTGAATACGTATCATAATGGCCAAGATCTTATATATCACATAATTTTTTTTCTTTAACACGGTGACACAACTGACAGAACTGCCTATAAATTATTTTCTTTGAAAAAGAGAAAAATGGGAATTCCAGGTAATGACTATATCACTAAGGGATGCACTACAGGGAATAAAACACCAGTTTAACTCACTAACAAATGGTCCATACAAAACTCAACTAGTAAACATGCTTTTGATTTTCATTTTTGCTTTAAGGTATTAACTTGTCCTTCGCTCACATGTGAAAATGTTTGAAATAGTGGAGAACTGTGTTAGAACATACAGAATAAGGGATTAATATAGAAACATATAAATAAGTTTTTACCAGTCAATTCTTTTTTTTTGTTATATTGTAGTCAAATGTCCTCAAGATATTCTATCAGTGCTTAACTATGCATAACTTTCCCCCCTTCCTACACTTTCTTTTTCTAATGGGTGGAATGTGTTACATTCTCTTGTTTCCTTGAGCTTCTTATTTCTTCAGGAATACGCAATGTAATGGACAACTTTATGTATCATTATATTTTATGATGCCTTTCAGTATAATATGAAAAATTATATTTCTATTTCTTATTACAGTTTCTATTGAGTCTTTTTTTTTTCCTTTTCATGTTTTATTTAATGTGTATACGTAGATTATTTTTCAAAGCAACCAATGTTGTTGTCATTAACTAAGATAGTTTCCCAAGTGGTGCTAAGTGGTAAAGAACTCACTTGCCAATACAGGGACTTAAGAGATGTGGGTTCAATCACTGGGTCAGGAAGATAACCTGGAGGAGGGCATGTCAACCTACTCAAGTATACTTGCTTGGAGAATCCCATGGACAGAGGAGCCTGATGGTCTATAGTCCATAGGGTCTCAAAGAGTGGAACACAACTGAAGCAACTCAGCATGCACAAGATAAAACTATCAATACAAGTAGTACAAGGGTGGAGGGAATATCATTAATTTTAGACATAATTTTGAAGTATCTATTAGACTTTCAAGTAGTAAGTAGGTAGCTGGATATGAGTTTACATCTAGGCCAAAGGTTCAGGTTAGAGAAAAAAATTTAGAAGCCATCAGTTAACAGAAGGTATTTCAAATTATTGACCTTGAATGAGCTCATCAAAGGATGAATAGAGTAAGGAAGAAAGAAAGTAAGAAAGTGAAGTGGCTCAGTCATGTCCGACTCTTTGCGATCCCATGGACTGTAGCCTAGCAGACTCCTCCATCCATGGGATTTTCCAGGCAAGAATACTGGAATGGGCTGCCATTTCGGAGGGGAGTTCCAAAGATGGAGCAATAAGAGGCTGAGATGAAAAGGAATAACAGAGAATCATCAAAAGAACTTTCAAGCTAAAATGAGGAAAGCCAAGAAAGTAAAGAATTATGGAAACCAAAGGTATAAAGTGTTTCAAAGAAAATGGAATGACCTATTTTACCAATGCAGGGGAAATAGAATTAAAATAAAAAATATTTTCCAAGCAGAAATCCTCTCTAAAAAAATAGTAGAGAAGGAAAATAATTTTATTATTAAATGAATATTAAACCAAAATGTAATGATGTCACAGGTAATCCACTAAAAGATGGCAAAACCAGATTGAATTCTCATCCATTTTTATAACCAAGCAGACAGACAGACCCCTTATACACATGCCTTAAGATAAAATCTATCTACTTGCCAAATAAGAGAAACTGACAGCACTGTTTGTGATACATCTATGATCCTAACTCTACCTGATAATTGGAGTGACCATCTGTGATGGCTAATTGGCTTTAACTGGGGATAGGGGGTGGGGGGAATTTTCATTTCTCTACGGCAGAACTAGATTTGCAATTGGAAGCAGGTTATCTACCAAAGTAACCTCTTCTTATTCCACAGAAACTGGAAGATATGGGTGCTATCAGCCCCAATGCTTACACTTCAAAGAGATGGCTTTTAGGGACTTGAGAAAGACATTTCTGCATCATTAAGCTGACAAAAGGCCCATCTAGTTTTCAGAAGGATTAATATACATTTCAAAGAGAGGAGAAAGTACTTACAATATTCTAAATTACAAATTTTCTGAAATAAATGTTCTAAGGGAAGAAAAAAGGATGAAGGGGAAAATCACTTTATTTTCAACAAGAGAAATATCTCAGATTTTTAAATTTTATTTGCCCTACATCAAATAATGCTTATAAGATAAAATAAGGACTGAGAATCAAACTTTGGATTAAGGTGATTGACAAAAACTGCTTTAGTGGGGCAGAAGAGGCAGACTTTTATTATAGGAATATTTCATTTTACTGCACTTAGCTTTATTGTGCTTTGCAGTTATTTCATTTTTTTTTTTTTTTTTTTGGTAAATTGAAAGTGTGTAGCAACTTTGTGTTGAGCATATCTATCAATGGCACTTGTCAAACAGCATTTGATCCTTTTGTGTCTCTGTCAGTTTTTGGTAATTCTCGCAATATTTCAAATGTTTTCACTATTAATATATTTGTCATGGTGCCTTGTGATAAGTGATCTTTGATATTATTATTTTAATTACTTTGGGGTACCATGAACCATTGAGTAATAAATAAATAAATGCTGTATATGTTCTGACTTTCCCATTTCTCTCCCTCTCCCCGGGCCTCTCTATTAACTGAGACACGAATATATTGAAATATCTAGATTGGCATATACATGCTCAAGTGAAAGTGTTGCGTGCTTCTCACTTCAAATCAACAGCTAGAAATGATTAAGGTTAGTGAAAAACACATACCAAAATCTAAGACAGGGCATAAGCTAGGCCCCATGCATTAAACAGCCAAATTGTGAATGCAAAGGAATAGTTCCTGAAGGAAATTAAAAGTGCTACTCCAATAACATAGATAGGAAAGAGAAATTAGTATTTTTGCCAACATGGAAAAAGGTTTAGTAGTTTAAATTAAGATCAAACCAGATACAACATTCCGTTTAGCCAAAGATTAAGTTGATTCATGAGGTTTAAAGAGAGAAGACACGTACACAATATTGATAGTTAAAATAGAGAAAGGAGTTCAAAATGGCAATGGCCAAAAGACAGAGAAAGAAAGAAAAAAGTCGGTGATAAGGCGGAAAATCCATGGATTGGAGTGAGAACCTCAGGTGAAACAAACATACTCCCTTCCTTGTTGTTGTTCAGTAGCTCAGTCGTGTCTGACTCTGCAACCCCATGGACTGCAGAACACCAGACTTCCTTGTCCCTTACCATTTCCCAGAGCTTGCTCAAACTCATGTCCATTGAGTCGGAGATGCCATCCAACCATCTCATCCTCTGTTGTCCCCTTCTTCCTGCCTTCAATCTTTCCCAGAACTGGGGTCTTTTCTAATGAGTCAGCTCTTCGCATCAGATGGCCAAAGTATTGGAGCTTCAGCTTCAGTATCAGTCTTTCCAATGAATATTCAGGGTTGATTTCCTTTAGGATTGACCAGTTTGATCTCCTTGCAGTCCAAGGGACTCTCAAAAGTCTTCTCCAACACCACAGTTTAAAAGTATCAATCCTTTGGTGCTCAGACATCTTTATGGTCCAACTCTCACATCCCTAAATGACTACCGGAAAAACCATAGTCTTGACTAGATAGACCTTTGTAGGCAAAGTGATGTCTCTGCCTTTTAATATGCTGTCTAGATTTGTCATAGCTTTTCTTCCAAGGAGAAAGCATCTTTTAATTTCATGGCTGCAATCACCATCTGCAGTGATCTTGGAGCCGAAGAAAATAAAGTCTGTCACTGTTTCCATTATTTCTCCATCTATTTGCATGAAGTGATGGGAACTGATGCCATGATCTTTATTTTTTGATTACTGTTTTTAAGTCAGCTTTTTCACCGTCCTCTTTCACTTTCATCAAGAGATTCTTTAGTCTTTTGCTTTCTGCCATAAGTGTAGTGTCATCTGCATATCTGAGATCATTGATATTTCTCCCAGCAAGCTTGATTCCAGCTTGTGTTTCATCCAGCCTGGCATTTTGCATGATGTACTCTGCATAGAAGTTAAATAAGCAGCGTGACAATATACAATGTCGGTGTACTCCTTCCCAATTTGGAACCAGTCTGCTCTATTGGCTTTTAACCTGCATACAGATTTCTCAGGAGGCAGGTAAGGTAGTCTGTTATTCCCACCTCTTGAAGGTATTCCAGTTTGTTGCGATCCACACAGTCAAAGGCTTTAGCATAGTCAATGAAACAGAGTAGATGTTTTTCTGGAATTCTCTTGCTTTTTCTATGACTCAACAGAATTTGGCAATTTGATTTCTGGTTCCTCTGCCTTTTCTAAATCCCCCTTCCTGGCTAGCCCTAATTTGCATAGGGCAGGCTCAGCGGGGAGGAGACAAAATGTACAAAAAGATGGAGACAAGAGAGGTAGAGGCTGGTCCTTCAAGGTCAGCCAGCCTTCACACCTCGAAGGTGTGCTATCCTTTGTTTACAGAATAAAACTCTGAGTTGTAACACTGATCCACCATTTCAAATCTTTGTTGCAGTGAGACAGAACCAAGGAAATTACACACTCTCCCGACAATGTAAAAGTACAAAGTGATGTAGGAAAAACTACAGCAAGTTATGCAGAAGACCTAGCTAAGATAATGAATGAAAGTGGCTACAATAAACAATAGATTTTCAATGTAGGTGAAAGAGCCTTATATTGGAAGTAGGTGCCATCTAGGACTTTATCATGGTTAGAGAGGAGAAATCAATGACTGCTTCAAAGACTCAAAGGACAGGCTGAATTTGTTGTTGAGGGCTAATGCAACTGGTGACTTTAGTTTGAAGCCAATGCTCACTTACCATTCTGAAAATCCTAGGACCCTTAATAACTATGTCAAATCTACTCTGTCTATGCCTTATAAGTGGAACAACAAAGATTAGATGATACCACATCTGTTTATAACATTGTTTACTGGATATTTGAAGCCCACTGTTGAGAACTATGACTCAGAGGGGGAAAAAAATTCCTTTTAAAATATTATTGCTCATTGGCAATGTATCTGGTCACCTAAAAGCTCTGATGGAGAGGAATAATAAGTTAGATTAATGCTGTTTTCATGCTTGCTAATACATTTGTAATTTATTCATTCTGCAGGTTATCGATCAAGGACTAATTCTGACTTTGAAGCACTGTTGAGAAATACATTTTGTAAGGTTATAACTGCCATAGATAGTGAAGGATAAGGAACTCCACTAAATATCAAGGGTGATAGATATCAGTGGTAGAAGTAGTTTGATTAAACTGACTTAGCACGGTTCTTGCTAAACTAGATTTTAAAAGGAAGTGCACAGATGGTCCTCAGAAGAGGTTCAGGAGCCTAGCCAAAGTTTGGTCAAACTGACTTTATCAATACACAGATAATATGTTCTTCACCTATCATAAGCTATGCATTATCAGTGAGGTGACTGTGCCGGTCCAAGCAAAGAGGTCTCCATTGTTACATTATGGTGTTCTAACACAGTTATTTGGGAAAGAAAGAAACAAATAGAAAACTAATTTCTAATAGACTACCCAGTCTTAGAAAGATTATGCCCTAAGAAGTTATCAGATATTTATAAAAAGAAGAGGATAGAGATAGAAATTTTTCCCAAAGGTCACCTTAGTTATGTTTGTATCCAATCTTCTATTTAATAAATCTATGTCTTTGTTGCATAATCATACTCCCAACTAAAATATACTATCCATTTTCAGTGATTTTGGTGATTGACAGAATCACACTTATGAAGCTAGATTGTCAAACCCTTGGTAGTAGGATTTACACATATGCATACATTAAAACAGAAGATAAAACACACTGACTGCTATGCACACACCCATATGTGACAGAGATTCTATAGTGAAGTTTGGAATTATTTTTTCAAGGAATCTCTAAAATCCTTCATTCTAGTCAAACTGGTCCCAACCCAATACCTGTCTGTGTTCAACAGTCTTCTCCATTTTTATCTTATCTTCCTTTTTCCATTAGGCAGGGATGCCTTCATTTTTAATGTGTAAACCAAAGGACATACCTTTTGAGTCAGAGCCTGTATTAAGTTTTGGGGCTGCAGAGACACTAAGACATGAGGCTGACTATTTCATAGGTTAAGGTTATGGGTTTTTGTGTTACATAAACACTATCACTCTATCACTTAACTACATCACCTAGCCAAAATATTAATCACTCCGAGCCTGAGATTACTTTTTGTAAAATATGAAGAATCATGGCATTTACTCATAGGGCTGAAACAGTCATAAAATGAAATGAGTATGCTTATTAGATAAGTATTTCTAGTTGCAACAGTTAGAAATAGATCTCAAAATGACTCACATAAAGGAAAAGTCTAGAATGAGCTTTTATAAACATCTGGATCTAAGACTCTCAAATTATGCCATTAAGATTCAATTCTTTTTCCATCTTTGGGTTCTGCTATCTTTTGTGTAGCCTTTAACCCCAAGAGTCTTCTCCATATGGTGAAAGTTAAAGTGAAGTCGCTCAGTCATGTTTGACTCTTTGCAACCCCATGGACTGTAGCCCTCCAGGTTCCTCTGTCCATGGAGATTTTCCAGGCAAGAACAGTGGAATGGGTTGCCATTCCCTTCTCCAGGGGATCTTCCTGGCCCAGGGATCAAACCCTGGTCTCTCGCATTGCAGGCAGACTCTTTACCATCTGAGCCACCAGGGAATCCCTCTCCATATGGTGGCCTCCACCAGAACCGTTAGGGTTACATTTTCCTCTGATACACTAAATAAAACAAAAATATTTCTTTCTTCCCAAGTGTTACCAAAAAACTCTGGGACTGATACTCATTGGATTCCTCTGTGTAATTGTTGACCCAAAGACCATGGCCAGTGGGAATGTATGTGTTGACAGCTAGAACCTGATTCACAGGTTAAATGTGCATTAATTAAATGTGCATTAATTTTTTAAAACACCATCCTTGTAGAGGGCAACCCACACTAAAATGACATGGATTCCAAGTGGGCATGGTAGGTGGCTCTCCAAAGTAAAATCTGGGTGCTGGTACCAAGAGGAGAGGAAAACGGATGCCAGCAGGCAAAAATAAATGATGTTCACCAAAGCATGTTACTATAGCAGCTGATACAGTGTATGTTAGTATAGTGAGTGCTGTGTGCTAAGTTGCTTCAGTAGTGTTCAATTCTTTGCAACCCTATAGGCCATAGTTTGCTGGGCTCCTCTGTCCATGGGATTCACCAGGCAAGAATATTGGAGTGGGTTCCCATGCCCACCTCCAGGGGATCTTCCCAACCCAGGTATTGAACTCACATCTCTTATATCTCCTGCATTGACAGGCGGGTTCTTTACCATTAGTGACACCTGGGACACCCATGTTAGTAGAGTACCTGGTGTATAACTATTAGCCTGAAAAATGATTTTTAAAATGCATGTACCTGGTTTTCCATATTAATGGAGAAAACAAACTGTAAAGTAACAGCCTGAAAGGAAAACCAAGAGTATGAGTAACTAAATGAAGTGCTCATTTTTTTTTTTTTAATTTTTTTATTAGTTGGAGGCTAATTACTTCACAACATTTCAGTGGGTTTTGTCATACATTGATATGAATCAGCCATAGAGTTACACGTATTCCCCATCCCGATCCCCCCTCCAACCTCCCTCTCCACCCGATTCCTCTGGGTCTTCCCAGTGTACCAGGCCTGAGCACTTGTCTCATGCATCCCACCTGGGCTGGTGATCTGTTTCACCATCGATAGTATACATGCTGTTCTTTTGAAACATCCCACCCTCACCTTCTCCCACAGAGTTCAAAAGTCTGTTCTGTATTTCTGTGTCTCTTTTTCTGTTTTGCATATAGGGTTATCGTTACCATCTTTCTAAATTCCATATATATGTGTTAGTATGCTGTAATGTTCTTTATCTTTCTGGCTTACTTCACTCTGTATAAGGGGCTCCAGTTTCATCCATCTCATTAGGACTGGTTCAAATGAATTCTTTTTGACGGCTGAGTAATATTCCATGGTGTATATGTACCACAGCTTCCTTATCCATTCATCTGCTGATGGGCATCTAGGTTGCTTCCATGTCCTGGCTATTATAAACAGTGCTGCGATGAACATTGGGGTGCACGTGTCTCTTTCAGATCTGGTTTCCTCAGTGTGTATGCCCAGAAGTGGGATTGCTGGGTCATATGGCAGTTCTATTTCCAGTTTTTTAAGGAATCTCCACACTGTTTTCCATAGTGGCTGTACTAGTTTGCATTCCCACCAACAGTGTAAGAGGGTTCCCTTTTCTCCACACCCTCTCCAGCATTTATTGCTTGTAGACTTTTGGATAGCAGCCATCCTGACTGGTGTGTAATGGTACCTCATTGTGGTTTTGATTTGCATTTCTCTAATAATGAGTGATGTTGAGCATCTTTTCATGTGTTTGTTAGCCATCTGTATGTCTTCTTTGGAGAAATGTCTGTTTAGTTCTCTGGCCCATTTTTTGATTGGGTCATTTATTTTTCTGGAATTGAGCTGCAGGAGTTGCTTGTATATTTTTGAGATTAATCCTTTGTCTGTTTCTTCATTTGCTATTATTTTCTCCCAATCTGAGGGCTGTCTTTTCACCTTACTTATAGTTTCCTTTGTAGTGCAAAAGCTTTTAAGTTTCATTAGATCCCATTTGTTTAGTTTTGCTTTTATTTCCAATATTCTGGGAGGTGGGTCATAGAGGATCTTGCTGTGATTTATGTCAGAGAGTGTTTTGCCTATGTTCTCCTCTAGGAGTTTTATAGTTTCTGGTCTTACATTTAGATCTTTAATCCATTTTGAGTTTATTTTTGTGTATGGTGTTAGAAAGTGTTCTAGTTTCATTCTTTTGCAAGTGGTTGACCAGTTTTCCCAGCACCACTTGTTAAAGAGGTTGTCTTTTTTCCATTGTATATCCTTGCCTCCTTTGTCAAAGATAAGGTGTCCATAGGTTCGTGGATTTATCTCTGGGCTTTCTATTCTGTTCCATTGGTCTATATTTCTGTCTTTGTGCCAGTACCACACTGTCTTGATGACTGTGGCTTTGTAGTAGAGTCTGAAGTCAGGCAGGTTGATTCCTCCAGTTCCATTCTTCTTTTTCAAGATTACTTTGGCTATTCGAGGTTTTTTGTATTTCCATACAAATTGTGAAATTCTTTGGTCTAGTTCTGTGAAAAATACCGTTGGTAGCTTGATAGGGATTGCATTGAATCTATAGATAGCTTTGGGTAGAATAGCCATTTTGACAATATTGATTCTTCCAATCCATGAACACGGTATGTTTCTCCATCTGTTTGTGTCCTCTTTGATTTCTTTCATCAGTGTTTTATAGTTTTCTATGTATAGGTCTTTTGTTTCTTTAGGTAGATATACTCCTAAGTATTTTATTCTTTTTGTTGCAATGGTGAATGGTATTGTTTCCTTAATTTCTCTTTCTGTTTTTTCATTGTTAGTATATAGGAATGCAAGGGATTTCTGTGTGTTAATTTTACATCCTGCAACTTTACTATATTCATTGATTAGTTCTAGTAATTTTCTGGTAGAGTCTTTAGGGTTTTCTATGTAGAGGATCATGTCATCTGCAAACAGTGAGAGTTTCACTTCTTCTTTTCCTATGTGGATTCCTTTTACTTCTTTTTCTGCTCTGATTGCTGTGGCCAAAACTTCCAACACTATGTTGAACAGTAGTGGTGAGAGTGGGCACCCTTGTCTTGTTCCTGATTTCAGGGGAAATGCTTTCAATTTTTCACCATTGAGGGTGATGCTTGCTGTGGGTTTGTCATATATAGCTTTTATTATGTTGAGGTATGTTCCTTCTATTCCTGCTTTTTGGAGAGTTTTAATCATAAATGAGTGTTGAATTTTGTCAAAGGCTTTCTCTGCATCTATTGAGATAATCATATGGTTTTTATCTTTCAATTTGTTAACGTGGTGTATTACATTGATTGATTTGCGGATATTGAAGAATCCTTGCATTCCTGGGATAAAGCCCACTTGGTCGTGGTGTATGATTTTTTTAATATGTTGTTGGATTCTGTTTGCTAGAATTTTGTTAAGGATTTTTGCATCTATGTTCATCAGTGATATTGGCCTGTAGTTTTCTTTTTTTGTGGCATCTTTGTCAGGTTTTGGAATTAGGGTGATGGTGGCCTCATAGAATGAGTTTGGAAGTTTACCTTCTTCTGCAATTTTCTGGAAGAGTTTGAGTAAGGTAGGTGTTAGCTCTTCTCTAAATTTTTGGTAGAATTCAGCTGTGAAGCCATCTGGTCCTGGGCTTTTGTTTGCTGGAAGATTTTTGATTACAGTTTCGATTTCCTTGCCTGTGATGGGTCTGTTAAGATCTTCTATTTCTTCCTGGTTCAGTTTTGGAAGGTTATACTTTTCTAAGAATTTGTCCATTTCATCCAAGTTGTCCATTTTATTGGCATAGAGCTGCTGGTAGTAGTCTCTTATGATCCTTTGTATTTCAGTGTTGTCTGTTGTGATCTCTCCATTTTCATTTCTAATTTTGTTAATTTGGTTCTTCTCTCTTTGTTTCTTAATGAGTCTTGCTAATGGTTTGTCAATTTTGTTTATTTTTTCAAAAAACCAGCTTTTAGCTTTGTTGATTTTTGCTATGGTCTCTTTAGTTTCTATTGCATTTATTTCTGCCTTAATTTTTAAGATTTCTTTCCTTCTGCTAACCCTGGGGTTCTTCATTTCTTCCTTCTCTAATTGCTTTAGGTGTAGAGTTAGGTTATTTATTTGGCTTTTTTCTTGTTTCTTGATGTAAGCCTGTAATGCTATGAACCTTCCCCTTAGCACTGCTTTTACAGTGTCCCATAGGTTTTGGGTTGTTGTGTTTTCATTTTCATTCATTTCTATACATATTTTGATTTCTTTTTTGATTTCTTCTATGATTTGTTGGTTATTCAGAAGCGTGTTATTTAGCCTCCAGGTGTTTGAATTTTTAACAATTTTTTTCCTGTAATTGAGATCTAATCTTACTGCACTGTGGTCAGAAAAGATGACTGGAATGATTTCAATTTTTTTGAATTTTCCAAGACTAGATTTATGGCCCAGGATGTGATCTATTCTGGAGAAGGTTCCGTGTGCACTTGAGAAAAAGGTGAAGTTGATTGTTTTGGGGTGAAATGTCCTATAGATATCAATTAGGTCTAGCTGGTCCATTGTGTCATTTAAGGTTTGTGTTTCCTTGTTAATTTTCTGTTTAGTTGATCTATCCATAGTTGTGAGTGGGGTATTAAAGTCTCCCACTATTATTGTGTTACTATTAATTTCCTCTTTCATACTCGTTAGTGTTTGCCGTACATATTGCGGTGCTCCTATGTTGGGTGCATATATATTTATAATTGTTATATCTTCTTCTTGGATTGATCCTTTGATCATTATGTAGTGTCCTTCTTTGTCTCTTTTCACAGCTTTTATTTGAAAGTCTATTTTATCTGATATGAGTATTGCGACTCCTGCTTTCTTTTGGTCTCCATTTGCATGAAATATTTTTTTCCAGCCCTTCACTTTTAGTCTGTATGTGTCTCTTGTTTTGAGGTGGGTCTCTTGTAGACAGCATATATGGGGGTCTTGTTTTTGTATCCATTCAGCCAATCTTTGTCTTTTGGTTGGGGCATTCAACCCATTTACATTTAAGGTAATTATTGATAGGTGTGGTCCCGTTGCCATTTACTTTGTTGTTTTGGGTTCACGTTTATACAACCTTTCTGCATTTCCTGTCTAGAGAAGATCCTTTAGCATTTGTTGAAGAGCTGGTTTGGTGGTGCTGAATTCTCTCAGCTTTTGCTTGTCTGTAAAGCTTTTGAGTTCTCCTTCATATCTGAATGAGATCCTTGCTGGATACAGTAATCTAAGTTGTAGGTTATTCTCTTTCATTACTTTCAGGACGTCCTGCCATTCCCTTCTGGCCCGGAGGGTTTCTATTGATAGGTCAGCTGTTATCCTTATGGGAATCCCTTTGTGTGTTATTTGTTGTTTTTCCCTTGCTGCTTTTAATATTTGTTCTTTGTGTTTGATCTTTGTTAGTTTGATTAATATGTGTCTTGGGGTGTTTCGCCTTGGGTTTATCCTGTTTGGGACTCTCTGGGTTTCTTGGACTTGAGTGGCTATTTCCTTCCCCATTTTAGGGAAGTTTTCAGCTATTATCTCCTCGAGTATTTTCTCATGGCCTTTCTTTTTGTCTTCTTCTTCTGGAACTCCTATGATTCGAATGTTGGGGCGTTTCACATTGTCCCAGAGGTCCCTGAGGTTGTCCTCATTTCTTTTGATCCTTTTTTCTTTTTTCCTCTCTGCTTCATTTATTTCCACCATTTTATCTTCTACCTCACTTATCCTATCTTCTGCCTCTGTTATTCTACTCTTGGTTCCCTCCAAAGTGTTTTTGATCTCATTCATTGCATTGTTAATTTTTAATTGACTTTTTTATTTCTTCTAGGTCTTTATTAAACAATTCTTCTATCTTTTCAATCTTTGTCTCCAGGCTATTTATCTGTAACTCCATTTTGTTTTCAAGATTTTGGATCATTTTTATTATCATTATTCTAAATTCTTTTTCAGGTAGATTCCCTATCTCCTCTTTTGTTTGACTTGGTGGGCATTTTTCATGTTCCTTTACCTGTTGGGTATTTCTTTGCCTTTTCATCTTGTTTAGATTGCTGTGTCTGGAGTGGACTTTCTGTATTCTGGAGGTCTGTGGTTCCTTTTTATTGTGGAGGATTTACCCAGTGGGTGGGGTTAGACAATTGGCTTGTCAAGGTTTCCCGGTTAGGGAAGCTTGCGTCAGTGTACTGGTGCGTGGAACTTGATTTCTTCTCTTTGGAGAGCAATGGAGTGCCCAGTAATGAGTTTTGAGATGGGTCTATGTGTTAGGTGTGACCTTGGGTAGCCTGTATGTTGACATTCGGGGCTATGTTCCTGTGTTGCTGGAGAATTTGCGTGGTATGTCTTGCTCTAAAACTTATTGGCTCTTGGGTGGTGGTTGGTTTCAGTGTAGGTATGGAGGCTTTTGGACAGTCACTTATTACTTAAAGTTCCATGTAGTCCGGAGTTTTCTGGTGTTCTCAGGTTTTGGGCTTAAGTTTCCTGCCTCTGGATTTCAGTTTTATTCTTCCTGTAGTCTCAGGACTTCTCCAACTATACAGCACTGATAATAAAACTTCTAGGTTAATGGCGAAAAGATTCTCCCCTGTTAGGGACACCCAGAGAGGTTCACAGAGTTACATGAACAGGAGAAAAGGGAGGAGGGAGATAGAGATGAGCAGGAGGAGAAAAAGGGGGACTCAAGAGGAGAGAGACAGATCTACGCAGCTGTCTGTTCCCAGAGTGTTCTCCGTATCTCAGGCACCTACAAGGATTCACAGAATTGGATTGGGAAGAGAAGGGGAAAGGAGGAAATAGAGGTGTTCTGAGGTAGAAAACAGAGAGTCAAGATTGGGAGAGACTAATCTTCGGTTTAAAGATAGGGCTTCTCTTTTTTTTTTTTTGGTAAGGTTATAGTGTAGTGAAAATGAAAATGAAGAGTAGTAGAGGAGTACTAGAGGACTTTAAAAGAAATAAGAGAAAAAGAAAAATAGAAAATAAAAGAGAAAACGGAAAGGAAAAAAAAGAAGAAAAAAGAAAAAGAAAAAAAAGAAAAAAAAACAAAAAAAAAAAAGAAAGAAATAAAAAAAAAATTTTTCCCCCCTAATTAAATAAATCGTAAAAATCTATGAAAATGAAAGTTAAGGAGTAATGGGGGAGTAATAGGGAATTTTAAAGGAAAATAAAAGAGAAAAAATAAAAAAGAAAAAATATAAAAAGAAAAAATATAAAAAGAAAAAAAAATTTTTTTTTTTCCTTACTTAGAAAAAAAAAAGTAAAAATATATCTAGGAGTTTCTCTGGAGCTGTTGCGGTCAGTGTGGGTTCGGCTCAGTTTCAGATAGCTCCTCGTTCCAGCTTACACTTCTCGATATCTACAGGGCCCTTCCGGTGAAGTCGGTGTTTTCTACAGGGATTTTAATCTGTTGCACCAGTCCCTTCTGAAGCGGTTCCCTTTGTTTATTTGGCTTCTGTTTGCCGGTCTCTTCAGAGCCTCATTTCCGCCCTGACACAGGCGGGCGGAGGTGGACTCTTATTCAGGTAGCTAGTTCCGTCGCTCTGCGGGGCGGGGCTGACGCTGCGGGGCGGGGCTGACGCTGCTTTCTCCGTCTGCGCTGCTCAGGCTCCCGGCTGTTCTATATGGAGCGCGCCCCGCGCTGCGCTAGGTTCCAGCCCTCGGGTGTTACACAAAAGCGCGGAAGGAAAAGCTGCGCCTGCTCTCTGTGCCTTCCCCGTCAGAGCAGTCCAGGCAGCGAGGGGCTTGATGGGCGCACTCTCCCCAGGTGTGGCGCACCCACTCCCTTCCACGGAACCAGTCTCAGTTTCCGCTGGCGCCAGTCGGGTGCGCGCGCCTTCCGCCCTCTGCGTCCCCAGCCCCAGTCCCCGCCCGCGCCGGTCGGGTGCCTGCGCGCTGTGTCTCGCCGCGACCTTCCCCTCCCCCCTGCCTCCTGCCCCCGGCGGGGCTGGGCCGGTCCGCAGCCTGCGAGCTCTTCTCGGGACTTTCTCCGTCCCTTTGTTCTGCGAACGGCCGGCAGTGTGTTCCGGCCGGTTAATTTTCTCTCTCTCTTTTGGTCTCCCACAGTTCATGTTGGCACCTCACAGAAGCTCCCTCCGATTGTCCTCAGGGCACTCAGGCCCGGACCCTAGCCCAAGCAAGGCCGCCTAAGACTCCCTTCCCGGGACGGGTCTCCGTCCTTAGCTCTTTTGTCTCACTTTTTATCTTTTATATTTTGTCCTACCTGCTTTCGAAGACAATGGTCTGCTTTTTGGGCGCCTGATGACCTCAGCTAGCGATCAGAAGTTGTTTTGTGAAGTTTGCTCTGCATTCAGTTATTCTTTTGATGAATTTGTAGGAGAGAAAGTGGTCTCCCCGTCCTACTCCTCCGCCATCTTGGCTCCTCCTCATTTTTTTTTTTTTTTTAAAGGATGATTTGCTCTTTAACAGTCCCTGAAAGTATCCCCGAATGAGAGTACAGGACAAAAGATGATATCCTTAACTATAGCTACACAGTCATTGTACATTGTAACTACACATATGCTTTTGCAAAGGTAGTGGGTTTTTAGATTTGAGAATATTTCTGTCCTTGTCCAGTGATTTTTTGGATCTTTAAGTGAGAAAGTTGACAATACATTCACCAATTCTCTAAGAAGATCAGATTATAGACATTCTTCTGTATTTCTTCACTGTCCTCTTCAGTGGCTAACACACTTGTAGACACCGAGTGGTAAGCTCCAAGTACTTGCTGATCGTTTCTAAGATCAATGCAGTAATGTAAGCATATTTACAAATCTGCTGAGGGTTGTTTACTAATTTACTTTCATTTTCTCATGGCATTTCTTAGAAAAAAACAAAATATGCTCTCTTTTCATTTCCAATTTCGAGTAACATATTCAGAGGGACTATATCTTTATCCAATCTGAATTAACTAAATTTCTTGACACACACATATTTTAATGTTTATTATTTCTTACCATACTATTCAAAACCTTTTCATTTACGTATGTGTATATGTAATTATTCCCATGCACTTTCCAAAGTTTTTGTGGGGATGTTGAGTAGAGTTTATTATATGGTGAAACATCAGGTAAGTGTACCATTTGATCAATTTTGAAAAAAAAATGTATACTTACTAAACAATTTTTCAATTAAGATATAAAATATTTCCATCATATTAGACAGTTCTCTAATGGTTTCCTAAGGCCATCTTCCACTATAGCAACCATTATCATAAATTTTATCACATATCTTGGATTTGCCTATTCTAGTACTTCATATAAATGGAATTGATACAATATTTATTTTTATGTCTTTCTTTCACTTTTCTTTGTGATTAGTTTCACTGAGCATAACACTTTTAAGATTTATCCAGGTTGTTGCACTTATCAGTAATTTACTATTTTTTTGTTTAAATTGCTGAGTATTGTTATTTCTGATAGCATTCTATTATACATACATACCAAAGAATTTTAAATAATTCTTCTGTTTATGGACACATGGCTGTTTTCAGTGTTTGGCTACTATGAGTAAAATATTTATAACATTCTTGTCTAAGGATTTTTCTATAAATATGTTTTTATTTTTCTTGGGTGAATATACAAGATTGAAACTAGTGTGTCAAAAGATAGAATTTATTTTATTTTTTACAGAAGTGACACAGATTTTCAAAGTGGTTGTACCATTTTACACTCCCACCAGAAAATTATTAATTTTGGTTTCTAAAAATCTTTGATGTTTAGTTTTAAAGTTTAGAAATAAAGTTTTATCACTGTAGTGCTAATGTAGTTGTACTTATTATAATTTTAACATGCATTTCCTGGTAACAACTGATTTGCAACATTTTTTTTTTTCACGACCTTATTGGTCATTTGTATATTTGATGAATTATTTGTTCTTCTCTTTCGTATTTTCCTTTTTATTGTTGGTTGTCTTTTTTGTTATAGAACTGTAGAAGCATTTTATATATTTTGGATATAAGTAATTTTGCTAGATGTATGTGTTGTGAATATATTTCCCTAGAATGCAACTTGCCTATTGACTTCTCAATGGTATCATTTGATGAAGATATTTTTAAAATTTATGAAGTTTAATCTGTTAATTATTTCAATTAGTACTTCTGTGTCTCCCTGTAAGAAATCTTTTCTATTCCCAAATGATAAAAATGTTCTCCTACATTTTTTTTCTTGTGGTAAAACTGTCAGATAAGTCAAGTTGGTTGACAGTATTTGTTCAGATCTTCTACATCTTCACTGACTTTCTGTCTACTTATTCTATTGATTACTAAGATTCCTGGAATTGTCTACTTCTCTTTTAAATTCTAAAAGCTTCTACTTAGTAATTTGAATAGCTGTTACAAATATATAAACTCTTAAGACAGTCATGTGTTATGGATTATTTGACTCTTTTATTACTATTAAAACTCTCTCATAGTCATGGTAATATATGTGTCCTGAAGTCTATTTTGTTTGATATAAATATCATCACTCTTACCTACTTATGATTAATGAACGATATTTCTTCCTTTACCTTTAAAACTATTTATGCCTTTAAGAGGCTTCCCAAGTCCCCAGTGGCAAAGAATCCACCTGCCAATGCAAGAGATGCAGGTTCAATCCCTGGGTCGGGAAGACTCCTTGGAGAAAGAAATGGCAACCCATTCCAGTATTCTTGCTTGGGAAATTTCATAGACACAAGAGCCTGATGGGCTATAGTCCATGGGGTCACAAAGAATTGGACATGACCTAGTGACTAAACAACAATAATACCTTTATAGTTAGAGAGGTTTTGTATATGCAGCAAAAGTTGGGTCCTGAAAGTTTCATTTTATCTTAGTTTTTCTGTCTTTTATTTGAAGCATTTATAATCAATGTAATTATTTATATGCTTGGATTTAAGTCTAACATCCGGTTATTCTTTTGTTATTTGT